>NC_049212.1:304166-608333 GCF_013347855.1 Anguilla anguilla | reverse complement strand
TCAGTGTTACTGTGCTGACTGTGTGGGTCAGTGTTATTGTGCTGACTGTGTGGGTCAGTGTTACTGTGCTGACTGTGTGGTTCAGTGTTATTGTGCCGACTGTGTGGGTCAGTGTTACTGTGCTGACTGTGTGGTTCAGTGTAACTGCTGACTGTGTGGGTCAGTGTTACTGTGCTGACTGTGGTTCAGTGTAACTGCTGACTGTGTGGGTCAGCGTGACTGTGCTGAATATGTGGTTTAGTGTTACTGTGCTGACTGTGGGCCTACCTGCAGATGAGGGCCTCTCCTCCCAGGCCCACCTTGCTACATTTTTGTGCTGGTAGTCTGCCTGGGACTGTGCGGTGGGTCCGGGCGATGGTTGCTCCGGCCTGCCGTGGCCCCGTCCTGGGCTGGGACACTGTGGCTTCCCGCTACTGGCTCTCTCCGCGGCCCTCTGCCTGCCTGCCACAGGACAACAGTGCAAGCAGGAGGTGATTCACACAAAAATATCTGCATTATGTAATCATATGTCAGCATTTGTACTGCTGCAGTAGAAACACACAACAGCTCGTTAGTGTTGCTGCTGCTGCAGTGCAAACACATCACAGCTCTTTAGTGTTGCTGCTGCTGCAGTGCAAACACATCACAGCTCTTTAGTGCTGCTGCAGTGCAAACACATCACAGCTCTTTAGTGCTGCTGCAGTGCAAACACATCACAACTCTTTAGTGCTGCTGCAGTGCAATCACATCACAGCTCTTTAGTGCTGCTGCAGTGCAATCACATCACAGTTCTTTAGTGCTGCTGCAGTGCAAACACATCACAGCTCTTTAGTGCTGCTGCAGTGCAAACACATCACAGCTCTTTAGTGCTGCTGCAGTGCAAACACATCACAGCTCTTTAGTGCTGCTGCAGTGCAAACACATCACAGCTCTTTAGTGCTGCTGCTGCAGAGCAAACACATCACAGCTCTTTAGTGCTGCTGCAGTGCAATCACATCACAGCTCCTTAGTGCTGCTGCTGCAGAGCAAACACATCACAGCTCTTTAGTGCTGCTGCAGTGCAAACACATCACAGCTCTTTAGTGCTGCTGCTGCAGAGCAAACACATCACAGCTCTTTAGTGCTGCTGCTGCAGTGCAAACACATCACAGCTCTTTAGTGCTGCTGCAGAGCAATCACATCACAGCTCTTTAGTGCTCGGTCAGTGTGTTTTCTCCTATGCTTTGCTGTTGTGAAGCAGTAGCCTTCACAGTAGTGACAGGATGCGTCTTTTTAATTTCAAAATGTCTGTATAATAAGGTTTAATCGTCATTCTCATGAACAGACAGTTGGATTACGTGTACATAGTGTCTTGCAGGTAACTTTGATTGATTGGAATGTTCCCAGGTGTGTCTAATTTTGGGCCTACTTGCAAAATCAGAGATGCTGTGTTGTGGAGGATCAGGTGTAAAATTTAAGATGCTGTGTTGTGAAGGATCAGGTGTAATTCACTACATGTGTAGTAAGGTTTAAGATGCTCAGAGATGCTGTGTGTAAGGATTAAGATGCTCAGTGATGCTGTGTGTCAGGTTTAAGATGCTCAGAGATGCTGTGTGTAAGGTTTAAGATGCTCAGTGATGCTGTGTGTCAGGTTTAAGATGCTCAGAGATGCTGCTTGAAGGTCCAAGGTGCTCAGAAATGCTGTGTGAAAGTTTTAAGATGCCTTTAATATGTAAGGTTAAAGATGCTCAGAGATGCTGTGTGTAAGGTTTAAGATGCACGCAGATGCTGTGTGTAAAGATTAAGATGCTCAGAGACGGCGTGTGAGGTGTAAGATGCTCAGAGATGCTGTGTGTAAAGTTTAAGATGCTCAGAGATGCTGTGTGTAAGATGTAAGATGCTCAGAGATGCTGTGTGTAAAGTTTAAGATGCTCAGAGATGCTGTGTGTAAGGTGTAAGATGCTCAGAGATGCTGTGTGTAAGATGTAAGATGCTCAGATATACGGTGTGTAAGGTGTAAGATGCTCAGAGATGCTGTGTGTAAAGTTTAAGATGCTCAGAGATGCTGTGTGTAAGGTTTAAGATGCTCAGAGATGCTGTGTGTAAGGTGTAAGATGCTCAGTGATGCTGTGTGTCAGGTTTAAGATGCTCAGAGATGCTGCTT
This sequence comes from Anguilla anguilla, assembly GCF_013347855.1. Classification (NCBI taxonomy): domain Eukaryota; kingdom Metazoa; phylum Chordata; class Actinopteri; order Anguilliformes; family Anguillidae; genus Anguilla; species Anguilla anguilla. The sequence continues at coordinate 606,211 of NC_049212.1, read as the reverse complement.
GAAGGTCCAAGGTGCTCAGAAATGCTGTGTGAAAGGTTTAAGATGCCTTTAATATGTAAGGTTAAAGATGCTCACAGATGCTGTGTGTAAGGTTTAAGATGCACGGAGATGCTGTGTGTAAGATGTAAGATGCTCAGAGATGCTGTGTGTAAGATGTAAGATGCTCAGATATACTGTGTGTAAGGTGTAAGATGCTCAGAGATGCTGTGTGTAAGGTGTAAGATGCTCAGAGATGCTGTGTGTAAGGTTGAATATGCTCACTCGGTGCTGCCACATCTGCAGGAGCAGTGCCGTAGTGCTGGACTCCAGCGCCCGGGCTGTCCTCCCGTTGGTCCTCCCGCTGGTCCTCCTGCCGGTCCTCCTGCCAGTCCTCCAGCCGGTCCTCCCGCTGGTCCTCCAGCCGGTCCTCCTGTCGGTCCTCCTGCTGGTCCTCCCGCTGGTCCTCCTGCCGGTCCTCCTGCCGGTCCTCCTGCCAGTCCTCCCGCTGGTCCTCCTGCCGGTCCTTCTGCCAATCCTCCAGTCGGTCCTCCCGCTGGTCCTCCTGCCGGTCCTTCTGCCAGTCCTCCAGCCGGTCCTCCCGCTGGTTCTCCTGCCAGTCCTCCAGCCGGTCCTCCCGCTGGTTCTCCCGCTGGTTCTCCCGCTGGTTCTCCTGCTGGTCCTCCATGCCGCCCATCAGCGCCCTGCGGATAATGTCCTCCAGGCCCAGGTTGCTGGCGTGCTCGCTGATGGAGTGATTTCTAGCATTGATGTTGCCTGTGTCAACAAACAGAAAACTCAAGTCGCGCTGATGTGCCGTGGTTTCTGTTCTGGACACGAGGACGAATTGTAGGCGCAAAACATCAAGCCGATTGTTCCCCTCAAAAATTGTAAAAAAAAAACAACAAAAAAACAACATATATAACTGTGATACTTCTGTGGAGTGTATGCTAGTGGTAAAAAATGTATTCCTAAATAGCTTACTTGAACTGGTTACCACAGGAAAGTTGAAGATTTCAGTGCCAGGCTGCGCACTTGCTGTGGAAAAACAAAATCCTTTTGTCAAACTGTTAACATGAATAATGACCATTATGGCTCTGAAACGGTTTTTCTTTTCATTATCAAAATGCAAAAGAAAGTACTAACATTAAATGATGGTTGTCTAAACTAAACTATGAACTGGTGTCTTCAAAGGGAACATATTTTAAATAACTAAAATCAGGCTTTTAAAAAGACAGTATTTTGAAGCTATGAATCAACTGCAACACTGAGCCATGGTTGTAAAACAAATGCATCTGGCAGATATTTGCCATAGAAACAGAAATAAACTGCACTGTGTGGCACCAGCGCTGTGGACACAGAATCAGGAGAAAAGCTACATACTTACCAACATCAGTATCACCTCCGCCTGAGGAGTTCATCTTGCGAAATATTTCCTGTTTCTTGGACTTCACCATCAGGGAAGTGTTCTCCAACTTGGTGAAGAAGGAGGGCTGGTAACTCACACTTCCAGGAGAGCGAGAATCCAGCCTGGAATCACAGATGCACATTATTAAACACACTAAAATAGCTAGCCATGTCGAGATGTTAGTGATACTAAATTACGACAATGAACAAAAAAAAAACAAAAAAAAAACTACAAAAATGGCCAAAAGTTGTTGCGTTGTGAACTGCACAGCCAATGTATTGAAAAACCCTACTTTATGTTTTGCACATTTGCTATGTCTGACTGAAGATCCCCAAAGAAGAGCCCTATGGCTACAGGCTGTTAGGAGAGAGGAGGAGGAAGGGAAGCTGTGGGAGGAAGAGCCCTATGGCTACAGGCTGTTAGGAGAGAGGAGGAGGATGAAAAGCTGTGGGAGGAAGAGCCCTATGGCTACAGGCTGTTAGGAGAGAGGAGGAGGAAGGGAAGCTGTGGGAGGAAGAGCCCTATGGCTATAGGCTGTTAGGAGAGAGGAGGAGGAAGAAAAGCTGTGGGAGGAAGAGCCCCATGGCTATAGGCTGTTAGGAGAGAGGAGGAGGAAGGGAAGCTTTGGGAGGAAGAGCCCTATGGCTACAGGCTGTTAGGAGAGAGGAGGAGGAAGGGAAGCTGTGGGAGGAAGAGCCCTATGGCTATAGGCTGTTAGGAGAGAGGAGGAGGAAGAAAAGCTGTGGGAGGAAGAGCCCCATGGCTATAGGCTGTTAGGAGAGAGGAGGAGGAAGGGAAGCTTTGGGAGGAAGAGCCCTATGGCTACAGGCTGTTAGGAGAGAGGGGGAGGATGGGAAGCTGTGGGAGGAAGAGCTCTATGGCTATAGGCTGTTAGGAGAGAGGGGGAGGAAGGGAAGCTGTGGGATCCTGATCACCACACACTTCTGTCTGTGGAAAGTGCTTTCAAGCAGGACAATGGTCTTCATACACAATATCATACTTCATACAGTTCAAGAAATTAGTTTGGGCTCTCAGTACCACTCTGACATGTCGGAGGCAAGGGAAGTTACTGATGTTCATTTCACTAGCAAGTGAGATGAGGGAGAGACCAATCAAATCAAATTTTCCTTTGCCTGCCCAACGCCGGGTAGTGATGTAATATAATTGGCAGCATTGGCGATTTTAGACTCTTTTTAGGGGTGCTGAAGCACACCTAAATTTAATCTCAGCACCCCTAAAATAATAATAATAATAATAATAATAATAATAATAAAAATAATAATAATAATAATAATAAAAATAATAATAATAATAATAATAATAATTATTATTATTATTATTATTATTATTTTCTGAAATCATTTTTAGCCCTCTCTAACGTTAGGTTTTGCGAACTTGTCTGAGGGCTTAGATGCTTGTAAATTGAAAATCAGCACCGTTACATTTCTTACCCACCCCACCCCTAGTTTCAAACTGAGCTCACGAGATATAGCTAGGTAGTGAATTTAGGATTTCATGGCGCCGAAAAACACAAGTAAGTTGAAACATTAGCAAATAAAATTGCTGAATGTTCTGACAGAGAACGTTGGGTCAAATCAATATTACTGTGTAGTTGATTCGATGTGTTTGGCGATGTATCAACGTAATTCTAGCGAGCTCACAAGCTAGCTAGCTAACGGCTAACGATCATCTCTGAGCTAGCTTGCTTGTAGCTCATTTCAGATTTTAAACATGGCAGTGCGTGAATGTCATTAGTTTTGTGTGGGTACTGTTAAAGTTAGTTAACGTTGTTTGTGTGGCTCATAGAGTTAGAGCAAAGCCGATCCCTTGTACACCAGATCCCTTGGCCCTGTAATATCTGCCCATGGCTTGTCCTATCACTCCTATGCCGACGACACGCAACTCTTTCTCTCCTTCTCCCCATCGGACACACAGGTCCCTGCCCGCATCTCCGCGTGCCTGAGGGACATACAGAGCTGGATGGACAATCACCACCTGAAGCTCAACCCGGGAAAGACTGAGCTAATCTTTATTCCTGCTCTATCCTCTCCCCTCCTCGACTTTTCCATTTCCTTAGGGGACACCGTAGTGACATCATCACCCTGCGCCAAGAATCTCGGGAGTGATGATGGACAACAGGCTGTCCCTCTCCAACAACATTGCAGCAGTAACCCGGGCATGCAGATTTTTCCTATACAACATCCGCAGAATCCGCCCCTTTCTCACCACCTACTCAACCCAGCTCCTGGTCCAAGCAATGGTTCTATCCCGCCTGGACTACTGCAACTCTCTTCTGGCTGGACTACCGGCATCTGCCACCAGACCCCTGCAGCTCATTCAGAATGCTGCGGCTCGTCTGGTCTTCAACCTCCCCAGACACTCCCACGTAACTCCCCTGCTCACTACCCTCCACTGGCTGCCTGTTATAGCTCGCATCAAATTTAAAACATTGGTCCTAGCATACCAGGCAGTCAAGGGATCAGCCCCAGCATACCTCCACAAGATATTCAAACCCTACATGCCAGCCAGATCCCTCCGTTCTGCTACCTCAGGACGCCTAGCACCTCCCCCTCTTCGCACCTGCACTTCCATTACACGTCTCCTGTCTGTTCTGGCCCCACGATGGTGGAATGACCTCCCTGTGGAGGTCAGAACAGCTGAGACTGTGACCCATTTCAAACGACGACTGAAGACCCACCTCTTCAGGCTGCACCTCTCCCCATCCCTCCCTTCCCCCCTGTAAATGAATAAACTTAGGGTTGTAACTAGGCAGCTGTTTCATAGGTGACTTAGGCGCATCAACTGTCTTAACGACTACTTGTATTTTTATTTATTTTTATTTTTCCATAGATTGCGTTGTTGCCGTTCTCGTTGTTAGTGTTAATCAGTTTAACCATCAGGGTCCAAGTTGAACTATGCGGTTGTTCCCTGTACTTGGACCGGTACTTCTCTCTAGGGGTTTCGTCATACTTGTTCCTGGTTATGGTTATACACTTTGTTGTACGTCGCTCTGGATAAGAGCGTCTGCCAAATGCCTGTAATGTAATGTAATGTAATGTAATTATTTCAGACTTAGAAAGTCTCTGGCTATAGTTCCATGGTGTGAATAGTGTCAAAGAACGTTAGCTGACATTGTTTGCTAGCTAGCTCAGAGATTAGCTCTCTGAGCTAGTCTGCTTGCATTGCACACTTGCCAGCTAACGAGCTAACTGATGCACTTTATTATTTTAGTTAAAGTAGTCTTTTATTTACTTTGGAAAGTTATAGACATTATGATTAAGTCCTTGCCTCAGGTTTCATTAACTGACTGTGGGTCCTCTCTAAAACAGGTGTATTATATTGAAATCTGTGATTGTTCATTCTGAACCATTACTAAAATAGACCACCCAACTAATTAGGTTGCTTCACTACCCTAATTGAACTGAGGTTTGCCAAAGTGAAAGGGGCTGAATACTTTTGCAAACATCATTTTTATTCCATTTTTCATTTCCTTAAAAAATATTTTGTGGTGTAAAACTCATTTTACTTACTAGTAATTCATTAAAAGTATTGTTGTAAATTACAATATCATATATAGAAAAATATTAATGTATTAATTGTTATCCAATGAAATGAGTGATTTAGCAGGGAGTTAAACACTGTTGCAAGGCACTGTCTGCATGTCACATTCTCATTAGGGGCTGAGCCCCCCTAAAGGTCTGAGCCTAGAATCGCCCCCGATTGGCAGTCAGTTTTACCACATTTTCATCTTCCGTTGCTTTTTAAAATGTATTAAACTTTAAAAACTCTGTGTTTTTAAAGTGCACTCCTGTTTAGTTTTCCCCCAAAAGTGGCATGAAAGTACCCAGATCACCGTGGTCTATATGCTGTCCACTCGCATACCATTGGTAATTGTGAAAAATAGCATTGGATGGCAGACTACGATGAATAATGTGGTTAAGACACCCTAAACAAAAATCCACTTGCACTTGTTGCTGCTATAAGCCAAGAATGTGTTTAATTGATCTAAAACAGCTGTAGTGCCGGAGAACTTTAAGCCCTGAGCTAACTGTCCTCAAACCCAAAAGTTTAAGATTGACAAAAAAAATCCCCTTTTCTCATCAAATTTCTATTGGAAGATTTGTATTTGCACAGCCCAGGCTGGAAGCTCCCCTGTTAGGCCGACAGGGCCCACAATCTGATATGGTAAGTAATGGCACCTCTGTTAGACCCACAGGGCCCAGTCTGACATGGTAAGTAATGGCACCTCTGTTAGGCCCACAGGGCCCAGTCTGATATGGTAAGTAATGGCACCTCTGTTAGGCCCACAGGGCCCAGTCTGACATGGTAAGTAATGGCACCTCTGTTAGGCCCACAGGGCCCAGTCTGACATGGTAAGTAATGGCACCTCTGTTAGGCCCACAGGGCCGAGTCTGATATGGTAACAGCACCTCTGTTAGACCCACAGGGCCCAGTCTGACATGGTAATGGCACCTCTGTTAGGCCCACAGGGCCCAGTCTGACATGGTAAGTAACGGCACCTCTGTTAGACCCACAGGGCCCAGTCTGACATGGTAATGGCATCTCTGTTAGGCCCACAGGGCCCAGTCTGACATGGTAAGTAATGGCACCTCTGTTAGGCCCACAGGGCCCAGTCTGATATGGTAAGTAACGGCACCTCTGTTAGACCCACAGGGCCCACAATCTGACATGGTAATGGCACCTCTGTTAGACCCACAGGGCCCAGTCTGACATGGTAATGGCACCTCTGTTAGACCCACACGGCCCAGTCTGACATGGTAAGTAATGACACCTCTGTTAGGCCCACAGGGCCCAGTCTGATATGGTAAGTAATGGCACCTCTGTTAGGCCCACAGGGCCCAGTCTGATATGGTAAGTAATGGTACCTCTGTTAGACCCACAGGGCCCAGTCTGACATGGTAAGTAATGACACCTCTGTTAGGCCCACAGGGCCCAGTCTGATATGGTAAGTAATGGCACCTCTGTTAGGCCCACAGGGCCCAGTCTGATATGGTAAGTAATGGCACCTCTGTTAGACCCACAGGGCCCAGTCTGATATGGTAAGTAATGGCACCTCTGTTAGACCCACAGGGCCCAGTTTGATATGGTAACAGCACCTCTGTTAGGCCCACAGGGCCCAGTCTGATATGGTAAGTAATGGCACCTCTGTTAGGCCGACAGGGCCCAGTCTGACATGGTAAGTAACAGGATCTCTGTTAGATCCACAGGGCCCAGTCTGACATGGTAAGTAATGGCACCTCTGTTAGGCCCACAGGGCCCAGTCTGATATGGTAAGTAACGGCACCTCTGTTAGACCCACAGGGCCCAGTATGACATGTTAATGGCACCTCTGTTAGACCCACAGGGCCCAGTCTGACATGGTAATGGCACCTCTGTTAGACCCACACGGCCCAGTCTGACATGGTAAGTAATGACACCTCTGTTAGGCCCACAGGGCCCAGTCTGATATGGTAAGTAATGGCACCTCTGTTAGGCCCACAGGGCCCAGTCTGATATGGTAAGTAATGGTACCTCTGTTAGACCCACAGGGCCCAGTCTGACATGGTAAGTAATGACACCTCTGTTAGGCCCACAGGGCCCAGTCTGATATGGTAAGTAATGGCACCTCTGTTAGGCCCACAGGGCCCAGTCTGATATGGTAAGTAATGGCACCTCTGTTAGACCCACAGGGCCCAGTCTGATATGGTAAGTAATGGCACCTCTGTTAGACCCACAGGGCCCAGTTTGATATGGTAACAGCACCTCTGTTAGGCCCACAGGGCCCAGTCTGATATGGTAAGTAATGGCACCTCTGTTAGGCCGACAGGGCCCAGTCTGACATGGTAAGTAACAGGATCTCTGTTAGATCCACAGGGCCCAGTCTGACATGGTAAGTAATGGCACCTCTGTTAGGCCCACAGGGCCCAGTCTGATATGGTAAGTAACGGCACCTCTGTTAGACCCACAGGGCCCAGTATGACATGTTAATGGCACCTCTGTTAGACCCACAGGGCCCAGTATGACATGGTAATGGCACCTCTGTTCTGAAGGGTCCTCCTCTTGTGTCTGGCACTGTGGCGGGGCTGAATCTTCTTTGTCCAGGGTGGGGTAACTCTGCAGGGGGGAGACGGGCTCGTAGGCATCCAGCCCCACTCCACTCTGATCTGGAGACTTCCCAGCCCTGCGGAACACACAGAGGTGAGTGGGCTGCCCAGACCAGGACTTCAGCCTCAGGGTCTCTGTCAGATTGGAATGGCAGGTATGGCATCCTCGAAGTTACGGCTTGGCGGGGTGGCACACACACACACCTACTGTATGCAGCACCAAGAGTTTGCCACTTTTCAGGGTTTCCTACAGAATAACCACAATGACCACAGACTCTCAGCCCTTAAAAACATTCATTTCTGTACCTTGTGACCCCATTTCAACAGACATAATTTACAAACAGCTTCACACGTCCACACAACACATGTCCAAACGTGGGTGATTTCATTTTTTTTTGAGACAAGACTTCTGCTTACGCTGAACTATAAAACGCTATTCAAAAAGTAAAACTAGACATATTATACATCGTTAGAAAGCTTATTCTGTCACCTAGTGGACAGATTAATTGTTGATCAAGCCAGATTGTACTACAACGTCGTAAACAATGTGTGGTTTGACGTACAGCTATTTTGGAAGTTACCCAGGCGTCACAAATGAGCGTATATTTCACAAATGGATTGTCCAAGGCAATATATGACCACTCAGTCTCGAAAGGGACATCTCTACACGTAAAACCAACAGTAAGGTTTTATATTTATTCAATATTTAGTCCCAGATATTGACTGTAGAATGACATGGTATCATTTTTAAAAACTTTTTCTCATTTATTTCGTTATTCAGTGAGCAGCGTTTTCACGGCTGTATAGGCATATCTTAGGGCTATTGTCGAGTTTATCTTGTTGCTATGACGGAGTACGATTTTTTAGTGGTGAAAGAATATTTTTATGAATGCCAAGATAGACAATATTGTCCATTATGTCAAGGGTGGGGGGTGTTTTTTAGATGAGACTGCAGGGAGGGGGTGCGTGTTAAATGAACAACCGGAGCGACAATGGTGGGGCTGCGAAACTCCGTTTTCGGCATAGTTGTCATGTATCGTCTACTAATGAAACTGAAACAACGCGTTTCTGTTTTCATCTCACACTTTGGTTGCAGTAGCACCGAATGTTTGAGTTTAGTAATCTAGGCACGCCGGCGTGCCCACCACTAGGGGTTGTGCGCTAAGAGGTTAATTCTCTCTACAGGAATATTAAGGCCTTGCAAATTCCATGACATCACACTTAAATTAGACATCAAGGAGGATCAAACTCCTCCATAACCCACATTCCTCTCCCTGTCAAACCAGTAAACGATAAGTGAGAAATACCAATTATATGTGTACATGCACTAAATCTAAAATTTAGATTCTACATCATTGCTGCCGTCCCCTTGCCACTCACGCTCCCCAGGCACACGGAGTCTGCCTGGTGGGGGAGATGTCACAGCTGGTGGACCCTCGAGTGGGAGTGCACCTTGCCCCCCTCTAGGCTCGGGTTCACAGAGTGAGCCTGGTGGGGGAGATGCTGGTGTACCCTCGAGTGGGAGTGCACCTTGCCCCCCTCCAGGCTCGGGTTCACAGAGTGAGCCTGGTGGGGGAGATGTTGTCGTGGGAAGTTCTATAGTTAGAGACATTCGGCTGGATAACGCGGTGACTCACTGTTTTTCTGAAGCGAGAATATTGGACCTGAATCAGAAGATTCCCTTCATTGTTAAAACCCACCCTACAGCACATACCCTCATTGTGCATGTCGGCTTTAAGGACATTAAACTTAGGGAATACCTAACTATGAGGATGGATTTTGAGACCCATATACACCACTCTTGACAGTACTGGGAAAGGCATCCTTCTCTCTGGTCCCCTGCCGGTTCAAGGCCAGGGTTGTGAGAAATTCAGCAGGCTGTTTTCTCTGGATCGCTGGCTCAAGTCTTTTTGCTCTGCTATAGGTGCTGATTATATGGACAATTCTGACTCTTTTTTACACTCTCCTTTTTTATTTAAAAGAGACAAGGTTCATCCTAATTTGAGTGGCGCTAAGCTACTTTCCAGTATCTTTGTTCATGCCCTGAAATGATATAAGGCTCATTTCATTTTAGTCGCTCTAGTTACAGGCCTAATGGCGTTATTCATAGCAACCTAAGGGACATAACTCTGGATGCAAATGTTGTTCCTATTTGTGAAGACAACTCTGTCTTCGGTATAGTTGTCCTTAATTGTCTACTAATAAAGCTAGAAAACAGAGTTCGTGTTTTCAACTCATAATTTGGTTGCAGGAGCACAGAATGTCTGAATTGAGCAATCTCGCCAGCGTGCCAAGCACTAGGGGCACTGCGCAATGGGGTTAACAAAGGCACCCAACGTTGGCAAGCAATCTACAGTTTATATGTTAAAAAATCACATTTTACAGTAGCCTACAGTCATGCATGCATTTACAAGTCAGATCCATGTGGGAGATTGTGACTGGCTCTTACTGTTACTGCTTGGGTTTGTGGGAGATTGTGACCGGCTCTTACTGTTACTGCTTGGGTTTGTGGGAGATTGTGACCGGCTCTTACTGTTACTGCTTGAGCTTGTGGGAGATTGTGGCTGGCTCTTGCTGTTACTGCTTGAGCTTGTGGGAGATTGTGATTGGCTCTTGCTGTTACTGCTTGGGCTTGTCAACAAGAGGCCAGCTTTCGGTTCTCAACCCCAGCACCGGATATAATGTCGCTCCCTGCTGATATCTATGATTTTCGCTCAAAAATCAAGTTTCCATATTGGGGGTCCATTCATTTTTGACAGTAAAAATAAAACACTTCCACTCATATATTGATGTTAACTCTGTGCATTATATTAGGAAGACAAATCACTTATTTTTCCGAGGTAACATATTTTTTCCCTACCACACAGACAAAGATATTAATTTTTAATGCATTATTTATTTTACCCAATGTCTGCGCTATCCTTGTGTACACGTGATGTAGGCACGTGACCAAGGACACAACTATAGCATGTCTGTTGAACAAAAAAATTGAACTTCCTGGTTCTGATGTGCTACCCATAGGTTTCTATCGTCTCTACATATTAAAAACTTGTCAAGCTTGTCAATCTGCCTGCCCTTGTGCTTTTGCTGGCAGCCTGAGGGCTCGTTATCATGGAATCTGCATTCATTGGCCCTTTACACAAAGCTGGACGATGACTGGCTACAGGTAGTAGAAGCGATTTCATCCACGTTCTAGCCCTTATCCTGAGTAACCTGGATGTTCTCGTATTGGAACTGAATTTCCACAAATTTAATTTTAATAAACTGATTTCTTAAAAATGGAATTTGAGGAACTGAAAAATGGAACCTGAATTTTAAATGTGAATTAAAAACTTAAATTGTATGTGAATAAATTCGAATGTGTCAAATTCACAGTTAAAAAATTCTAATATATTAATGCAGCAGTTAAATAATTCAAATCCATTAATCTTATTTTCTCCCATAAACTCATAGGCTCATTTTTATATCAATACTTTTAATGGCAGGCCTGGATTTTGCAAGTTTTAATTAATGAATTATAGACAGTGCTTTATATGCTTGAGTAACTTGGCATTTTGAAAACGCGTTTTTGTTCAGATTAGCACATATGTTGCTAGCAGCTATTTGTCCGCAAGCAAACAAGAAGCTACAGCTCTGCTGTGTATCAGTGCTTCTCAGCTTCTCAGAGCCATTCACAGCTGGACCTGTTTCTCAGGGAGAATTTTCCAGACACAATAAAAATAAAACTAAGTCCCGGGCAAAATTTCCCCTGACATTAATAGGCAATTAAGTTGAGCTCTATAATAAAACAGGATGCTAAAAATTAAAGAAAAGACCAGCATGTTACGACACTGATAATACACCGAGGACAAATGCAATCCAGGCCATTTTAATATCAGTGATGCCACTCTCTGGCAAAACTACCCATGATCACTGACTCTTTATGAGTTACAATTTTAAGAAGAGTGCTCATGAAAACTATAAACTTCTGGATGATCTATAAATGGTGAATAAGTGCAGCTTGTTGTGATGGCCCATCACACAGAGGTGGTCAGGCCCAAGCAGTGAATGAGGGTCGGTCTGCGGTACCTGGTTCTGGGCCGCTCGGAGGTGTTCTCAGGTGACACTCTGCTAGAAGGCCTCTGATGGTTTCCAAACTGGGTTTTAGCCTCTGTGCTATAGCGGCTGGGCAGCCTGCCTTGGCTGGGGGCGGAGCTTGTCGAAGAAGGGGCGGAGCTCTGGAATGTGGCGGTGGTGGGAGCAGGGGAGCCATTGGAGGAAGGCTGAGAGTTGTGCTCCTTGTTTCGGACGAAGTCTTGTACGATGATATGCTGCAGACAGGTGACAGTAGACTGCGCAGTGAACAACCTCTTCAGCCACACTGAGCTGTGTCTGTCCTTACTGAGCTGCGCAGACCTCACTGTGTCTGTCCTTACTGCGCAGACTTCACTGTGTCTGTCCTTACTGCGCAGACTTCACTGTGTCTGCCCTTACTGTACTGCGCAGACTTCACTGTGTCTGTCCTTACTGTGCAGACTTCACTGTGTCTGTCCTTAATGAACTGCGTAGACTTCACTGTGTCTGTCCTTACTGAGCTGCGTAGACTTCACTGTGTCTGTCCTTACTGAGCTGCGTAGACTTCACTGTGTCTGTCCTTACTGTGCAGACTTCACTGTGTCTGTCCTTAATGAACTGCGCAGACTTCACTGTGTCTGTCCTTACTGAGCTGCGTAGACTTCACTGTGTCTGTCCTTACTGCGCAGACTTCACTGTGTCTGTCCTTACTGAGCTGCGCAGACTTCACTGTGCCTGTCCTTACTGAGCTGCGCAGACTTCACTGTGTCTGTCCTTACTGGGCAGACTTCACTGTGTCTGTCCTTACTGAGCTGTGCAGACTTCACTGTGTCTGTCCTTACTGTGCAGACTTCACTGTGTCTGTCCTTACTGAGCTGCGCAGACCTCACTGTGTCTGTCCTTACTGAACTGCGCAGACCTCACTGTGTCTGTCCTTACTGAGCTGAAGACGTCACTGTGTCTGTCCTTACTGAACTGCGTAGACTTCACTGTGTCTGTCCTTAGTGAACTGCGCAGGCTTCACTGTGTCTGTCCTTAGTGAACTGCGCAGACTTCACTGTGTCTGTCCTTATTGAGCTACGCAAACTTCACTGTGTCTGTCCTTACTGAACTGCGCAGGCTTCACTGTGTCTGTCCTTACTGAGTTGCGCAGACTTCACTGTGTCTGTCCTTACTGCGCAGGCTTCACTGTGTCTGTCCTTACTGAACTGCGCAGACTTCACTGTGTCTGTCCTTACTGCGCAGGCTTCACTGTGTCTGTCCTTACTGAGCTGCGCAGACTTCACTGTGTCTGTCCTTATTGAGCTGCGCAAACTTCACTGTGTCTGTCCTTATTGAGCTGCGCAAACTTCACTGTGTCTGTCCTTACTGAGCTGCACAGATTTCACTGTGTCTGTCCTTACTGAGCTGCGCAGACTTCACTGTGCCTGTCCTTACTGAGCTGCGCAGACTTCACTGTGCCTGTCCTTACTGAGCTGCGCAGACTTCACTGTGCCTGTCCTTACTGAGCTGCGCAGACTTCACTGTGCCTGTCCTTACTGAGCTGCGCAGACTTCACTGTGTCTGTCCTTACTGAGCTGCGCAGACTTCACTGTGTCTGTCCTTACTGAGCTGCGCAGACTTCACTGTGCCTGTCCTTACTGAGCTGCAGACTTCACAGTGCCTGTCCTTACTGAGCTGCGCAGACTTCACTGTGCCTGTCCTTACTGAGCTGCAGACTTCACTGTGCCTGTCCTTACTGAGCTGCGCAGACTTCACTGTGCCTGTCCTTACTGAGCTGCGCAGACTTCACTGTGCCTGTCCTTACTGAGCTGCAGACTTCACTGTGCCTGTCCTTACTGAGATGTGGTCCGCCAGGGTCATGACGCGGTGGGTCTTGGGGGCTGGAGAGCGTCCCTCAGGCTGGGGGGAGGGGGGCTTCAGGGGAGGGAAGGAGTCCAGCGGCTGGCCGTAGTGGTAAGAGCGTGATGAGCCTGGATGGGCCGGGACAGAACATTATAACAGTCACATCAACCATTTACCATAAGCTCAATAGCAGCATGCAGACAAGTGCATCTATCGATCACCGACACGCATCAATCAATCACTGACACGCATCTATCAATCACAGACACATATCTATCAATCACCAACATGCATCTATCAATCATCGACATGCATCTATCAATCACTGCCATGCATCGATCAATCACTGACATGCATTTATCAATCACCGTCACGCATCTTTCAATCACCGACACGGATCTATCAATCACCAACACGCATCTATCAATCACAGACATGCAGCTATCCATCACTGACACGCATCTATCAATCACTGACACGCATCTATCAATCACTGACATGCATCTATCAATCACAGACATGCATCTATCAATCACTGACACACACTGACACGCATCTATCAATCACCGACACGCATCTATCAATCACCGACACGCATCTATCAATCACTGACACGCATCTATCAATCACTGACACGTATCTATCAATCACCGAAACGCATCTATCAATCACTGACATGCATCTATCAATCACCAAAATGCAACTATCAATCACCAAAACGCATCTATCAATCACTGACATGCATCTATCAATCACCGAAACGCATCTATCAATCACAGACATGCATCTATCAATCACTGACACGCATCTATCAACATTGTGACAATTGTTTGTGCTGTTTAAATAAATTTTGATTTGATTTTATCACTTAGCCTATACTTGATGCGCATAAGAAAGTTATTACAACAACGCTAATGGAAAGCAAGTTAAATTGACATATGATGCTAGACTAATTTGCTTGCTACAGGTGGATCAGAGTAAATCAAGAGGCTAAGCTAGCTAGTGCTGTCCATCTGCAGCCATTGATAGAACTAACATGTTGCATGTAACTAACGGTTAGCATGCAGCCCATATCGTCTAATATCCTTATACTGGACACACAGGGTATCAGTCTTGTATGAATGTATACAAGATAGCTAAAACGTGAATTTCCCAGAAAGTTCTCTTTAGGAAGAATCCTCCAACTCCAATCGCCTCTGGCTCAAACCTGAGCGGCTGTATTTGTGGTAGTCTAGGTTCAGCGATTATGTCTTCTACACACTCATCAGACAGACTTATCTGAGTCACTGATAATGACCTTTGATTCAGAATAAAATATTTCAATACTGTCCATTTCTGCCATCTTTTCAACCTAAAGGTATAATAGCAGAGCTGTTGTCTTCCACATATCACATCCCGCATCACATAAGTAATTTTCTGGCGCTGCTGCTACTTTGGGTGTTTCCGTCAGGAACGATTCATTTGTCAGATTTCATACTAACATACTAAGTCATACTAACAAAAATGAATTGGTCTAAAATTAATGGGTCTAATATCGTTGGGGATGCAGTTTTGTGTCACAGCACATCTGGCAACAATCCGTAGTTAACAATAAAATTTCTATGCAATGTGGAAAAGTTTCATTAATGTTAATGTTAGCTAGCGATAGCTATTGTCAGCTTCCCCCCCACTGGTTAACGCCATTAGTAAGCACTTTTGGAGCCAGGGACCTCTTGTCTCATCCAGGGATCTGTAATCTCATCCAGGGATCTCTTATCTAATTCAGGGAACTCTTATCTCATCCAGAGATCTCTTATCTAATCTAGGGATCTATTATCTCATTCAGGGATCTCTTATCCGGTCCAGGGATCTCTAATCTAATTCAGGTATTTCTTATCTCATCCAGAGATCTCTTATATAATCTAGGGATCTATTATCTCATCCAGGGATCTCTTATCTAATCCAGGGATCTCTTATTTCATCCATGGATATATTTTCTCATTCAGGGATCTATTATCTCATACAGGGATCTCTAATCTAACCCAGGGATCTCTTATCTAATACAGGAATCTCTTATTTCATCCAGGGATCTCTTATCTAATCTAGGGATCTATTATCTCATCCAGGGATCTCCTATCTAATCCAGGGATCTCTTATCTAATACAGGAATCTCTTATTTCATCCAGGGATATCTTATCTCATTCAGGGATCTCGTATCTTGTCCAGGGATCTCTTATCTAATCTAGGGATCTTTTATCTCACCCAGGGGTCTCTCATCTAAACCAGGAATATTTTATCTCATCCAGGGATCTCTCATCTAAACCAGGAATATCTTATCTCATTCAGAGATCTCTTATCCGGTCCAGGGATCTCTTATCTAATTCAGGGATCTCTTAGCTAATCCAGGGATCTCTTATCTAATCCAGAGATCTCTTATTTCATCCAACAATCTCTTATCCTGTCCAGCGATCTCTTAAATCATCCAGGGATGATCTGATTTTCATTCATATTTAGTCATTAGGCAGTTTTTTATTTATTTTTTAATATTCAAAATGACTGACTGACAAACACTGATAAAATCCCAGATTTTCTTTTTGAACAAGCGCAAATCCACAATAGCTGCGACATGCACGCATGCATCCATGCAAACGCTCTCACACAAACACGTGACCTCTTCTTTGGTTCATGACCAGCCTTTCCACAAAATCTTCTGCAAATCTGTGAACCCATTTGGGAGTTATGCACCTTTTTGTGATAGGCCACGCCCCCTCACACAAACACGTGACCTCTTCTTTAGCTCATGACCAACCTTTCCACAAAATCTTGTGCAAATCTGTGAATCCATTCGGGAGTTATGCACATGCCCATCACCACGCCCCCTCACACAAACGTGACCTCTTCTTTGACCAACGTCCATGCCAAATTTCAGCCTGGGGCGAAAACTGTGGCCGCTACGGGGTGACCGACCGACCGACAGACAGAGTTAAAAATAAAATCCAAAAACAATGAGCCTTAAATATATTTAACTACTAACTGTGTTTAAATATGAGTCTCTGTACCTGTGCCTGGAAGGGGCCTGTCCTCCTGTCTGTCCTGGGCCTGTGCTGGAGTCAGGGCGGGGCTGCCCCCATCATAGCGACTGGAAGGCACTGCACAGGGAACGGCACCACAGGAAGGGTCAGCCAAGTGACATAAACATGAGTACACTCCTAGTGGAACACTTCAGTGTCTGTAAGCCAAACATGCATACATACTGGAAAATGTGTCATAAACAAGGATGCCAGAGGTTCCCAGCCCTGTTCCGGGAGATCTACAGTTCTGTAGGTTTTCACTCCAACCCTAATTCAAAACACCTTCAGCCAAACCTCATTCAACAGCGAAACATCTCCGAGAGCCGCTAATTAATAGAATCATGTGCGACAGATCTCCAGGAACAGGGTTGGGAATCACTGTGACAGGATGTGTCAGCAGCTACAAGTACCATATGAAGAGTGCACACTGTGTGACTCACAGCTTCCAGAAGAGTCCAAGCTCTGGGAGCCCCTCTCGCGGGAGTCCTTGTCGGAGGCGATCTTTCGGGTGATGATGACGTCGATGAAGTTGGCGGCGGTGATGGTGGTCTTGCCGCGGGTCCTTAGCTCCTCCTCCATGCGGGATTTTGTGGGCGGGGCCCTCTCCCTGCCGTCCTCCCCCTGGGACTTAGCGCCAGGGAGCGAGGCCGCGTCAGGCATGTACGGCAACTCCTGCCTCTGGTACTGCTGCTCGCCGGGGGGAGGGGCACGCCGAGGCGCAGAGGCATCCGCGCGCCCCTCCCTAGCCTTGCCCATGTCCATCTGAGGGGCCGAGACGGCTCTGTCCACCAGGGGGGCGCTGCGACGGGAGCCAGACTGGGACAGACAGGCTGAGGGGACTTGCCTGGAGTGGAATGAGCATGAAAATCAGGCCACACCCCGCCACTGACATCACCACCATACACCAAAATGGGCTCAGAGGGATAAGGGCACGCCCCCACCACTGACATCACCACCACACACCAAAATGGGCTTTGAGGGATAAGGCCACGCCCCCACTACTGGCATCACCACCACACACCAAAATGGGCTCCGAGGGATAAGGCCACGCCCCCACCATTGACATCACCACCACACACCAAAATGGGCTCCGAGGGATAAGGCCACTCCCCCACCACTGACATCACCACCACACACCAAAATGGGCTCTGAGGGATAAGGCCACACCCCCACCACTGACATCACCACCACACACCAAAATGGGCTCCTGTTCAAAGGCACCACCAAGGAATAAGGCCACGGCCAGCCACACTGCAGCAACTTATCAATGCATTTAAAGGGCCAGAGGACACGGGCTTTCTTCTCTTTTGGTCATTTTAATCTCATTTACAGAGCCTCTTGTCTAGTCTTGATTGCGCTGGTTAAATTTATGAGGCAAGCAACAATTTTTATGACAGCCAGAGATTAAGGTAGGACAGCACTGATATCTTACAAAACAAATCACGCTGCGTTCACTAGCTGCCATTGTTTTTTCACCAAACAGGAAGACAACATTACTGTCAATGCAGCAGATAGCTCGTAGAAGCTATAGATGGTAATAATAAAGTAATGAGAGTAGTAAGGACATGGAGAGAATGAGGAGTGAGAGAGAGGGTTGCTGGACAGCAGGACTCACGGCAGCGGGGTGATGACACTCTTGCTGTTGGTGTTCTGGAATATGCTGGGCCTCTGCTGCATCCCGCTCTCCTGCGGCCTCGTGGAGGGGGAGGGGGAGCGCAGGTAACCACGGCTACCGGGTCTGCCCGGCTCAAGGCCTGAATAAGGAGGCAAAAGGAACTTAAACACCACATTCTGACCCTGCATTCTCTCCTCTACAATATTAAACAAACACCACATTTTGACCCTGCATTCTCTCCTCTACAATATTAAACAAACACCACATTCTGACCCTGCATTCTCTCCTCTACAATATTAAACAAACACCACATTCTGACCCTGCATTCTCTCCTCTACAATATTACACAAACACCACATTCTGACCCTGCATTCTCTCCTCTACAATATTACACAAACACCACATTCTGACCCTGCATTCTCTCCTCTACAATATTAAACACCACATTCTGACCCTGCATTATCTCCTCTACAATATTAATCAAACACCACATTCTGACCCTGCATTATCTCCTCTACAATATTAATCAAACACCACATTCTGACCCTGCATTCTCTCCTCTACAATATTAATCAAACACCACATTCTGACCCTGCATTCTCTCCTCTACAATATTAAACAAACGCCACATTCAGACCCTGCATTCTCTCCTCTACAATATTAAACACCACATTCTGACCCTGCATTCTCTCCTCTACAATATTAAACACCACATTCTGACCTAGCATTCTCTCCTCTACAATATTAATCAAACACCACATTCTGACCCTGCATTATCTCCTCTACAATATTAAACAAACACCACATTCTGACCCTGCATTCTTTCCTCTACAATATTAAACAAACACCACATTCTGACCCTGCATTCTTTCCTCTACAATATTAAACAAACACCACATTCTGACCCTGCATTCTCTCCTCTACAATATTAAACACCACATTCTGACCCTGCATTCTCTCCTCTACAATATTAAACAAACACCACATTCTGACCCTGCATTCTCTCCTCTACAATATTAATCAAACACCACATTCTGACCCTGCATTCTCTGCTACTACAATACTACAATCATGTTTACATTCCACCCAAGCCAAGCACCATGTAAGATCTCGATGAAAAATGGCATAATAAAAAGTAAGACTCATAACACCACATCCTGTAATTAGTAAATACAAGGAGCATAAAAACATTCGCTTTTTGTATTATATATTCTGAGCAGAAACGCTTATACAGGAAAATCTACCCATCTCACATATTACATATTATTCATTCAAACAGGTGGAGAGTTAGAACTGCAGTTCCGGTAAAGTACATTTGCAGTGATCCACCTCTGAACCTGCCTATTAAAGCAAATAATAGTGTTTTAGGGCTATGTTGAAACAGTTTGATTACAAGATATGTACAGTGCCGTGAAGAAGTATTTGCCTCCTTCCTGATCTCCTCTATTACTGCATATTTGTCACACTGAATGGTTTCAGATTTTTAGAGTAAATGTAGACAAAGGGAACCTGAGTAAACACAAAATACATTTTTTAAGTATCATTTCATTTATTCAACAAAAAACACTATCAAACACCCATATTACACATGAAAAAGTTATTTCCCCCTTAAACTTAATACCTGTTTTCACCACCTTTAGCAGCAACAACTGCAACCAAACACTTCTTATAATTTGTTATCAGTCTTTCACATCAGTGTTAGCCCACTCTTCTTTACAGAACTGCTTTAGCTCAGACAAATTGCTAAGTGTTTGAGAATGAACTGCTCATTTCAGATCCTGCCATAGCATCACAAGTCAGGACCTTGACAAGGCCAAGCAAAAACATAAATTTAGTTTCTTTTCAGTCAGATGTGGACTGGCTTTTGTGTTTCGGGTCATTGTCTTGCTGCATAACCCAATTACACTTCAGCTTACGGACTGAGATTGGACATGCACCGCAAAGTGTACAGCAACCCAGCTTTTAGCCTGTCTCTGCCTACTTCACAATTTTTAAAGGCGCGAATTGGGGTTGAGAGAGGGAGCACAGAGGGGAGGGGGGAAGAAGGAGGGGTGCATCCTAGGCACATAGGTGGAGCATAAACAATGGATGGATGGATGGATGTGCTCCTTAGGCTGTCCTTATGTGGTCAGAGTAAACTAATGAATGATCCGACTGCATCATTCCCCAACATCTATCTTATTTACTCTCCTGGTAAGCAACTACGTCAAATAAATTATGATCCATGACAACGCAAAGTAGAATAACCTGAGCTAGCTGAACGGTTTCACTTTGAACATTGAATTGCAGAAGCAATTTATTCTCAACAATACAGTTTTATGAGTAATGTGGTGGTGTTATGACAGCCACGGACAAGTGAAACCCAAGCTCGCTATCTTTAGCTATTGCTAAAGCCATGTATGTAAAATTATAAAAACTACTCCAGTCATCAGTTTGAATACATAATACTTATCCATCAATCAAGAAGAGGGGCAGAGACGGGGCTTTGACTTGCTTACGCAGAAGCAGATAAAAACTTCTGCATCACAGTGGGTTGGGCACCGGGCGAAACAAAACAAAACTTTTCATCTTTGGGTGGCAGTGCATGCCTACTTTTTTTGCACAAAATGCGCTGGCACGGCTTAATTAGATTTTTGTTTTTCTTTACCGTAGGACTAATGGGATGTACCAAATGGAGAGAGCAAACTTGGCTTTAGAACTCAAAAAACATGATTTAGGGCCAAATTTACTAAGCACGCCGCACGTTACTGTCATGGCCGTCACGTCAGGTTTTGGAAAGGTGTTCTAGAAAGATTTGAAATGATCCTCTCCTTTTGCAAACGCAGGGGAGTGTCCTAGTCGCCATAAATCTACCATAGCCATTTCAGGTTTGTAAATACGCAGTTCAGCCCAGAATGGAGCAATGTGATAACATTTGTGGGATTTGTGGTCATTTTCGGGCATAAGACTTTATTCTTATATGCAATAAACCAAATAATACACAATCTAAAGAAGTTATCTGTACTTTATAGTTTTGGAGTGTATTTTAGTGTGAATTGGATGCTAGGTGACCAAAAAACATGATGTTCCCATCTGTATAAATGCAGCAGCTGTTACAGTTATGCCACCTCAGAGTTGTTATAACAAATAACATGCTGTGTTTACAGAATCAGTAAAGATTTGCCATCCATGTTCAACATTTATTAAATAAAATTAATTGTACTGATCAACATGTTTGACTTTTTAAGTTGGTTCAATGTTTAATGTTAAATGTGCCAAAAAAAACACCCTACAAATACATTAACCCGAACATGCAAATTTTAGGGATGCCACATTTATTTTAACAGCACAAACCTCAGTACCTTAGTAAACATGGAAAAATGCTATTTGTCCCGTTAGTGTCTATAAAAGCCCCACAGATCCTTAGTAAATATGGCCCTAAGTGTTTATCACACCTTTAAGAATTTTAAAGTACAGAGCTGAATTGATGGTTTGTTCAATAATGGAAAGTCTTCCAGGTTCCCAGGCAGCAAAGCATCCCCACACCATCACAATACCACCATCATGTTTGACAGACATAATAGTACCCGTATCATTCAAAAAGGTCCACTTTGGACTTGTGTCAATAGAACATTATCCCAAAAGGCAGGGGGATCACCCAGTTGCTTTTCTGCTAATATGAGAGCACTGATTTCTCAGTTAGCAGTGGTTTCCACCTTGCGACTCTACTATGAATCCCTTTTTGCCCAGTTTCTGTGGAAGCTAGAGAGGCCTGCAGTGCCTTGGATGTTGTTCTGGGATCTTTTGTGACTTCCTGGATGAGTTGTTGCTGCACCCCTGGAGGCCAGCCACTCCTGGGCAGATTCACCACTATTCCAAGTGTTCTCCATTTGGAGATAATGGCTGTCACTGTGGTTCGTTGGAGTCCCAGAGCCTGAGATATGG
Source organism: Anguilla anguilla (assembly GCF_013347855.1). Taxonomy (NCBI): domain Eukaryota; kingdom Metazoa; phylum Chordata; class Actinopteri; order Anguilliformes; family Anguillidae; genus Anguilla; species Anguilla anguilla. Next base: position 584,236 of record NC_049212.1, on the reverse strand, counting down.
CTTCGTAACTCTATCCAGACTGATAGATTTCATTTTTATATATAAATATTAAACTTCTCATTACTTCTGGAATTTCCTTTGATCGAAGCATAGTGTGCTTGTAGAAGCTTTGTGGTGACTACTCCACTGTGATAGCAAGGTTCAATATGACTGAAGTTTAGATTCAATAGGGCTGGCTGCAATCAAGTCTGGCTGTGTTCCATCAGCTGAATCTACTTATCAGTTAAATTTGGTTATTTGTTGTTTGAGTAAATAAGGGGGCAATTACTTTTTTCCATGGCTGATATGAGTGTTTGATAACTCTTTTCATTAAATACATTAAATAATATTTTTAAAAATGTGTTGCATGTCTACTCAGGTTCCAATCATCTAATATTACATTTTGTCTAAAGATCTGAAACCGTTCAGTGTGACAAACAGGCTATAACAAAAGAAACACTTTTTTATGGCACTGTATTTATGCAAACAAACATATGTGTTTATGTATGTTTGGGTTATTAACAGCATCTTAAACAGCTGTCAAAGGGTGATTCTCAGCTCCCATTCAATCAATGCTATATGGCTAACAAAGCTACTGGCTAACCTAACAGAGTGAGCTACGCAAACCCTGAGTGCTGTGTTCTCTCTGAGGGTGACAGGTAGGTAATGTGGATCATGTGACCACGCCGCTGCAGACTTTTTACCTCCGCGCAAATACTCATTGGCCACCATGCGCTCCCTCTCCCTCTGCTCCCTCTCTCTCTCCCTCTCTCGCTCCCTCCGCTCATGGCCACGCTCCCTCTGCTCCCTCTCTTGCTCCTTCTGCTCCTGGTCACGCTCCCTCTCTCGTTCGCGCTCGGCGCTGACTGTTGCAGTGGCGAAGTGGGCGGGAAGTCCTGCAGAGGCACACATAGGCAATTCAGAAGCTGTCAATCACAAGGCTGGGGAATGGGGTGGGGCTCTACGAAAGAAAGCGCCACGCTCCATTGTGCGTGACATCGCAGAACTCTGGGCCACGGTCTGCTCTGGGTCATGTGACCACGCTGAAAAGGCTGCTCGGGGAGTCCGTCCGATATTTTCCAACACGGCGCTCTCTGCGTCTCACCAGCACCGCCTCAGAGGAGGTTTGCTGTGATGTGCAGCCGCCATGCAGGAGATAAACATGGAGGACTGGACTCTGTGTGTGAGCCTAGGGTGGTCATGCAGGAGATAAACATGGAGGACTGGACTCTGTGTGTGAGCTTAGGGTGGTCATGCAGGAGATAAACATGGAGCACTGGACTCTGTGTGTGAGCCTAGGGTGGTCATGCAGGAGATAAACATGGGGGACTGGACTCTGTGTGTGAGCCTAGGGTAGTCATCCTGCAGGAGATAAACATGGAGGACTGGACTCTGTGTGTGAGCCTAGGGTGGTCATGCAGGAGATAAACATGGAGCACTGGACTCTGTGTGTGAGCCTAGGGTGGTCATGCAGGAGATAAACATGGAGCACTGGACTCTGTGTGTGAGCCTAGGGTGGTCATGCAGGAGATAAACATGGAGGACTGGACTCTGTGTGTGAGCCTAGGGTGGTCATGCAGGAGATAAACATGGAGGACTGGACTCTGTGTGTGAGCTTAGGGTGGTCATGCAGGAGATAAACATGGAGCACTGGACTCTGTGTGTGAGCCTAGGGTGGTCATGCAGGAGATAAACATGGGGGGCTGGGCTCTGTGTGTGAGTCTAGGGTGGTCATGCAGGAGATAAACATGGAGCACTGGACTCTGTGTGTGAGCCTAGGGTGGTCATGCAGGAGATAAACATGGGGGGCCGGGCTCTGTGTGTGAGTCTAGGGTGGTCATCATGCAGGAGCTAAACATGGAGGACTGGACTCTGTGTGTGAGTCTAGGGTGGTCATGCAGGAGATAAACATGGAGCACTGGACTCTGTGTGTGAGCCTAGGGTGGTCATGCAGGAGATAAACATGGAGGACTGGACTCTGTGTGTGAGTCTAGGGTGGTCATCATGCAGGAGCTAAACATGGAGGACTGGACTCTGTGTGTGAGTCTAGGGTGGTCATGCAGGAGATAAACATGGGGGACTGGGCTCTGTGTGTGAGCCTAGGGTGGTCATGCAGGAGATAAACATGGAGGACTGGACTCTGTGTGTGAGTCTAGGGTGGTCATCATGCAGGAGCTAAACATGGAGGACTGGACTCTGTGTGTGAGTCTAGGGTGGTCATGCAGGAGATAAACATGGGGGACTGGGCTCTGTGTGTGAGCCTAGGGTGGTCATGCAGGAGATAAACATGGGGGACTGGGCTCTGTGTGTGAGCCTAGGGTGGTCATGCAGGAGATAAACATGGGGGACTGGGCTCTGTGTGTGGTTTCTCACCTGATGAGAGGACCGGACAGGGGAGGGTACGAGTGTGTTTTATGGGGGTGGGGCTTCTCACCAGGAGATATGGACGCTGGGTTGAAAGGCCGGGGCGGGAATGGAGCCTGACCTCCAGGGATGTAGCCGAAGCGGTCTAGAGGGGGCGTGCCTGTCACCCCGGAGTGAGCCAATAGGATTGCTGGAGGCATCTGGGCCAGGTCAATAATCCCTTTGCAGACAGAAGAGAAACAAGAGAGAGAGAACCAAAACACACACACAATAAACATCTCATCAAATCATACAACCCCCTCTCCTGTGATAAACTAACACTTTTATGACTGTGAATGTTGGAAAGTTGCTGGAGGAAAGAGCATATGCTGTAAGAAATGTAAGAAAAGCAACTTAAATCCATAAAGTAAGTAATCAAATAAAGGAGCACACCGACGGCCAGCGAGATCACGTTAGTCCTGCTCAGTGATGTTACATTACATTACATTACATTACAGGCATTTATTGATGTTTGCAATGGATTTGCTTCTGGGCTTTGGGTAATGCTGGCCTACACTGTAAACCTTTTTTTTAACCTAGAACTCCAACAACCAGCAGTTCCCAACCAAACTGCACCACAAACACCATAAGTAAAATACATAAATAAAATATACAATACACAAAAATAATAGTTGTTTACACAAACTCTTCTCTCCATAAAGTAGCAATGATATAGCCAGTTATTTTGCCACTTCATGAACCAGGAGTATAAACTCCAGAGGGCGTTTATATAAACACCCAGGGCACCCAGTGTTTGTCCAGACTGGCTGTGACAGAGGGGTGAACCCAGTACCTTGGGAGCCAGGAGGATAGGGCACAGCAAGTTGCTGTTCCCGTGGCGACAGTGCTGTGGCAACATCAGACCGAGGGACAACCTGCATCTGCTGGGAGGTGATGTAATCATTGAGGATGGTCTGGCGCGTGTTCTCCATGGCGTACAGCTGGTAGGTGCTGGGGTAACCAGCGGGGGAAGGGTGTCTCTGGAATAAGTATGCAGCTGGATGGAACAAACGCGAGAATAGAGGTCAGTCACACACCTGAGTATCCCCAGGTACATACAAATCACGATCCACAACGGATGATTTAGGCATGGATTATTCTATATGCTGACTAGATAAACAGCTCCTTTGTGCTTAACACTGATAGGTTTTCATCCGCAGAAAGGGTCCATGCCTCAGGCGGTGGGGGGGGGGGGTACCTGGGTCCATGCCTCGGTGGAAGTTGGCAGCAGGGTCCAGGTGGGGGAGGTGGCCGCGGTACACCTCTCCAGGCATCATCACGCGGTGATGAGGGTCAAAGGGCCCGTGTGGGGGGAGGGGCTCCCCCCCTGTTCCCGGAGACTTGGTGGGAACGGCCTCCTGCTGCGATGGGGTACCCTTCCTCTCGTGCCCGGCTCCCTTCCCAGAGGGCGGGGTCCCTGTGAGCGGGGAGAGTCCGCAATGAACCTCTCCGTTTTCCAGCAGAGACAGATTACAACACAAAGGCCTCAGTCAGGGCCTTCCTGCTGCTGCTGAGTCCAATCAGCTACAATCACAACACAAAGGCCTCAGTCAGAGCCTTCCTGCTGCTGCTGAGTCCAATCAGCTACAATCACAACACAAAGGCCTCAGTCAGAGCCTTCCTGCTGCTGCTGAGTTCAATCAGCTACAATCACAACACTACCAGAAATAAGAAAGTCTATTTCACTATTACTGAAATAAAGGAGAAAGTCTATTTCACTATTACTGAAATAAAGGAGAGTTTATTCCACTACTACTGAAATAAAGGAGAGTCTATTCCACTACTGCTGAAATAAAGGAGAGCCTATTCCACTTCCACAGAAATAAAGGAGAGCCTATTCCACTACTACTGAAATAAAGGAGAGTCTATTCCACTTCTACTGAAATAAAGGACAGTCTATTCCACTACTACTGAAATAAAGGAGAAAGTCTATTCCACTTCTACTGAAATAAAGGACAGTTTATTCCACTAATGGCGAGTGAGACTCATGGACACCATGGAACAGTGCAGATGAAGCTGCTGCAGAGATAACGTTCCAGAACACTGGCTGATATAACCCCACCCAACCCAGCAACAGGAGTCCAGCTGTTCCCTGCAGCGTCCTGCGGTGTCCAGGTAAAACCAACACCATGGTTCAAATCTGCAATGTCTGCCTATACTAACTAGGCCCACTCCTAAAAACACACCCATTTAACCCTTTAAAGAGTATGTTTTTAGGAATGTTTTTTCAAAATTCAGTGTTCTAGAACTCCATAGCTTTCAATTAACAGGGGCGACATAGCTCAGGTGGTAAGAGCCGTTCCCCCGATCCCCCACCCTGGCGTGTCAAAGTGTCCCTGAGCACGACACCTAACCCCTAATTTTTCCCAACGAGCTGATTGGTACCTTGCATGGCAGCCTTTCACCGGTAGTGTGTGAGTGTGTGAGTGAATGGGTGAATGAGAGGCATCAACTGTAAAGCGCTTTGGATAAATGCGCTATATGAATGCAGCCCATTTACCATTTACCAATTATTAGTGGTGATTGTTACATCAGCATTAGAACGTTAAGACCATTCTAATCGCATATTTGTGATCTCACACCTTTAAAAACCAGCAGTAATGACCACACATGTGCGTAAGTGGACGTGAGGAAGCTGCTGCACCTTCACGTGTGGAGCCGGCGCTGTAGCTGAGGAGAGTCCTCCGGGCCGCGGCGTCCTCAAACACCCCAGGGCTCGGCTGTGGCCTGCTGGAGTCCGCGTGGGTGGAGCGCAGGACAGAGGCAGTGGAGGTCACCACGGTATGGCGCACACGCTCCGGCTCCCGCTGGGGCTGGCCGTGGGCCTTGCTGGGGCCGGAGAGCAGCGACTTGACATTGTGCTTGAGGGCCGACTGAGACCGGCTGCTGCCCTCGTACTTCAGCTGTGAACCCTGCAGAGCATGAGGAGCATGAGACTGGACCAAATGAGCCAGGATCCCTACAGAGCATGAGGAACATGAGACTGGACCAAATGAGCCAGGATCCCTACAGAGCATGAAGAGCATGAGACTGGACCAAATGAGCCAGGATCCCTACAGAGCATGAGGAACATGAGACTGGACCAAATGAGCCAGGATCCCTGCAGAGCATGAGGAACATGAGACTGGACCAAATGAGCAGGGATCCTTGCACAGCATGAGGAACATGAGACTGGACCAAATGAGCCAGGATCTCTGCAGAGCATGAGGAACATGATACTGGACCAAATGAGCCAGGATCCCTACAGAGCATGAGGAACATGAGACTGGGATGGTGTTCTTTGGATTACACAAGCCTCACCTTTTTTCCTCCATACATAGCGCTGATCATTATGGCCAAACAGTTCAGTTTCTGTTTCTGCGTGTTTCAAAAAGTGTGTCTGAGCAAGGAGGCCCACGAACCTGACTGAGCTACACCAGTTTTGTCAGGAGGAATGGGCAAAAATGCTGGCAAAGTATTGTGAGAAGCTTTTGGAAGGTGTTTGATTCAAGTTAAGCAATTAAAAGGCAATTCTGCCAAATACTAACATGTATGTGTAGTGTATGTAAACTTTTGACCCACTGAAAACCTGATATAGTACATAAAAGCTGAAATAATTGTCTCTTAGCTATTATTTAGAAATGACCTCTTATGGAAATAAAGTAGATACCCTAATTGGAAACGTATGGTAACATGAAATGTGAAGAGTTGTGAAAAATCAGCCTAGGTGAGGTGTACGTAAACTTTTGGCCTCAACTGTATTGATACTGATTTGAGATTGAGTTGCAGTTGATGGCAGACTTTGGTAAGGGGAGGGGAGGGGATGGCAGAATGGGGTAAGGGAAGGGGACGGTGTGACCCCACTGTCCCCACCTGGGATATGGAACCGTCCAGGACGAGGCGGGCTCCGGGGGGAAGGTCGGGGGCTTTTCGGCTGTTTCGTTCTGAGAGGTCCTGCCTGGGAATCTCATGGACAGAGCGGCCCATCTCCCTGATGGTGTTCACCCCCTCGTAGGGCTTGCCCTTGCTGATGCCCCCCTCGAAGGAGCACGCGGGGGGGCTCTCCCTCTTCGTCTGCTTGCTGTACTTGTGCCCCTCCTCAAACGCTTCGGCCGGCCCGCGGGGTGTGCCTGCACAGGGCGAACCGAGACGCTGCTCGTGAGCGTCTCACAACATCACCATGTAAGAGCCCACCCAAAACCATTTGGCTCAGCTGTACAGGAATTTCATTCACAGCCTGATTTCAAATGTTTTAAAATTAAAAGTGAAACTAAATTTTCTAATGACTCCAACAATTTAAATTTCACATAGCATTATGCTATCAGTCTAACGTTGCAGGCCGGTTTACAAAGAAAAACAGACTGTTTACTGTGCTGACAGGGAGTCAGCAAGTGTGATAAAGAGACTGATGAAGTGCTCAGTTGCAAAACATCCTCCTGGATCAGCATTAAACCTTCTATTCACCATGATGTAATATTTGGTATTGTAGGAAAAAGGTAAGGCAAGCAGAATCATTGATGTACTGTGTCTTTATCTGATGACCTGGGGTTTACCTTTGATCTTTGGGTATATAAGAGGAAAAGTGCAATAGTCTGGGTAGGTCTATCAACACGGTCTGTTGCGCATCATATGCGTATAGCCATCTCAATACGCACTACTTTTGCACCACTGTATATATTATCATTATTGAACACACGGTACAATAAACAGCATTCACTTTAACCTGGCATTCCTCTTTGACTCTGCACACCTAGCAGTTTTAAGGTCCTCACATGCACACATACCTTCACCCTGTAGTCACTCACCCATACGCTAGTGTCAGAGCACAGTAAGATACACAATTGTACCTATGCAAGCTACACAAGCCAGAGGCACGTCCGTGTCTTCTTAAATAAACAGTGATCTGTATAGAGCCACACTCCTGGCAGAAAGCAGTCTCCTCCTCCTATGCTTAATTGTTAGCACAGAGGAAAGGTTAAAACATAATACTGGAGTCAGATAACGGAGATAACATTAAATTTATCCCGTTCCAGTAGCACCGGTAGTCCAGTAAGACTACACACATTCCTTTGCCACTCAGAATCTTCCGCTGTTTGGTGTATCTAAAGAGTTTCTTACAACGTTTTGATGTGTTCAATTTACAAACACTGTAGGGATTATACCAACTGGTCTTTCACTAGCGTACATTCTGAAAACTTAAAGAATATACAAAAGGTACTGTAGCTACTGGGGCTCAATTTATTTGATAGTACAGGGCTTGTAAAATTCAACTGTTCTGGTGCATTTTACAACAGCATTTTCCTTGTCATTTTAACCTGTTAGCAAAGGCAATTTCTTTACTTAAATTTCTACTGGTGCCCACAGCCTGAATTCTAAGGGCTTTATTCCATTTTAAACACTGACAATCACCAGCACGTGGGTAGTGACTTCATGGATATAAAAGTGGACAAATATTGGTATATGAAAAGAAAAAATGAGCAGAGTTGAAGAAAGCAGAGCTTAAAGGAGGAATCCGATGGGAGACGCAGTACCTTGCATGATGGATCCCGGGAGCGGCACTCTGTCTGTGGGGTCAGAGTGGGAAGAGTCTTTCGGCATGGCCCGGCTTACCAAACCTACAGCAGGAACCACAACGCTCAGAGCTCACACCAGCACCGTGAGCACATTCAACACCCCTGTCCACGGAACCAAATCTAACCCTAGGAGTTCTGAGGAGTACAACACTAAGAGCTCACAACAGCACTATGAGCACATTCACCACCCCTGTCCACGGAGCCAAATCTAACCCTAGGGGAGCACAACACTCAGTGAACACACCAGAGGTGCGTTCAAATTCAGCGAACAAGGCGAACGTTCGCGAACTATTTCAAACTTTTTTCCGTTAGCTGTGTGTTCGCCGCAATCGTTTGCAAACATAAGCGAACGGTCTGAAAAGGTAGTTTGCGGTGAACAAAAATGGACGCTGGACTGAGGAAAATGTGTTCCCAGATGGGGATTTCAATTGAAGATGCCGTTAAGTGTGAGCTAGCTAACAGTTAACGTTAGTTATCAGTATTTTTATGTACGTTAGCTATTTTGACCTAATGTAGCTAACGTTAGTGCCTTTTTCTGTAAGAGGCAACGAAACCACTCAGCAACAAGACTCCTGTCAAGAGGGAGTGAGTGCGGGAGTGAGTGCGGACACTTCAAATGCTCTCAGTAAGTTAACGTTAGCTAACTTATCGATACAGTGAGTACAAACTCTCTCGTCGCCATGTCTGTTTATGTTTAATGCAAAGAATTTGGAACGTTCTTAAGAAGCCATTCAAATTTACAGAATCTAGAATGTGATTGTATGCTGTAGCATTAATATTTACCTTCAATGGAACTAAGGGGCCTAGCCCAAACCATGCACAACAGCCCGAGACCAAGGGGTGTCCAGATACTTGTGGTCATATAATGTATGTTTAGAATATCAAGGTAAACATTAGTAGCTCAAGCTGAACTCACATTATCTCCCCAGTGTGAGGCTACAGTACCGCTTTGCTACATGTACCAGTGTGAGGTCACAATACCGCTTTGCTACATGTACCAGTGTGAGGCTACAGTACCGCTTTGCTACATGTACCAGTGTGAGGTCACAATACCGCTTTGCTACATGTACCAGTGTGAGGCTACAGTACCGCTTTGCCACATGTACCAGTGTGAGGTCACAATACCGCTTTGCTACATGTACCAGTGTGAGGCTACAGTACCGCTTTGCCACATGTACCAGTGTGAGGTCACAATACCGCTTTGCTACATGTACCAGTGTGAGGCTACAGTACTGCTTTGCTACATGTACCAGTGTGAGGCTACAGTACCTCTTTGCTACATATACCAGTGTGAGGCTACAGTACCGCTTTGCTACATGTACCAGTGTGAGGCTACAGTACCGCTTTGCTACATGTACCAGTGTGAGGCTACAGTACTGCTTTGCCACATGTACCAGTGTGAGGCTACAGTACCGCTTTGCCACATGTACCAGTGTGAGGCTACAGTACCGCTTTGCTACATGTACCAGTGTGAGGCTACAGTACTGCTTTGCCACATGTACCAGTGTGAGGCTACAGTACCGCTTTGCTACATGTACCAGTGTGAGGCTACAGTACCGCTTTGCTACATATACCAGTGTGAGGCTACAGTACCGCTTTGCTACATGTACCAGTGTGAGGCTACAGTACCGCTTTGCTACATGTACCAGTGTGAGGCTACAGTACCGCTTTGCTACATGTACCAGTGTGAGGCTACAGTACCGCTTTGCTACATGTACCAGTGTGAGGCTACAGTACCGCTTTGCTACATGTACCAGTGCGAACAGAACAGCAGCAAAAGCACTCACTCCTCCGGTCCTCTGGCCCTTGGTGCCGTGAGCAGCCTGGACCCTCAGGACACACAGCACTGCTGGGAATTTTATGACAATGCCACACAGCTGCCAATAACTGGCAGGGCAGGATACCTACCTTGTAAATAAGAGCTAACCTGAGGAAGACTAGCAGACTTAACCCTGTCCTACCCTGAAGAGGTGAAGTCCACTGCATCCCACTGGACTGGCAGAGACAGGCCTACAGCCTAGACAGATGACAAGGCTATTGGGCCTAGTCTGCGCTTGTGTGAGCACCCTTTCCTGAATGAGTGCATGTTTGCATTGATGTGTAGTAAAACATTCACGCACTTCATTCAATAAAAAAGCTGCTGGGGCACTTCATGCTATTTGCTTGAACATGCTAAAAAGAAGAGCTTTTTCCATAATCAGCTTCTTGCTTTGCTTTTTAAAACTTTACATAATTATATTTTATTTTTTTGGATAAGTGGTTTTTGCTTCAATATTTTTAATTAAAAATATCTTTACAGACATAACTACAACCAACATTTCTGGGGTAGCTGCAGAAGCATTTCTCTGAGGACAGGGACAGTCCTGAACTCCCAGCTAGCAGGTCGCAGTACCTTCATAAAGAGCAGCCTCCCTGAGAGCAGGCCCTGCGGTCATCCAACCCTCCATCATGTCATGGGTCCGCTTGAGCTCTCCTCCCCCCCGAGGGCTCCTGATGTCCTCCTTGGGATTCTTCATGGCTTTGGGGAAGAGGATTTACCCATGCTAATTTAACCCTTTAAGGTGTGAGGTCTCAACTGGACATTCTAATGCTGATGAAACAATCACTACTGAAAATAGAAAACAGCAGTTCTAGAACACTGAGTTAGAAAAAAAACATTCCAAAAACCTACTTTTCAAAGGGTAATGGGTCTATCAGAATAGATTTAAAGCAAAACTGCCCTGCACACCATTTTTGATTAGACATTTTAAAAAGATGAGCAACATACAAGTATGCTCAGGCAAATGGGGGAAACTCATGTAGCCCAAAACGTTTAGAACTACCTGTTCAAATACTGACCACGTATTCTAAAACCACAGAATGATTACTCAAATTGTCTGATACTAAAACTTTAAAACTTTTTTAATATTAAAATTCTAAAACTATCAGGTGTTATTGTAGTATTATAAATAACCTTCTAATACTGCATGCAGTACAGCATAAAGGTCAAATAAATATGATCCTTATTGTCAGCAATAACAACAGTATTATTAGGACATGTGAGCAGGTCATTTGACAATATTTCTCTCCTGTTCAGACTGGCTGTGCAAAGCTAAAATAACAGGGAGGCATGGGACAGAAACAGCAGTGTGCTCACAGGTATAAGACAGGATGTGCCCGCTCTCGCCCTCGAAGATGACCTGACCCTTGGAGAAGGCCTCGCCCCTGGATCTCTCGGGGTTGCAATGGTCCTCCGTGGCCAGTTTGGTGACGGTGCCCTTCAACAGGACGTCTGCCGCCACGCCTGGCTGTGACAGGGCTGGTGTCCCCTACACAGGGGCACAAACCCCAGGCAAGACTGCTCAATATCAGCCATTACATTACATTACATTTGGTAGATGCAGCTAAACCAAAGCAATATACAATACAAAGTGCATACCAAAGATCACAGGAAGATCTACAGAACACAGTAGGGTATCAGTTATCCATAGCCATCAATATCAAGTCTAGTTCACACAATAAGCACAGGCTAAGTCCTTAAAGTTTATTTATTTATTTAATGTTTATTTGATAGGGACAGATACATTTAAACACAGTGTATTGACAAACAATAACCAATGCAATGTATCACAGCATTTATAGCATATGCTCATTTCCGATGCTTGTCCCTAGCTGGGCTTTTCAAACACATACACATACAGCACAAAATCATATAATCATAAAACACATACAATAAACTACTAGAGCATTATTAAATACATTAAAATTAAGTAAAGATATCATAAAATCTAGAAATTTATAATCACATATGACTACACGACTGGGTGAATTTTAAAAATTGCTTCAGTTTATACTTAAAATGCTCAAAGTTATGGTCGGTTTTAAAGTGCACAGGTAAATAATTCCAGGTGCCAACTCCCTTAATAGAAAAGGCTGTCCAGCCAAAAGAAGTTTTTCAATATGGAACTTTACAGTTCCCCACAGTTGCGCCCCTAGTGGTGAGACCAAAATCCTGCAAACATTTCACCATGTCACTAAGACATGTTGGAGCCATATCATGTAGGCATTTAAAAGTAAGTTTGGCATTGGCAAACTTAACAAAGTTATCAAAACTTAAAACATGCAGTTTTTTTAGAACGTGACAATGGTGAAATCTTATCGCCTTTTTGTCTAGTATTTTTATTGCACGATTATAGAGCCTTTCTAATTGCTTGCGACCAAGAGGCAACACAACAACTAAAATGCAAAAAAATCAGAGTGCATGTACAACTTTGCAGTGTCAAATGGCAAACAGTTTCTGATTAGTCTAAATGAGTACAAATTGACTTTTACAGTTCTACTCAATTTTTTGACATGCTTGTCAAATTTCAGTTGGGGATCCAGTATAAGACCTAAATATTTCACTTCTGTCACCTGTTTAACCGTTTCGTCTTTGATGTTAATATGTAGTTCATCTGGCGTGGGCCGTCTCCTGGACGAAAAGCATATAGACACAGTTTTTTTGACATTAAGTGTCAAACAGGAAGTATCCAGCCATGTTGCTATTGATTTTAGGTGTTCTGTCAACTGTAAAGTAAGTGCATTGGTAGTCTTACCAGACACATATATGACAGTGTCATCAGCGTACATCTGGAGACCAGCTCCATTACATGAGTCCGGAAGATCATTTATATATAAACTAAAGAGCAGTGGTCCGAGTACAGATCCCTGTGGAACTCCCATTTTATTATCCAAGAATGAAGATTCATTATTATTAACCATGACGCACTGTTGACGGTCCTGGAGATAAGATTTGGATAATTTGGATAATTTAGACATAAGAATTCTATGATTTACAGTATCAAATGCTTTTTTAAGGTCCAGAAAAACTGCCCCCACCAGCTCACCTTTGTCTATAAAGTATTTTAGTTTTTCCAAAAGGAAGCAAGTTGCACTCTCAGTTGAATGTTTAGGGCGAAATCCAAATTGTAGTGGGTGCAAAATTTGGTTTGTTTCTAAATAATCCATCAATTGCATGGCGACAACCTTTTCTAATACTTTGGATAATACTGGGAGAATACTGATTGGTCTATAATTACTTGCATGGTCAGCTGCTCCAGACTTAAAAATAGGTATCACTCTTGCTTGTTTCCATCCTTCGGGGAACTTTCCACTCTCTATAGGTATATTTATTAAGTGAGTGAGTGGTTCTGCTAAAATACTACGATGTTCTTTTAAAAATGCAACGTCCAGATCATAAAGATCTTTTGAATAGGCAGAACTACCGCACAATCAATTGCATGTAATACAAACAAATTTGTATCGTCTCTATCAAGCCTTTGTGTATCGTAACCTAGTTTTTTTAAATTATCTAAATTACTGGCAAGCTCTTCAACTGACCTTATAAAAAAGTTATTAAATTCATTTGCAATACGTCCACTATCCATGATCAGTTGATCCCCAACTTTGAGCGCTTGTATCATACTCCTGGTTACACCCTCTGGTTTAATCAGACTATTTATTTGTTTCCAAATTAAGTTATTATTTCCTTTCGCTTCTCTAATCACCGATATGTAATAGGTAGCTTTTGCATTTCTTAATTCTTTTATAACCCAGTTTCTTAGCCCCTTATATAAGACCATATCAGTACTGGAACAACTCTTTAAAAAGGTTTTAAGTGTGAAATCTCTCTGTTTCATCAGTTTTCGAATCAACGCATTAACCCAGGGTAGACATCTTTTTCTATTGGAATATTTGCGTGTTTTAAAAAACTTACCAACAATTTTTCCAACGGTAGTCATCAATTCATTACAACATGTATTCGGGTCGTTGCTATTCACAACATTCTCCCATGTCACTCTCTCCAGTTCACCCTTAAGGATTGACAGATCCTGTTTCGGTATAACTGTCTCTGATTTTTTAGATAACGATGAAGTGTCATAATTGGGGAAGCGCTTCTTCGTTAGTTTTCTTGCGGCAAGAATCATATTGTGGTCGGACAATCCTGTTATTAGATTGTAAGTCTTAATAACACGCTCCTCTCTATTTGTGAAGATCAAATCAATGGATGACTGTGTGGTTCTGGTGATACGCGTAGCGCCTTTAACCATCTGGCTAAAATCAAATTTCGACATTACAGCTTTGAGTTTCTTTCTATTGGTTTTGTCAGACCAATTAATATTAAAATCACCAAAGATCATTACTTCTGCTTTGTTTGTAACTATTTTAAGCATCCTTTCTAGAGAATGATACAATGCACTATCATATGCAGGGGGATTATATAAAACCAAAATACGAAAATGCATTTGCTGCGATAAATAAACGTTTAGACCAAGACATTCAATTGTCACATCGTGGCCCAATTCAACTTCAGTACACTTAAATGAGTCTCTTATATAAATCAATACCCCACCTCCTCTACCAACAGTCCTATCCTACTTAAAGCATTGATACCCGGGTACATAAATCAAACTAGTTAAAACCTTGTTATGGAGCCACATTTCAGTAAGACATAAAAAATCAAGATTTGAGTCCATCAGCAGTGTTTTGATTTCATCACACTTAGGCAATAGACTTCTAACATCTAAATGTCCACCAAAGACAACTTTGGGCTTTGTCTTATGATCCCAAATGACCTTAGCATGATTAACTGTTTGAAAAAATGAATTCTGCATTTATTTAATCACAGCGGTGCAGTTCCGATTAGATTTAGAACTCAGTTTTGATTTTGATTTTAAATCCGGTTCAATGGGAAAACTGCTGGGGAATCCTTGAGAAGCACCAACCGTTGCCAGGCACCGATGACTCCACCTGTCAACGGGCTCACAAGCGCTTGGGTGTCCTATGCACCTGGAAAAATCCACATCATCCAGTGGCAACCAGAGTTCCACGCGCGGCACCCCCAGTGCCGAGGACGACAGGATCCGTGTCCCCTGGGACAACCGCACAATCTGTCTCACCGTGTTCCCACTCCAGCTTACTGCTTCCCAGCACCATCTCCACGCATGCGGACTCAGGAGCACACCGCCGAGCGTATTCCACACCCTCCGTCCACTGCAGATCCGTACATTGTGAATATAATGTCTTCTTCAAATGTTTTGGAGAGTTTGTCGTTTGGCCTAAGGTTGGAGAACCGATGGGGCCAGGATTTAAATGAATATTGCCCGCTAATAATAAAATTGAAAGATGAATAACCACTGCATTGACCCACTTCGGTTTTTTACTCCAGTAGGTTTGTTTGGTCGAATTCGATCTCTTTGTGTAGATTTGTGCAAAACCATTATTAAGTATATGAGAAAAAATTACATAGTAGCCATAGCCAAACTTATTCAGTCTGTAATTGATTGGAAAAAGTTGCAGCAAAGTATTTATTGCCGAGTCTTTTACTTGCATGGGTCCACATGTCCATACACCATAGGAAGGAGAAACAATATCCCGCAGGTGATTAAGAGAGGCAGCCATGTTGATCGCTTGTTTGTATAGACATGTGGTTTAAAAATGCAATGTCTTTGTCGTTTGCCATGGATTAAACCGCTCCTTTTAATTTTACTTACAGGTTTATGCCGACGTGGCAAGTCATAAACTAGAAGTGAGGTATGATTACATGAGATATGATGAACAACTACAACATCAAGAAGAAAATTAAGTGCAACAAGTGCAAGTGCAACATGACAGTGACAGTTGATTAGCCCTGCAGAGGAGTATAGTGTTAAAGATTCTCAAGGTAGAGTCTAAAGAGATGTGTCTTCAGACTACTAGTCCTGGCATCTCCAGGAAGAGTCTACCCCAGACGTGGCCTGCCCTAGTCCTGGCATCTCCAGTAAGAGTCTATCCCAGACATGGCCTGTGCTAGTCCTGGCATCTCCAGTAAGAGTCTATCCCAGACATGGCCTCCCCTAGTCCTGGCATCTCCAGTAAGAGTCTACCCCAGACATGGCCTGCCCTAGTCCTGGCATCTCCAGTAAGAGTCTATCCCAGACGTGGCTCCCCAAGTCCTGGCATCTCCAGTAAGAGTCTATCCCAGACATGGCCTGCCCTAGTCCTGGCATCTCCAGTAAGAGTCTATCCCAGACGTGGCCTCCCCTAGTCCTGGCATCTCCAGTAAGAGTCTATCCCAGACATGGCCTGCCCTAGTCCTGGCATCTCCAGTAAGAGTCTATCCCAGACGTGGCCTCCCCTAGTCCTGGCATCTCCAGTAAGAGTCTACCCCAGACGTAGCCTGCGTTAGTCCTTGAGTCCTCATCTAAAAATCAGAAAGTGGTTTAGTTAGCTGGCTTTTTCACACGGGGTGGGGTGTGCTGGTTTCCAGTTATTCTAGCTATTCATAACAGGCCTCAGTGAGTGATATACCTCTACGCCAAATGGTAAATGGTAATGGCTCTGTAATACATTATACCCACTACTGTGCAGTGTGGCTCATAATTGGAATAATAAAATAACAAATATGCAGTTGTGGTTTCAGGTTTTCCCCTGCACAAGATGGCGATGCCAGCGTATCGTGAGCCTGACCGCTCTTGGTGGAAGTCATGTACCTGCGTGATGGAGCCGGTGCGGAAGGGCGGGGCCTCGGAGGACACTTTGGCAGGAGTTCCCATGGTTACGCTCCCGTCCTGAGCAGCAGACGTAGGGTTTCCTGCACACACAGGCAACACATTGAGGGGCGGGGAAGGTCAGGCGCCTGGACCGAGGAACGTTGCAAGACGTTGTAAGTTGTGGTAAAGTGAGGCGCAAACCGGCCTGGGAAAAATCTATCTCGCTACCATCGCAACTGTACAGTTGTAAAACACTAGTTCACAAAGGCAGAATTAACACTATTATCCTGTTACTGTACATTCAGTGGCATTATTCTTTTCCCACAACAAACAGGAAAAGGATTCTGTTCAGGATTGTTAAGGGGTGCATTGGGGGGGGGGGGGGTTCTTTCTCTGATATTTGTCTCTCAAAGATGAAAAAGTTGAAAAAGTTTAAGGGCACTGACATTGGCTCTTTAGTCACTCAGCTACTTCCTGCTGTGGGTCTGCATAAATAAGAGTGATGGGGGTCTCCCTCACCCCCCTCCGAGTGCTTTATAAAATTAATCTTTCTTAAAATGCATCAATCAAACCAGGACAAAGTACCACTGACACACAAAAACATACACCTATATGCGCACACACACACACACACACACACACACACACACATACGGCACACACACACACGTGGCACGCACATACAAATACACGCACATGCACACACACACGCACACATACACATACACGCACACGTGTGGGCGCGCATGCACACACACACACATACACATATACAAATGCACAAATACACATGCACACACACACTCACAATCACACACAAACGCACATACACACACGCACACGGCACACACAAATACACATACACACACACACACACACGCGCGCGACACATGCAAACACGAATACACACACACGAGCACACAACACACAAATACACACACACACAAACGCACACACAGACACACGCATAAGCGCGCACGTACACACACACGCACGCACACACATACACAGACACGCACACACACACATACACACACACTGTGGACACTAACTAAAGCAGTTTGGGGTTAGGATTAGAAGAGACATACCCCTGGCCATGCCCTCGTACTGGACACGGGTGAGGGAGAGGAACCCCTCTGTGTGCAAGCTCTCCTCCTGCCTGGCGTAAGACACTGCAGGAACACAGAGAGAAGCAGCCCTGCTGTCACAGCCCCAGGCTCCACAGCGCCAGTAAAACTACAGCCGCTATCACACTGATGAGGTCACTTCACATCATTAACTCTAATGACACTGAAAATTCAAAGCAATGAATCACCCTCCCTGTGCTGTGAGGGGCCATTTAATCACTTCCCTGTGCTGTGAGGGGCCATTTAAACACTGTTCCTGTGCTGTGAGGGGCCATTTAATCTCTGTTCCTGTGCTGTGAGGGGCCATTTAATCACTTCCCTGGGCTGTGAGGGGCCATTTAATCACTGTCCCTGTGCTATGAGGGGCCATTTAAACACTGTTCCTGTGCTGTGAGGGGCCATTTAATCTCTGTTCCTGTGCTGTGAGGGGCCATTTAAACACTGTTCCTGTGCTGTGAGGGGCCATTTAAACACTGTTCCTGTGCTGTGAGGGGCCATTTAATCACTGTCCCTGTGCTATGAGTGGCCATTTAATCCGACTCCAGACAGCCAAATCACAGCAGCGCCCCCCCCCCCCCACCTGTGGCGGGATCCGGCAGTCTTGGCAGCCCCAGTGATATAGACCCCGCTGCGGTCCTGGCTGCCTCCTGACCGTACGCAGCTTGGCTGTGGGATGGCAGGTACGTGCCAGGAGTTCCCTGAAACAGAGAGAACGTGAAAACCCCAAAAAGAAAGCAGGGGAAAGGCTGTGGCCCGACTCCAGAAGCCCTGCCACAGAAAGAGTCCAGCAGCGGCGGCGGGACATCGGGGACACGACGTCACCGGGGTGAAGAAACACTCACACACACACACACACCACAGAGAAAGCAGCCAGTTTACCTCCTCATAACCCCCGTCCTCACCTGGGAGATGGACCCCCCCTGGATGAAAGACGGCTTGTCGGGTAGTTTGGCCGACGGGATGAGGGGGGGAGGGGACGGAATGTTGGTGGGGCGCTGACCGTGCCTGGAGAGGGGGGTGTGGGTCGTGTGGGCGGGGTTCGGGACTGCCTGGTTAGGATCTGCAGGGAGGAGTGAGGAAGAGTCCATTATGAGCTTCGCTGACACCTCCTGTCTATTCTGCTCATTTCTTTTCTTGGTCCAGGTAATCAGGTGCACCCGTGCCAGCATCTACAAGGTGCAGCCATCTTGTGCCTGCTACGGCTTGCTGGCCCTGCTTTTCCTGTCTGGGTGGTGGCTTCATTTTCATTTCCTTCATTGTTTCTACTTCAATGGGATTAATTAAAGAAAACCATTTGGCCATCTGGAGTTACACTGTATGGCTTGTTTATGATTCAACCAGTGCAGAGGAAACGAGAGGGCAGAGGGAGTAAAACAGGCTTTCAGAAGAAAAGCAGCTTGAAAAAAGAGGCCACTCAACAAATAATTAAACATGTCAAGTGATTCAGAGACTCGCACTACGCAGACGCTGCCATGGAAGGGAAGAGTGTCCTCTGTCAGGTCGTTAGCACTGAGGAGGTCAAACAGAGGCAGACGGGCAGCAGGGCCATGCACCCGCAGCCGTGAGGCATTGTGGGGCTGCACTGGGGCATTGTGGGACATTGTGGGGCTGCACTGGGGAATTGTGGGACATTGTGGGGCTGCACTGGGGAATTGTGGGACATTGTGGGGCTGCGCTGGGGCATTGTGGGACATCGTGGGGCTGCACTGGGGCATTGTGGGACATTGTGGGGCTGCACTGGGGAATTGTGGGACATTGCGGGGCTGTGCTGGGGCATTGTGGGACATTGTGGGGCTGCACTGGGGCATTGTGGGGCATTGTGGGGCTTCACTGGGGAATTGTGGGACATTGTGGGGCTGTGCTGGGGCATTTTGGGACATTGTGGGGCTGCGCTGTGGCATTGTGGGGCATTGTGGGGCATTGTGGGGAATTGTGGGGCTTCACTGGTACATTGTGGGGCTGCGCTGAGTCATTGTGGGACATTGTGGGGCTGCGCTGGGGCATTGTGGGACATTGTGGGGCTGCGCTGGGACATTGTGGGGCTGCACTGGGGCATTGTGGGACATTGTGGGGCTGCGCTGGGGCATTGTGGGGCATTGTGGGGCTGCGCTGGGGCATTGTGGGACATTGTGGGGCTGCACTGGGGCATTGTGGGGCATTGTGGGGCTGCGCTGGGGCATTGTGGGGCATTGTGGGGCTGCGCTGGGGCATTGTGGGACATTGTGGGGCTGCACTGGGGCATTGTGGTACATTGTGGGACATTGTGGTACATTGTGGGGCACTGTGGGACATTGTGGGACATTGTGGGGCTGCGCTGGGGCATTGTGGGACATTGTGGGGCTGCACTGGGGCATTGTGGTACATTGTGGGACATTGTGGGACATTGTGGGGCTGCGCTGGGGCATTGTGGGGCATTGTGGGGCATTGTAGAACATTGTGGGGCTGCGCTGGGGCATTGTGGGGCATTGTGGGGCATTGTGGGACATTGTGGGGCATTGTGGGGTATTGTGAGGCCACGAACGGTGCTTTAGTATCCTGCGGGACTCACACGAGCTGATCCCTACCATGGAATTTAAATCTGAATATTCAGGGGGTGAAGGCTGTTCATCCTATAGGTCAGAGGGAGAGGGCTGTTTATCCTATAGGTCAGAGGGAGAGGGCTGTTACTCCTATAGGTCAGGGGGCGAGGGCTGTTCATCCTATAGGTCAGAGGGCGAGGGCTGTTCATCCTATAGGTCAGAGGGCGAGGGCTGTTCATCCTATAGGTCAGAGGGAGAGGGCTGTTCATCCTATAGGTCAGGGGGAGAGGGCTGTTCATCCTATAGGTCAGGGCTGTTTATCCTATAGGTCAGGGCTGTTTATCCTATAGGTCAGAGGGAGAGGGCTGTTACTCCTATAGGTCAGGGGGCGAGGGCTGTTCATCCTATAGGTCAGAGGGCGAGGGCTGTTCATCCTATAGGTCAGAGGGAGAGGGCTGTTCATCCTATAGGTCAGGGCTGCGTTTCCCAGTTTCGATGTACCTTAACGTTTTACGAAAGGTTTCTAAGGTATACCTTTCAAAGGGAAACCGCTTTTTTACGAGTGTTTCCCAGGCTATATCTTAACAGTTGCCTTAAGGGACACTTCCAAACGTACGTCGTAAGTTGGAGCTGGCCTTCACTGTGGTGCTGTAAAGTTTATCAATCGATGCCAAGCGAATCGATTGTCTCACTTGTAAAGGCTTATGAATGACGTTTTAATATAGCAAGTGTTGTCATAATCATTTTACATCAATCTAATATTGCAGAAGAGGAAGCTATGCCTACTAAAGATCATCTGCTCATCTCTTTAAGAGTCAAAACGAGACCTTGTGATAGTTTCAACAAATACATGTAGGCTACAAAAGATAAAATAAAGAGCATCAATCGGGACATATAAGCCATAGTCTGGGACTCCTTGGAAGCCCAGAAAAAAAGGATATCGGCTACATATGCGTTAATCATTTTGTTCTTATTGAAATTTGTTTTTGTCACACAATATATAGGCAACTGTAGCAGCATATCCACTGAGCACAGTCTGAACACACTGAATGAGTATCTGCAATGCTCTCCCATACACGCCTCATTAAAGGCACAGAGCACAGTCTGAACACACTGAATGAGTATCTGCAATGCTCTCCCACAAACCACTCATTAAAGCGACTGGAGAAGAATGCATATTTAACTACACGTCAGACAGAAATACCAAACCAGCGTGAATCACGAGTCCACAGAAAGGCCCTGTGCTCTTCCAGCAGGAGACATGTCACTGATGAGTCAGAGCTAGCTGGCAGGGAGTCGCCGTTAAGATAAGGAGATAACGGCAAGGCCTCACAGGCATTTGCTGAAAATGAAGAGACTTCTGTCTTAATAAAGTACTGAAAGCATCTCCAAGCCTGCTCAAGAGTGAACTGTACACACTGCCCTGTTGGTTTTGAGTGTGCTGCAGGGCAATCTGAGTAATTTTATACTGGCGGAGGGGCTTACCCTCCCCGTCCAGTACAGTGGGGCTCCTGGTGGACATTCGGGGGCAGTGCGGCGGCCACCTCTCTGGCTCCCCCTGGTGGACGGACTCGTGCGCGGCTCTGATCTGCTGCTGGAACATGCCGTAGCCAATGATGGGGGTGCCCAGAGGCACACCGCCGGCACCAAAGGGCAGGGACGCCTGGGGGGAGAGACAGCGCGTGAGACACAGCATGAGACACAGTGTGAAACACAGCGTGAGACAGCGTGTGAGACACAGCGTGAGACAGCGTGTGAGACACAGTGCGAGGCACAGCATGAGACAGCGTGTGAGACAGCGTGTGAGACAGCGTGAGACAGCGTGAGACAGCGTGTGAGACAGCGTGTGAGACAGCGTGAGACACAGCGTGAGACAGCGTGTGAGACACAGCGTGAGACACAGTGTGAGACAGCGTGAGACAGCGTGTGAGACACAGTGTGAGACAGCGTGTGTGACACAGTGTGAGACAGCGTGTGAGACACAGCGTGAGACACAGTGTGAGACAGCGTGAGACAGCGTGTGAGACACAGTGTGAGACAGCGTGAGACACAGCGTGAGACAGCGTGTGAGACACAGTGTGAGACAGCGTGTGAGACACAGCGTGAGACACAGTGTGAGACAGCGTGAGACAGTGTGTGAGACACAGTGTGAGACAGTGTGAGACAGCGTGTGAGACACAGTGTGAGACAGCGTGAGACACAGCGTGAGACAGCGTGTGAGACACAGTGTGAGACAGCATGAGACACAGCGTGAGACAGCGTGTGAGACACAGCGTGAGACAGTGTGAGGCACAGCATGAGACAGCGTGTGAGACAGTGTCAGACAGTGTGAGACAGCGTGTGAGACACAGTGTGAGACAGCGTGAGACAGCGTGTGAGACACAGCGTGAGACAGCGCGTGAGACAGCGTGAGACACAGCACGAGAAAGCGTGTGAGACAGCGTGAGACAGCGTGTGAGACAGCGTGAGACAGCGTGTGAGACACAGCGTGAGAAAGCGTGTGAGACACAGCGTGAGACAGCGTGTGAGACACAGCGTGAGACACAGTGTGAGGCACAGCGTGAGACAGCGTGTGAGACACAGCGTGAGACACAGTGTGAGGCACAGCGTGAGACACAGTGTGAGGCACAGCGTGAGACAGCGTGTGAGACACAGCGTGAGACACAGTGTGAGGCACAGCATGAGACAGCGTGTGAGACACAGTATCAGACAGCGTGAGACAGCGTGTGAGACACAGCGTGAGACACAGTGTGAGAGCGTGAGACAGCGTGTGAGACACAGCGTGAGACAGAGTGTGAGACACAGCGTGAGACACAACGTGAGACAGCGTGTGAGACACAGCGTGAGACACAGCACGAGAAAGCGTGTGAGACACAGCGTGAGACAGCGTGTGAGACAGCGTGAGACAGTGTGTGAGACACAGCGTGAGACACAGCGTGAGAAAGCGTGTGAGACACAGCGTGAGACACAGCACGTAAGATACAGCGTGAGACACAGCATGAGACAGTGAGCCACAGCACATGAGACACAGAGTGAGACACAGCGTGAGACAGTGAGCCACAGCGTGAGACAGTGAGTCACAGCGCGTGAGACAGTGAGACACAGTGTGAGACACAGTGAGACACAGTGTGAGACACAGTGAGCCACAGCACGTGAGACATAGTGAGACACAGCGTGAGACACAGCGTGAGACATAGTGAGACACAGTGTGAGACATAGTGAGACACAGTATGAGATATAGTGAGCCACAGCAGGGGAGACACAGTGAGACACAGCGTGTGAGACACAGCGTGAGACAGTGAGACACAGCGTGTGAGACACAGTGAGACACAGTGTGAGACATAGTGAGACACAGCGTGAGACATAGTGAGACAGCGTGAGACATAATGAGACACAGCGTGTGAGACATAGTGAGACACAGCGTGAGACATAGTGAGACACAGCTTGTGAGACATAGTGAGACACAGCGTGAGACATAGTGAGACACAGTGTGAGACATAGTGAGCCACAGCAGGTGAGACATAGTGAGACACAGCGCGTGAGACATAGTGAGACACAGTGTGAGACATAGTGAGCCACAGCGCATGACAACAGTGTCTTTCTCTCAGAACAGCCACATGCACTGGGACAAACACAGCAGCTTGTTTCACACACGCGTGTAGCACAGCTCCTTCAAAGCGGCAGCTGTGTTTCATTAAGTTCTGCTACAGTTTTTACACATTCTTTGAGTAATGCTGGTCTGTAGCAAACTTTACACAACCAACTAATGCTTTATTTATTTAGTCAGACTATTGTAGTTGAATTGACTGAGCTTATAAAGCGAAGTGGCTGCGGGTGTTTTCTGTACAGACCTGCGGTAAAGGCACTCACCATGGGAGGGATGTCGGCAGCACGCTGCCAGTGGCCCTGTTTGGCTGAGGACACCAGCACCGAGCCAGGGCTCAGCAAGGATCGCTTCTCCCCAGAGAACACGCTGGGGAAAAGCCCACAAGCACACACACGCAAGTTACTGACAGGGCCGGGAGGGAGAGAGGAAGGGATGGAGGGAGAGGCTGTGGGCAGTGTGTCAGCCTGTTTTAGTCCAGGCCCAGTGCGGGGGACCAGCTCACCTCAGCTTGTCCGGCTCCATGTCCACATCCTCATCGGCACTGCAGGTGGCGCTGGAGTCGTGGTCTGACTGGGTGTCGCCCTGCTGGCCTGCGTGGGTGGGGCCGGACCCTGTGTCCGCCTCCGCCCCCTTGTCTCGCGCCCTGGCGTGGGGCTGGGATGTGTCCCCGTCTGCTGGCCCCGCCCCGGCCGCGCCCGGGTCCTGGAGGAGGGGGCGTGCTTCGGGGTTAGCCTCCTCCCTCCGGCTTTGGTCCCTGAGCACTGGCTCGGGGCCCCTGGGGCCCTCCGTGGCGCTCTCCCGCCCCGATGAGGCCTCCGCTCCAGGGGGCCGCTCGGACCGGGACGGAGAGGGGGCACTCTCTGTGTCCGAGCTGTTCTCTGCAGGGGCAGGAGCAGGGGCAGTTAGGCAGAGGGCCAAATTCATCTGCTGCAAAACAATGCTTTCCTGCAAAAAAACACTACAACATAAAAACACCTCCATCCAGTACTTCACACTGACATTACATGAACATAAAAGCACCTTTAGCCAGTCTTTTGAACAGATGAAAGAACCAGTATTTTCATCTTGTAAACTGTTTATATTGTCTAGGCAGACTTGACTGTGTAGATTTGTGTGGGTGACACAACTAACCCACACTATGCATTAGCTTGGAAAAAGTAATGCCAACATCAGCAGTTTTCCTGGATTCATGTTTCTCAAAACATCAGTGAAGAAAGCCAAGAGGATGTGTGTTTTGTTGCGTTCTGTGTCCATGTGTGAAGGATTTATCTGTGTGTATTGTATGTCTGTACCTTCAGGGCTGTGATTTGTGTGTGTATTTTTGTGTGCACGTGTGTGCGTGCGTGCGTGTGGTTATGTGTGTGCGTGTGAGTGTGTGCATGTTTGTGTGTGTATGTAAGCTTGTCTGTTGTGTGTGTGTGAGTGTGCGTGAGTGTGTGTGTGTGTGTGCTTATGTGTGTGTGTGTGTGTGTGTGTGAGTGTGTGAGTGTGTGTATGTGTGTGTGTGAGTGTGTGTGTGTGTGTGTGCGTGTGCGTGTGTGTGTGTGCGTGTGCATGTGTGTATGTGAGTGTGTGTGCGTATGCGTGTGTGAGTATGAGAGTGTGTGCGTGTGTGTGTGTGTGCGTGCATGTGCGCGTGTGTGTGTGGGTGTGTGTGTGTGAGTGTGTGTGAGTGTGTGTGTGTGTCTGTGCTTGTGTAATGGTCAACTGCGCTTACCTTCACTGTCTCCTGGGTTCTCATCCTCATTGAAGTCCTCATTCTCCGCACCAGTAGGGGCCCCGCCCTCACTCTGATTGACGTCCCCGTCCCCGCTCGCCCGTCGGGCATCCTGGAGAGAGCGAGTGCATGCACACGCAAACAAATGCTTCAATTCTGAGTGGCTGCTGCAATGAATATGAATGTGAACAGCTGGGCTTATGAATGCCGTAATTTTACACATGATGTATTTGACATTCTACTACTACTGCTAATAATCACACTCAATCTTCTACTAGTACTGCTAATAACAATACTCAATATTCTACTACTACTGCTAGTAATAATACTAGATATTCAACTACTACTGCTAATATTAATACTCAATATTCTACTATTACTGCTAATAATAACACTCAATATTCTACTACTACTGCTAATAATAATACTCAACATTCTACTACTACTGCTAATAATAACACTCAACATTCTACTACTACTGCTAATAATAACACTCAACATTCTACTACTACTGCTAATAATAATACTCAATATTCTACTACTACTGCTAATAATAATACTCAATATTCTACTACTACTGCTAATAACAATTCTCAATATTCTGCAACTATTGCTAATAATAATACTCAATATTCTATTACTACTGCTAATAACAATACTCAATATTCTACTACTACTGCTAATAACAATACTCAATATTCTACTACTACTACTGCTAATAATAATACTTGATAATCTACTACTACAGCTAATAATAATAATTAGAATAATAACATATATTCAAACTGAATAATAACAACATACACACTCTGCTGCTTCATAGGCATAAATTAAAAATGGCAGTGCTGTACGAGGGAACAGGCAGGGATTGGCTGAGGCTCTCGCTGGCCATTGGGGGCGGGGCATCAGTCAGCAGCACCTGTTTGTACTGCTGCAGCAGGTTGTCCAGGTTGTGGCGTCTCTTGTAGTTGAAGTAGAAGTTCTTGCACTGCGCCTCGCTCTTGGTGCCCACCATCTTGGCGATGGCCGTCCAGTTGCGCCCGTGCTCTGCTAAGCCTGTTAGCACAGCGAGGTCAAACTGAGGTCAGGAAGCCCTGCAGTCAGGCTCACATGCTCAGCACGGCCAGAACAGACCGCAGCAGGGCTCCAGGTTATAATCACAGCACTCACAGTGCCTTCACAGATCTCAAAACGCTTTGACCCCAAACAGCTCCAACAATCAGCATCCAGCCGATACACGGCATCCATTCTGAACAATAATCAAGCCAGACAAATGAGGGAATGACTGGGTGGCAGGAGATGAGATAGCCCTTTACTCTATAATTAGTGCAATGGCATCTATAACCACCACGGTTATGATTACTGTAGATTCCAGTTTAAGAACATGTGTGAATGAGTCTGTACATGTATGCATTATGTGTTTACTTATGATTGTCTACAATGCATGAAACAATATGAAACTGAATAGGTCTAAATAGGTCCACTTTTTAAACATTGCACTGATCATCGTACCAAGGCCTACCCTGGGAAATCCTAATCTTTATTTTGAAGGCGTGCGTGCAAAGCCTTGCCCCCTTCACACCCATCTGTCCCTGGTAGTGTCAGGCCTACGGCCGAACCTGATCCTCTGGCCCTGATCCTCTGAGCTTGTGTCCTGGTGTCCGCAGCGCTCACGTCACACCGCCCTGCTCCGAACCTTCGTCCCAAAGAGTGTGAACAATGTCCCTCAAACACAGGAAACAGCCGTGTGTACCTCCCCAGAGAGACATGCCCAATTCTGCCCCGTACAGCCAGCTCTGCTGCCTCCTGCTCTGCTGAACACAGGGCTCTAAGACCTGCATTAACCCATTCAGGTGTAAAAACACACAAATAGGTGATTAGAATGTTCTTAAATGAACATTCCAATGCTGGTGTCACAATCACTACTGGCAACTGAAAGTAACAAGCTCTAGAACACTGAATTTAAAAAAAAAAACATTCCAAAAAACCTGCTCTTCAAAGGGTTAATCACCCTAATTACCATGCTTGAAAAAGAGGCAGCAGAATCTTTCAAGGTTAAGGCCAATTACAAAAGTCAAAGGAGCTTGCCGTGCAGTCATTTAGCCACTTTCAGTGGGGTGCTGATTACAAAGATTTACACAGGAGTGAACATCAAACATTAAATAAACATAGAACTTTTAAGATATAAATAAATAAAATTAATAAAAGATACAATGAATGGTGCATTTTTTTGTTACGTGTACTCACTGATTAAAACTGTTTTTTCTAAATTGAATTTCACATGTAACTAACTAGAACGATGTGAAGAAGCTGTTTGTTGACATGGCAATGGATTATTCAAATTGTTGGCACACTGGTTAATCAGGGAAAATGAATGAAAACAGGTTGAGACCAACGATCAGTTTAAAGCAGGGGTACACAACTCCAGTCCTGGAGGGCTAGTCTACGTGATGGTTTTTTTCCCCTTAGTTTTAGTTCTCTGACAGCTCTATGAACTACGCTGGTTCACTCCTGTACTCAAGCACAGTATTGAGCATATTGCTTTTACTCATTCACCACACATACACACACACACACACACATACACACATACACACACACACACACACACACACACTGTCCTCTCGTTCACCACACACATACACACACACACTGTCCTCTTGCTCACCACACACACACACACACTGTCCTCTCGTTCACCACACACATACACACACATACACACACACACACACACACGCATACACACACACACACACACACACACACACACACACACACACACATACACTGTCCTCTCGTTCACCACAAACACACACACACACACTGTCCTTTCGTTCACCACACACATACACACACACACTGTCCTCTTGCTCACCGCACACATGCACACACACACACACTGTCCTCTCGTTCACCACACACACACACACACTGTCCACTTGCTCACCACACACATGCACACACACACACACACACACACACACACACTGTCCTCTCGTTCACCACACACATACACACACACATTGTCCTCTCATTCACCACACACATACACACACACACTGTCCTCTCGTTCACCACACACATACACACACACACACACACACACTGTCCTCTCGTTCACCACACACATACACACACACACACACACACTGTCCTTTCGTTCACCACACACATACACACACACATTGTCCTCTTGTTCACCACACACATACACACACACACTGTCCTCTCGTTCACCACACACATACACACACACACACACACACTGTCCTCTCGTTCACCACACACATACACACACACACACACACTGTCCTCTCGTTCACCACACACACACACACACACACACACACACACACACACACACTGTCCTCTCGTTCACCACACACACACACACGCTGTCCTCTCGTTCACCACACACATACACACACACACACACACAGACATTTTCCTTTTCTTGACTCATGTACTGTCAGTCCTGCCTGTACTGCCCAGATCTCGTACAGCCAGGACCACAATGGGAATAAGTAATCATGACTTTATTGTATCTAGTTTCCCCCGTGATTTTGCCATAAGTCAATCAATCACCTGTGGTCTCCGGAGTGCGGCAGCCATCTTTCTCATCAAAAAACAATTCTTACATTTGATGCAAAATACTGCAAAAGACTTCACCAGCTATTGGCTGTTCTGGCATTGCACATCAAAGAACCATTTCACTAAGACAGGTTCAAGGACTAGCAAACATTCAAAACTCAGACTTTGAGCCTTCAATTATATTCTCAAGAAAACTGCAGTGTTAATGGTTTTCATCATTAAATTTACACTGCAACACTGTACTATTCCAGTACATCTCTGCACAGGCTTGATGTGAACTGTACTACACTCCTACACCCAAGCCCAGCTTACATTGGCCATTAGAGCACAGTGCCAAATCTGTGCATCTACACTCAATTCAAGAGAGATCTCAAAAAGGCCAAAGTGCCTTTCTTCACAAGACACAAATGGAGACAGTAATCTCCAAGACATTATGCTAAACGTTACCTCTATTGTTTCCAAACCTGAATGCAATCTTCACATGAGAAATAATAATGCGCACGTGACCATGCGCACGTCTCTGTGAGCAGGAGAAAGCAGAATGGGGTAGAAAAAGATGTCTGCCCACCTTGTTTAGCCACTTCCATTTCTTCCTCGGTCCAGCGAGAAGTCTCCCCGGCCTCAGCGACACCTGGAAGCACAGGGAGCACCCAGCAGACTGAGACACCGCTCATAATCCATACTCTCATAAACCCACCCAGCAGACTGAGACACCGCTCATAATCCATAACACCCAGCAGACTGAGACACCGCTCATAATCCATAACACCCAGCAGACTGAGACACCGCTCATAAACTCATAATCCATACTCTCATAAACCCACCCAGCAGACTGAGACACCGCTCATAATCCATACTCTCATAAACTCACCCAGCAGACTGAGACACCGCTCATAATCCATACTCTCATCATCTCACCCAGCAGACTGAGACACCGCTCATAATCCATACTCTCATATCATAATCCATACTCTCATAAGCCCTTTACACCGCAGGGCTGGAGCCGGCCCGTCCGCCACACGCAGGGGGGCGCTGGCGCGGCTCCACATTTGGGTCCGGGACTAAACGCGCCTTCTATCCCTGGACTCTTCCCCTACACCCTCACACCCTGGGACAGGGCCTCTACACCCTCACACCCCGGGACAAGGCCCATACACCCTCACACCCTGGGACAGAGCTTCTACACCCTCACACCCTGGGACAGGGCCTCTACACCCTCACACCCCAGGACAGGGCCCCTACACCCTCACACCCCAGACCTCTACACCCTCACACCCTGGGACAGGGCCTCTACACCCTCACATCCCAGGGCAGGGCCCCTACACCCTCACACCCCGGGCCCCTACTTCCTCACGCCCCGGGACAGGGCCCCTACACCCTCACACCCCGGGCCCCTACTCCCTCACGCCCCGGGACAGGGCCCCTACACCCTCACACCCCGGACCTCTACACCCTCACATCCCGGGCCCCTACACCCTCACACCCCGGGCCCCGACACCCTCATACCCCGGGCCCCTACACCCCCACACCCCGGGCCCCTACACCCTCACACCCCAGGCCCCTACACCCCCAAACCCTGGACCCCTACACCCTCACACCCCGGGCCCCTACACCCTCACACCCCAGGCCCCTACACCCTCACACCCCGGGCCCCTACACCCTCACACCCCGGGCCCCTACTCCCTCACGCCCCGGGACAGGGCCCCTACACACTCACACCTCGGGCCCCTACTCCCTCACGCCCCGGGACAGGGCCCCTACACCCTCACACCCCGGACCCCTACACCCTCACACCCTGGGCCCTCTACTGAACAGTGACAGGACAGCCAACAAGGCTGTAAACCACTTAAAATGGCGCTGGTTTTGACCAAGGATGCAGATCACCAGGCTGTATGGTATACTAACTGCCATTAAGTGAAAGTGGGCAGCATTATGATAAGGAGTAACGTACCTTTGTGTGACTGTGCGTCCATGGCTACCATGGGAGGGGTGGGGGTTTTGGCCCGGTCCCGCCCAGTCCTAGCACCGGGCTCCTGCTTCACAGTCAGGGCTGACTCTGGCTGAAGGGCTAACAGAGAGCAGGAAGGCAAGAAAGAGACACAGGGTTCTTACAAGGCTCTTGGGTTCAAAGCGCTTGGAATTGAAGAAATTTAAGTATTGAAATACCTGGAAAAAACAGGCCCTGTTTCAGGAAATCCAGGAAAATGTCCTTAAAACTAAAATGATCTAGTCTCTAAAATTGACAACGGGTTACCAGCAATGCCTATATATGGTTACTTTAATATTTATTGATTTTTATCGACTTAATCAGCTGAAAGTGAAATATTCTTCCGCGGCCGTTTGGGCATATTATTTTACCGTTGTCAAGCAAAACTCTCATTGGTAGTTCTATTTGCACCGTTGTTAAGCAAAAACCTCTGGTCGTTAATTCTATGAAACCAACGATTCGATCAAGAAAAAATAGTTCCTTCTTATTTTATACCATACAATTAGCACCAAATTTGGTCATTTTTGTCATTACATTATTTAAGAAAACTACATGAAACCATAACTCAATCAAATTAATCTCCCTCGCTCTGTCTTGCTTTTTAAAATGTTGCGGTCTCGCAGTGTAGCGTTTCTCCCAGACCCTCTGAAACAGGTTTTGAATGCCAGCTAGCTTTATAATATGTTCGCCGTCACTTGTCACCTAGCCAATATTAAAATTCAGCTGGGTTTTAGGTCAATGATCTCACGGCATGCTTTTTATTCCGGATAGCTAGCTAGCTAACTACTGAATTATATTCAAAACAGCGGTTACAATAAACACAATCGTTAACAAAGATACAGAAGAAAATGCGTCCAGTAGCCATGAGTTAAATACGCCTATTCTGTCCAAATAAGGAACGATTCAGTATTTTGCGGGATGGTTGGCAACCCTAAATGAAGCCAGTAACTAGAACCATGATTTAGCGTTGCCATCAATTGCGAAATTGGACATTGAAAAGGGGAGGGGGTGTAAAAATTCAAAATCGAAAGAATAATGTTGCTGTTTTAACTGCGTTAGAATGCTGGATTTTGTAGCGCATTTATTTTAGAACTGTTAAAAGGCCTAGGTGTCCCTTTACTGAGAATGAATGCCAACCCTTGGACCAATCAGAATTGAGTACTCAGCCAAGCCGTTGTATAACTATTAATATATGGTTATGAATGTGGGTATTCTTTGTGAGACTTTTCATCATAGGCTAAATCCTATTTCATTTTGATCTTACAGGAGGCCCTCTGTGCCAAGACAATGAACTTCAGCCATGTCATGGATTTAGTGACCAAGGTTATCAATCTCATTCGAGGGGGGAACAGGTCTCTCATCATAGGAAGTTTGTAGCCTTTTTGGATGAAGTGAGCGCCGCTTATGGGGATTTACAGATGCACACTGAGATCAGATGGATGAGCCGCGGGAAGTGCTTGGAGAGGTTTTTTGCGCTGCGCACTGAAATCCCAGTGTTCTTGGAGGACAGCATTTGATGTGGTACAAGTGCTTACTGCAGTAAACTCAGGGATACAGATTTTCTCTACGACATCGCCTTCCTTGCAGATATTACCTTGCATCTTAATCACCTGAATATGCAGTTGCAGGGAAGAGGCCAAACTGTCGGATCTCTATGCACACATGATTGCATTTCAGTGTAAACTAGCCCTGTTCACAGAAGACTTTTCATCCGACCATCCAAATTTGGCACACTTTCCCGCCTGTGAAGAGATGTGCAAAGATGTCCCCGAATGCGAGAAAACATTGCTCAAGTACAGAGCCGACATAGAAACACTGCAGCAGCAGTTCAAGAACCGCTTTCAAGATTTCTACGCAATGCAGCCACGAATTGCGTTATTCACTGACCCCTCTCTGCTGCTGTCAGTGCGCAACCCCCAGAGTTGCAGCTTGAACTGTGCGAACCTCAGTCAGACCCCTTTCAAGCAAAGCGCAATGAGAGGGGAATTTCATTTTGGAGACTACTACCCGAGTCCCGCTTCCCACTCCTCAGGGATTTTGCACTCTCAATGGCCAGCATGTTTGGGAGCACTTACATCTGCGAGAGCAGCTTCTCAGCAATGAAGCACATCAAGTCAAAAGAGAGAAACAGGCTGACAGATGACTCTGTTCCAGGTCATGCAGATTGGATGCACAAACATTGACATTGACATTGAGACTATTGTACGCCAGCAGGAGAGGCCGCAAGTATCTCATTAAGACAGAACTTTATACTGATCCACCTGTGGGTGAGGGTCAATGGCTTTTGAGATAAATGCATGCTTATTTGAAACATGTCATGGAATGGGAGGGCAGAGTAGAAATGCACTACAAACATGAATATTAGTTGTTGCACTTAGTGTCGGAGTTAACTTTTGTACCATTATTGGATGATGATTTTTGAGACCCCATTGCACTGAAATAATGGTATATCACCCAGGAATGTGGACGTTTTGTTTCTGTGTTAAGCTCATTAAATGAATAGAAGCATTACTAAATGCATTTGAATATGAAAAATAGAAATGTTGGTATAATAAACTGATTACCAGTATATATTTTGTTCTTTTCATTAAATTAGTAGCTATAATTGGCTAATTGAGTGATGGGGTTACAGTATCCTACTGGTGGAAGTGCACGGTCACAATCTGGCCCTCTGGTAGTGAGGATAAAATTTTTGTGGCCCTCTCTATCATCAGAGTTGCCCATCCCTGTTTTATAGGAATGAAAGCAAGTAGGCAAAACACAAAACGCACAAGTTAAGCTTCAAGAAAATGCTACGTAAATCTAACTGCAAGGTCCAACAAAAGCCGCTGAGCTAGCACGCTAGTGTTAAGAACACTTTGGATTAAGAACATTGGCTGCTAGCTAGGTAGCTCGCGGGGCTAATGTGGCTGGCCATCCCACTCCCCCTTCCTGCCTAGCAGGGTTGATGAACTGCCTTTGTGGCTGTCTCCCCGAACACCGTCAGAAGCTCGTTTTAACTAGCGCCTAGCAAATAAAAGTGCCGTTATTTACTCACACTCAAATGTTTGCTTAATTCATTATTCATCTGGTGATTATCGACATTGGCCACTTTGCATGCTAACTAGACAACACTAGCTAGGAACAGCTCTGATTAAGAACCTATTGCATGGTAGCGAAGCCAGCTAGCATGGCTAATGCCACTAGCCACCCCACTTGAAGTTCCTTGCCAGCAGGGCCAGTACACTCCAAATTCAAACTTTCCATTCCAAAACGACCCTTTTTCAAACAAGAGACGAGCAAAAAGAAGTGGTGTTTTCAGTACGAATATCGAGATGAGTGCGTAACCCCAACGCGAACTGTTCACAAACAACACCAGGCTTGGTGGGTGGTGGTGAGGGGGGGATGGGTGGGTTCCTCACCAGGCTCGGTGGGTGGTGATGGAGGGGGGGGGGGGGTGGGTTCCTCACCAGGCTCGGAGGGTGGTGGTGGGGGGGGGGGGGGGTGGGTGGGTTCCTCACCAGGCTCGGTGGATGGTGGTGGTGGAGGGGGGGGGGGGGTGGGTTCCTCACCAGGCTCGGAGGGTGGTGGTGGGGGGGGGGGGGGGTGGGTGGGTTCCTCACCAGGCTCGGTGGATGGTGGTGGAGGGGGGGGGGGGGGGGGGGGGTGGGTTTCTCACCAGGCTCGGTGGGTGGTGATGGAGGGGGGGGGGGGGTGGGTTCCTCACCAGGCTCGGAGGGTGGTGGTGGGGGAGGGGGGGGGGTGGGTGGGTTCCTCACCAGGCTCGGTGGATGGTGGTGGAGGGGGGGGGGGGGGTGGGTTTCTCACCAGGCTCGGTGGGTGGTGGTGGAGGGGGAGATGGGCCCTCGGTGGTCGCGGCCTCATTAGCCATGGAGCGGGTGATGCGGCCCTTGCGCCGGCCCTGGCTGTTCGCAGTCTTCCTGCCCCTCGTGGCGCACGGCTCCTTCCCGTCTTCGTCCTCCCCGTCACCCTTGTCTTTGTCCCTGTGGGACAAATGAGGCTAGTGCTCAGCAGACAGCTCCGTCTCAACTTACCCTCAAGCCCCCGCTAACACTCTCCTGCCTCCTGCCTTACCCTCAAGCCCCCGCTAACTGGCTCCTACCTCCTGCCTTACCCTCAAGCCCCCGCTAACTCTCTACTGCCTTACCCTCAAGCCCCCGCTAACGCTCTACTGCCTTACCCTCAAGCCCCTGCTAACACTCTCCTGCCTCCTGCCTTACCCTCAAGCCCCCGCTAACGCTCTACTGCCTCCTGCCTTACCCTCAAGCCCCTGCTAACACTCTACTGCCTCCTGCCTTACCCTCAAGCCCCCGCTAACGCTCTACTGCCTCCTGCCTTACCCTCAAGCCCCCGCTAACACTCTCCTGCCTCCTGCCTTACCCTCAAGCCCCCGCTAACGCTCTACTGCCTCCTGCCTTACCCTCAAGCCCCTGCTAACACTCTACTGCCTCCTGCCTTACCCTCAAGCCCCCGCTAACGCTCTACTGCCTCCTGCCTTACCCTCAAGCCCCCGCTAACACTCTCCTGCCTCCTGCCTTACCCTCAAGCCCCAGCTAACACTCTCCTGCCTCCTGCCTTACCCTCAAGCCCCCGCTAACGCTCTACTGCCTCCTGCCTTACCCTCAAGCCCCCGCTAACACTCTCCTGCCTCCTGCCTTACCCTCAAGCTCCTGCTAACGCTCACCTGCTTTACCCTCAAGTTACAGTGGGGCGGCTCGTTTGAAAAGCTCACCAGCGACATCTATTGGTTAAAACGTGAACACACTATAGGAAAACAGCAGGTCTGAGACTGAGATCAGTGTTCTTTACCCTCACTGTGCGTAGAGTGACGTTCAACACTTGACGCTTCCAACTATCACAAGCTAACGTTACCTAGCAAGCCACCATTTTTTATTTAGTAGGCTAACTAACCTCGTTACAAACTGCGTTTTGACTTCATCTCGTCGGTAAGTACATTCTTTTTATATTAACTTAAGCAAGTGTGTAGGTTACGTTAAACTAGTAGCATGAATGTAACGTTCGATATATTGTAACATTACATGACTGATTAATCGCCATCGAAATAACTTGTTTATTAATAACGTTAGCTTGATGACATTGATGTGCATGACAACGTTAAAATTTTTCCCGACCGTAAAAACTGCCTGACTTGTTTACATTTTGGACAGCTGTGGCTACAGCGTAAATCCATCATTGTTTCCGTCGCAGCACTTTCGACACAAGTAATATCGGAAAAATCCTAAAATTTCTTCTTACAGTGAAGAGTGCCTGACCGGCAACCATAGAAATGTGTTAACACAGCAGCAAAATTAGGCTATATCTAGAAATACCATCTTTGGGGAAAAAACGCTACTGTTGAGGGTCAGGCAAGGTAGCCTACTGTAAAAGCCAAAAAACCTTAGACAGTTTTTTCAATGTTTAAATGTGCCCAGTATTCCAAGGCTTGTTGTAAGATTCAGTAGCCAATCAGGACTTGAATACAAGTTTTTTGTAGAGCGCAAAAAACTTTGATATTATTTATTTTAATTTAATTTTATTTATTTTGTTGTTGTTGAAAACACAGCATTCCAAGACTGTACATTGTTGTCAGATTCTTTGTAAGACTCTGCTATGCTGTAAATAGTTGTTGATTTTTTTACATGTGTGTTAAATAAATTACTTATTTATAACAACATTCACATTACGTAGTCATATTTTCAAATCTCCAGTCAGCTTTTAGCATTGACTTAATGTAGGGCCCTATGGAATCTGTGTTATAGCTTTTTTAAATTCTCAATTCCACGATTCCGTCCGTGATTCTTTTATCACAGAAACTATAGGGCCCTCCTTAATGCTGCCATCAGTCTGTCGCTGGCCCGCGCCGGGCCCCCATCAAAAAAGACACTTGGCCACCGGCCCGCGCCGGGCTGCTGGGCCCTGTCAAAAGATAACTGCCACCGGGCCTAACAACTTTTCTGGAGGAAACCCTGCATGTAAATGAGCAAACCAAAAGAATGATGGAAATTCAAACAGTGTTAGCATGCCTGCGCGTGCGCACAGAAAAAATTTTTTTGCAGGAATTCTATGTACAGAGCAGTAAGGAAGGGCCCACAGAAACATAAGGAAAGAATTTAGACTTCCTCCGATTCTTCTTTGTAGAAAGGAATTTAGACTTTGATACCTCTGTTAGGAAGGAATTTAGACTTATATGATTCCTCTTTCAGGAAGGAATTTAGACTTACTTTGATTCCTCTTTTTCATCTTTTTCCTCCTCTTCCTTTTCTTCTTCTTCCTTTCTGTCCCCTTTTTCCTCTTCCATCTTGTCCTCTGACTTCTCTTCTTGTGTGGGACGTGTTATTTGCTGCTGAAAATAAAGATTCATTTTTCATTGATTTGCAAAGCAGATTTCTGTTCCTGCAGTACTGGTGTACACAACTTATTTACTTACATTACAGGAGAAGACCAAATGTATGCAGTGACAGCTGGAAAGGTGGCACTGCACCAAGCAGGACTTTATATAATGTTAGCAGTTCAAATAAACTTAGGCAGTGATGTTAGTTAAACTAGATTAGGTAACATAATGAACATAACGTTAGCTAGCTAGGCAGTTATAGTTATTAAGTATGCTAATGTTAGGTAATGGCTGAGACTTTCTTGTCTTTCTTGCTAACGTTACCTATTTCCCATTTTATGCTGCATCTAAATAGAAACACTGAAGACACGACTTCTCCAATAGGGAAACGCGCCGGCTCCGTATTTTGGTATCCCGTGTAAAATCCTGAGACATAACTGCTCAGGAAAGTGTTTTGAATGCCGAGGATGCTGACTAGTTAGTCTTAAGAAAGAATCTTGAAATAAAAAAGACATTGATTGGTTGAGTCCAGTTACTCATGTTTACAAACATACAATATCAAATAAAATTTGAAATGAACTACAAAGCTAAAACATACATATTTAGCTTTAATTTTCCATCTACATTTGCTTACTGTTTATTTGACGAAGAATGCAGGAAACACATATATTTTCTGCTTATGCTGACGATACACAACTCTTTCTCTCCTTCTCCCCAAGGGACACACAGGTCCCTGCCTGCATCTCCGCTTGCCTGAGGGACATCCAGAGCTGGATGGACAATCACCACCTGAAGCTCAACCCGGGTAAGACGGAGCTAAACTTCATTCCTGCTCTAACCTCTCCCCTCTTTGATTTTTCCATTTCCCTAGGGGACACCTTCGTGACATCATCACCCTGAGCCAAGAATCTCGGAGTGGTGATGGACAACAGGCTGTCCCTCTCCAAGAATATCACAGTGGAAAGCCGGGCGTGCAGATTCTTCCTGTACAACATCCGGAGAATCCGTCCCTTTCTCACCACCTACTCAACCCAGCTCCTGGTCCAAGCAATGGTTCTATCCCGCCTGGACTACTGCAACTCTCTTCTGGCTGGACTACCAGCATCTGCCATCAGACTCCTGCAACTCATTCAGAATGCTGCGGCTCGTCTGGTCTTCAACCTCCCCAGACACTCCCACGTAACTCCCCTGCTCACTACCCTCCACTGGCTGCCTGTTAAAGCTCGCATCAAATTTAAAACATTGGTCCTAGCATACCAGGCAGTCAAGGGATCAGCCCCAGCATACCTCCACAAGATATTCAAACCCTACATGCCAGCCAGATCCCTCCGTTCTGCTACCTCAGGACGCCTAGCACCTCCCCCTCTTCGCACCTGCACTTCCAGAACACGTCTCCTGTCTGTTCTGGCCCCACGATGGTGGAATGACCTCCCTGTGGAGGTCAGAACAGCTGAGACTGTGACCCATTTCAAACAACGACTGAAGACCCACCTCTTCAGGCTGCACCTCTCCCCATCCCTCCCTTACCCCCTGTAAATGACTAAACTTAGGGTTGTAACTAGGCAGCTGTTTCATAGGTGACTTAGGCGCATCAACTGTCTTAACGACTACTTGTATTTTTATTTATTTTTATTTTTATTTTTCCATAGATTGCGTTGTTGCCGTTCTCGTTGTTAGTGTTAATCAGTTTAACCATCAGGGTCCAAGTTGAACTATGCGGTTGTTCCCTGTACTTGGACCGGTACTTCTCTCTAGGGGTTTCGTCATACTTGTTCCTGGTTATGGTTATACATTTTTTTGTACGTCGCTCTGGATAAGAGCGTCTGCCAAATGCCTGTAATGTAATGTAATGTAATTTTATTTCATATTTTTAAATGACCTATTTATATTCACTCCGACGCCGGCGGCATGCGCACACCACCCAGGTACAACAAAACCCTTTCCCCCCGCTGCTGAAAAAAATCCCAGAGGAAACACTGAACACCTATTATAAACAATACAAAATTTAGAAAAATATCAAAATAGTCTACGCACCAAATAACAGAAATTTGACATCTAATTATAAGCTGGGATTCAATCAACAGTTGTCCTTAACTTTGACTCATGGCTAAATGCAAATGCTTTTTTCTTTTCTCTGTGCCATGTAAAATAATGATCTAAATCAATAAGCCAACCTATTTGTGAAGTAACACTTGTATAAGACAAAGAAAAAAGCTGCTGTATGCTACGTCCACTGACGTATGAAAAAGCGATGTCGTCATTGGTCCATCAGTCGTATGATTTCTTCTGTAACCCCATACTACCACCGAAGTACATTATTTTCCAATAACAGGACAGCCCGGAGGGGTTTATTCCACTTATACAACGGGTTACCAACAATGACTAATGGTTATTTTAGTATTTATTTATTTTTATCGACTTAATCACCTGAAATTGAAATCAATCAATCAATCAAACTTTATTTATACAGCACAAGTCATACATCAAATGCAACTCCAAGTGCTGAACATAAAAAGTGGAAAAAAGAGTAAGTTAAAAAGGACATGAGTTTAAATAAAAAACATGAAAATGAATATTCTTCCGCGGCCATTTGGGCATATTATTTTGCCGTTGTCAAGCAAAACTCTTGTTGGTAGTTTGACTTTGACCATTGTTATGCAACAAACAGGATATAACAGCCCAATAGTCAGATTGTAACTGTTTTATATATCCTCTCAAACACATTCATTATGTTTTTATGCGAACATTCACTTCCATGCCTTGACATGTGAGGCGACAGAATGAATTCACATTCGTAACTGGTAACAACATTTACCAGAACTACCGCATACCTCACCTAACTGTATCAGACGTTTTGAGTCAATTACAACGGGCTAACAAAGAAAATCTGGATGAAAATATTCAGCAACTGACTTAAACCGTTTAAATGTTTTGGTACGTAATATGCTGTCCCAGCAAGAAAAGAACAGAAGAGCACACGTTATAATCCTCGATCTTAATTTCTCATCTGTTCCAAGACGTTGGCAGGCTATAACCAAAAGTAGGCTACTGCGCTGCATAACATAAAAGTTTGAATTCAAGTTATTATTATGAGAACAATAAATCGGTTTGCGGCTGCAGATTTTTTTAAATGGCGGTTGAAATAAAATGCTGCGAGTACTCGACCAATCAGAAATGTTCAGCGCTTGCGCCCCACCCCCAAAGTTCCTGTTCTTTTGGAAAGTACTACCCCCCGAGCAGGGACTTTTTTGGGGGGGGTAAAATAATGTCCCCGGAACTTAATTTAGACCCTGGTCCCTGCGGTGGAAACGCACTGAGTTCCTCAAAAGGTTCCTAGTTCCTGGGGAAAGTTCCTGCGGTGGAAACATGGCTAATGTTGATATTCTTGCCATTACAGAAGTCAATGGAAACAGCAATAAAAGCATTTTGGCGGAAAGCACAGTAAAGCAAGGGGAACTCCAGGCATTGCTAATGCTGGCCCCACACTAGAGGATAATTGGGTCGATTTTGTGCCCGATTCGCTCTTCCCGACAATCGCGGGGGCGTTCCCGATCCGAGGCTGGTCTGAACCGATTATCTGCCCAAATGATCCTGTAGTGTGAGGGGTTCACAGACATAATCTTAATGTTACCGACTGGATGGGAGTGTCCCCGATCTCGAACAAAACATGTTTGATATTTACGACTTGAAATCCTGTAGTGTGAAAAGAACAGCGATGGAATATTGAGCAGAAACCCCCAATAGCCAATGAGAGCGAGCTGACCGGGAAGAGTCACCAATCAAATTTTTTTCGGCTTGCCGAAACCGAAGAAGTTCTCTGTGGACGAAATTGTTTTATACTCGATGCAGTTAGGCAACTGCACGTAGCAACAAAAGTATCAATATTATCGTATTATGTATATATGTAATTATTGTAACGTTGCCGGCAGTGTGGTCTCCATGGAGACAGGGAATCAGCTTGCGGAAATTTAAAAAAATCCCTGGAATCGTCACTCTGAAATAGTTTAGTATAAACGCCAAGTGTGTGGTCCTGCGTCATGACTGAATCGTCTGGAGTGTGCGTTCTTACGATTAAAATATTAAAAATCGGTTAAATCTGTCATTATGTCTGTGGTCTCCCAAGTTTTTAAAATTGGTTAAGATTTGAAAATTCTCTAGTGTGCACCAGGCTTAACCAAGAGCATCCAGATTTCCATCGATCTCTCAGGCACATCAGACCCGACAGTTAGGCTTTCCTCTCTGAAGGGGAGCAGTTCTGGGGCAGGACATGCAGGAGTACCCACA
Organism: Anguilla anguilla; assembly: GCF_013347855.1. Taxonomy (NCBI): domain Eukaryota; kingdom Metazoa; phylum Chordata; class Actinopteri; order Anguilliformes; family Anguillidae; genus Anguilla; species Anguilla anguilla. Next base: position 542,647 of record NC_049212.1, on the reverse strand, counting down.
CACCCCAAAAAGTGAACAGGTTTTCCAGTAAAGTCAAGAAAACACATAGCAGGAGAAGGAAGATATGGACAACACCCCTAAAATTATGTCTCTGCCATTCAACTGAATGAGTGAAGAAGAGACAGAGACCAGAAAACAAATTTCTTCAAAGGAAGCCATATATCAGTATGACTGTCCTCATAGATGACTTTCTTCTGAGAATGAACAGCCCGGAGCTGCAAATCAAACAACGCATGATGCTCCTAGCAGGCCAGGGAATGGCAGAACCCTGTTTCTGAGAAAGGGACAGGAAGAGAGAAAGAGAGGAAGGCATAGGAAGAGAGGAAGGGACAGGAAGAGAGGAAGACAGGAGGGGACAGGAAGAGAGAAAGAGAGGAAGGCACAGGAAGAGAGGAAGGGGAAGAGGGGAAGAGAGGTAGGGACAGGAAGAGAGAAAGAGAGGTAGGGACAGGAAGAGAGGAAGAGATAGGAAGAGAGGAAGAGAGAAAAAGAGGAAGGCACAGGAAGAGAGGAAGGGACAGGAAGAGAGGAAGAGAGGAAGGGGGAAGAGGGGAAGAGAGGGGAAGAGAGGAAGGGACAGGAAGAGAGGTAGGGACAGGAAGAGAGGAAGGAACAGGAGAGGGCGAGTGAAGAATGCCCTGCCCATAAGGGCCCTTCCACTTTGAGGCCACTACAAGTATTCCAGTGTAGTGAATCTTCACAGTGAGTTACCAAAGTTCACTGCTTTGAATATTTTAAGACTGCTAACAAGCATCATTAAAGTTCAATTTATATATGCGCTAACCCTGTGCCAAGCCTGCACTAACTCTGTGCTAATCCTGCACTAACCCTGCGCCAAGCCTGCGCTATTCCTGTGCCAAGCCAGCACTAACCCTGTGCCAAGCCAACGCTAACCCTGCGCCAAGCCAGCACTAAGCCTGCGCCAAGCCAGCGCTAAACCTGCACCAAGCCGGCGTTAACCCTGCACCAAGCCAGCACTAACAGTGCGCCAAGCCAGCACTAAGCCTGCGCCAAGCCAGCGCTAACCCTGCACCAAGCCAACGCAAACCCTGCGCCAAGCCAGCACTAAGCCTGCGCCAAACCCGCGCTAAGCCTGCGCCATGCCTACGCTAACCCTGCGCCAAACCTGCGCTATCCCTGTGCCAAGCCAGCACTAACAGTGTGCCAAGCCTGCACTAACCCTGCGCCAAGCCAGCACTAAGCCAGCACCAAACCTGCGCTAGCCCTGCGCCAAGCCAGCGCTAAGCCTGCGCCAAGCCCGCGCTAAGCCCGCGCCAAGCCTGCGCTATCCCTGTGCCAAGCCAGCACTAACCCTGTGCCAAGCCAGCGATAACCCTGCGCCAAGCCTGCACTAACCCTGCGCCATATCAGCACTAACCCTGCGCCAAGCCTGCACTAACCCTGCGCCATGCCAGCACTAACCCTGTGCCAAGCCAACGCTAACCCTGCGCCAAGCCAGCACTAACCCTGTGCCAAGCCAATGCTAACCCTGCGCCAAGCCAGCGCTAACCCTGCGCAAAGCCAGCGCTAACCCTGTGCCAAGCCAGCGCTAAGCCTGCGCCAAGCCAGCGCTAACCCTGCGCCAAGCCTGCGCTAACCCTGCGCCAAGCCTGCGCTATCCCTGCGCCAAGCCAACGCTAACCCTGCACCGAGCCAGCACTAACCCTGCTCCAAGCCAGCGCTAACCCTGTGCCAAGCCAGCACTAAGCCTGCGCCAACCCAGCGCTAACCCTGCGCCAAGCCTGTGCTAACCCAGCGCCAAGCCTGCGCTAACCCAGCGCCAAGCCTGCGCTATCCCTGCGCCAAGCCAGCACTAACCCTGCGCCAAGCCAGCACTAAGCCTGCGCCAAGCCAACCCTGTGAAGCTGGAGAAAAAAAAGTAAAAATGAGAGATAACTATAATTAATAAATATATCAAATGTAGTATAAAATACCTTAAAATGCTTAGAAAGTATGATTTATGACAGGACAACATGCCTGCATTTATTTTCCACTTGATGCTTAAAACCGTTAACTGCAGTAGACTTTACTTTTTTACCCATGCAAAAAATGCAAAATTTCTATTTTATAATAAAGATGAAAAAATCTGACTCAGCGGTACCAGCTCTTTCAAGCTGAAAAGGCATCCCAGCTTGGAAAGCATGCAGATATATTTTAAAGATCCAGTTTTAAGGTGAAACCACGGGAAGTCTTATGCACCGTATAAACTCTGAAAGCTGCCGTCAGATCTTCCACTTGCTGCGTCGGCCACAGAGTAAAACGCCAAGGCAGCGGGGAAGCAGTAGCAAGGCTGCTCTTCTCCTCCTTCACATTTAACCCCCCCTTCACAGCGCATTCAGGTCAGAGGCAAACTGCTCTGCACTCTGTGAGCCCCCTGACGTTCTCAGAGCCAGAGACACAACATAACGGGGGTGGGGGGGGGGGATGGAAAGGGACGGAGATGGTCTAAGATACACAAATAATACTAAAATTGCTCAATAAATAAAAACCTAGCATGGGTGAGTTGACAACCAACGTACCTGCAAGCTCATCAGTGGATCTAAAAGTGCTTTCCCCTCAACACCCCCAAAACTGTCTGCGTGTCAGGTCTGAGCCCAACACACAGCTCCCTAAAATGGAGAAATGGCATCTCGGAGTTCCGCAGACGAGTCACGCATATTCCAGGAAACGGTGTCATCCTGCTGCTAAAGCAGCCCGAAGAATCGCCCATCTCTTTTGCGCTCTTTAATCTATCAGGGATCACTCAAGGTAATCCCCCCCCCCCCCCTTTGACTGGCACTCACAGCAGCACAGAAAGTTTTTTTTTGCCTTGTTAGATCAACGGGTTATACCATTTAGTCATAAACAAAGGGGTGTCTGGTAGCTGAGAGCAAAAAATAAATAAAAAATACTACAAATCCAAGTGGCCAGAACAGAACAACCCTCTCTTTCCTGCCAGTGCATGTTGTGCTCTCTCTTCCCCCAACTCCCTCCCTTTATGTCTCTCCGACTCGCCCGCTCTTTAAAAGCACAGCCCACTAACTCCATGAGCCTCTTGGGGATTTCAGCGCACAAAGCCCAATCCAATGTCTTTTTTGGAAAACAAAATGTCAGGCCAGAGCAGGATTTCTCTGCTTCCGCTCTTTTTCCTGTGAAGTCATTTCTGAAGTATTTTCACTCAGTGGAGCATGAGCATTTAAATACTTTTCAGCTTAATTCTGACATATACTGTATACAGACACATACAAACACACGGTCACACACACACAATTTTTCAAAAAGCCAAATTGAGAACAAAATCTGTACCTCAGTCTGATATTCTAAACAAAGCCAATTCAAGAATGATTTATTGGCATGACATATTACAATGCCAACAACAATGGTGACCATTGTCATTACCAAACATTTTAATGACACAGCCATCATCACTGCGTAACTGTCTTCTGTTCCACTGCTAAATTACATCGAATTTCCAGCCAGGAATCTCATTTACCACTTTTGGGGCAGGAGAACTAATTTAGCAATCCCATTTATTGTCCCACTTCTGTCACCTCCACTCAGCACGGAACTCACCCCACCACTGCTAGCTGCTGTTAGCGGAGGGTACAGGCTCAGGCCACTACATGGTAACAGCAGAAACTCTTCATTTAATTTTCAGAGCAGACAAATTCATGAAGCTATTTTTCTAAGCTGTGCTTCTTCCATATGTAAGCTACCTGTCAGGTACGTCACAACGTTGGGTTAGGTCCGTTTTACATAGTCTCACATGTCAGTGTTAATACTACGGACCAATCACAGTATTGTGCAGGTGGGAGTCCCAACTGGAGACAAATCCACAAGCTTCTCTGGCGGTACACCCATTAATAATGTACACAAATATACAAGCCCTAATCTGTACTAATTTCAAACTAATTCTTAAATTTCATCCATTCGTCCATTTTCTAACCACTTAGTCCAAATCAGGGCTGTGGTGGCAACTCATCCCAGGGGATCCCAAGATATAATCTCTCCAGCATGTCCGAGGTCTGCCCCTGGGTCTCCTCCCAGCCGGAACACCTCCAAAGGGAGGTGCCCAGGGGACATCCTACTCAGATGCCCGAACCACCTCAACTGACTTCTCTCAATGCGGAGGAGCAGCGGCTCTGCTGTGAGGTCCTCCCGGACGGCTGAGCTCCTCACCCTATCAAGGAGAGTAAGCCCCGCCGCCATGCAGAGTAGCCCCATTTGGTAATTTCCATCTCGCTTACGATCACTATCCCTAACTTGTGAACAACTATTTGAGAGTAGTTCTGGTAAATGAAGACTGGTAAATCAAAAGCTTTTGGCTCAGCTCCTTCTTCACCACCACCGTCCGAAACAATGCCTGCATTACTGCAATCTCCCGAACCCTTTTTCCCTCACTAATGAATAAGACCAGGAGATACTTGAACTCCTCCACCTGGGGCAGTTTCTTCCCCCCTCACTTGGAAAGGACGAGCCATCTTTTTATGAGAGAGGCCCGTGGCAACAGCCTCGGAAGTTCTGATCCTCATCCCAGTCCCATCACACTCCGCTGCAAAACATTGTAGAGTGCTTTGAAGGTCTCAGTATGACTGGGCCAAAAGTCTCCACCACTGAACCATGGGAAAACCATTGTTCATTCATTCATTTATTCACTGGTTCATTCACAGCACTCTGCCAAAGAGCTGCATAATGCCTTCTTCAGAGGCAACGGTGTCTCCAACCGGGTGATTTGCAAGCTCGTCACAAACTCAGATCTGAAGATACGATAAGACTTCCAAGACACTTTGCTACGATTACACTTCGCAGTCAGCGGCAGGAAGGCTCGTTTTTGTTAGCATAGCTTAGACTATGGACACTAATCTCCTCGGCAACATCTATAGAACACTCCCCCTGAAACTCTGAAGTGGATGACTGTGGGGGTCATTCAATTCGCTGGTAGTAAATTCTCTATGCAGGGAGAAGTGGGTGTGTCTGGACAGGACGCAGAATAACGAGGACTACACATCAATGGGAGTCTTCAGGCAAAAAAAACATGCTTCAAGAAGCTAAACTGTATTAAAACAGTTCATTAACCACCCCAGTTTCTCCACACTAGTTATCCACACTACACAACAGCTCAACTTTTTTTTATCACACTCCTCAATAATATTGTGAAAGTCCTACCATTTTTCACCCAAAAAGTGTGGGTCCTGCTGTGTCAACTGAAGTTTCACTCCAGAAACAGACAAGTGAACTGCTCTGTACACTAGAGGGCCTCCAAGTCGGTTATGCAAAATACACAAAGTACTTCTTCAATTACCTGGGCCTTGACAGTACAGCATCTTCCATAATGATGTCATGCACAAAATTGACTCTTTAAGGGGATATTTCACCCTAAAAATGTTATTCATTCATTTCCTGACAGGGAAAAATCGCTTTTCACCCGATATTGACAGCTCTCTGCAGGGTTTTTTCAATTTATTATTATTATTATTATTATTTATTTTTTATTTTTTTTAAAGATTGATTAGACCCCCCAGAAAGGCTCCACAAGGCCTCACTTCAAAATGAATGGAAATCTAGGGACAAGGAAGATCCAGCTATGGGTCTGCTTTATAATATCTTCAAAATACAGAAAATAACATAACTGAATGCCATCACTATTCTCTCACAGGGTCGCAGATGACCGGCTAGGATGAGCCCATCCACATCTGCATTAAAATAGTGTGCCTTTCTGGAGTCAACGCTGACGTTGACTGACCTGGTTTCGACCTCTGCGTCTGCCAAAGTTGCGTCTCACTAAGGTCTTGTAGTTTTCGTTCTTCTTTGTCAAGTAGTAATACAAAACACAGTCAGAGACGCACTGCAAGGGCAGAAAAATGTTTTCAGTTAAAAAAACTAAGCAACCCCATACAAGAATACATACAAGAGTACAGAGTATAGAAAAACTATAGTTAATTATTACATTTAGGTACTGTATGGCATTGCGACAATATTTTTGCATTTTAAAAAAAAATCTGATATCAATGTTTCATCTTAAACCTTCATAAGGGGCTCATTTATATGCTTTATAATGGACAAAAAGAATTTTATTCATATTTGGAGAGATTTTGGATATGTTTCTAGACCCCTAGATATTTTAGACCACTGTACTGATGGAAAGCTTGTAATTCCCACTTCAAAATTATGCAACAGTGAGTTTCTTGAGTCAAAACAGTTGATTTGTAGTGAAATACGTGAATTTGTTATGATTTACAGCAATGCATAATTATAATAGACATTTTGGATAGATTTGGAGATGCTCGGTACACTGCTTAGATTTTGCTTCATAGATCTATAGTAGTTCTACGTATCCACCCTTAGATTTTATGAACTTGTGGTCAAGAAGTTTTTTATCCAGGACATGTATAGTTTAACCTGTTGAATATATGCAATCTCTCAGTATTTCAGTGCAAACCAAAAAAGAGCAAATACATTTTTGATTTTTTTACCTAGACAATTGCATTTTTGGCACTTTATTTCTTCCAAAATTAGGAATATAAACTAATCTAAGTTAGTATGGCAAATGGTACAAATGTCTTGCTTCATTTAAACCATTTTTCAAGTCTCTGTGGCGTTCACATCTGGAGTTATAAAGCTTTAAATAGAGTACCCCCTAAATGGGCAAGGATTGGCCAGATTTGACATGCGCGCTAAGGGGTTAAATAAATAAAAACAAACACAAAGTAACCCTTTTTTATTTTTATTTTAGTAATGCAATTTGAGCAGACTCTTCCCATGATGGACTAAACCAATTAAATATACAAGCCTAAGGTTTTATTCTAAGGTTTCTGTCAATGTTTTTGTTGCATCTGTATGATAACAGCACGTGAAGTTAATCATCCAAATAGAAACGAAAGTTAATTTTATCTTGTCGAGCTCCGCCGGCGGAGCTCTCGACCCCAGAGGGTTAATGCATTTACTCATATTTTTACTAGGGGTAACTGCACACTGATTATTTATTTTTTTATTTAAAGCAATTGTTACTGTTGTTACAGTTGTGCATGCTATTTCAATCCTTTCCCACTGCTGCTCATGAGATCTATTACATGAAATGTAATATATATATTTTTTTTTTTTTCCAATACTCCATGATTTCTGCCTCTTTTTTCAGTTTTATGTGATTTTAAACAACTTTTCAGTGACTGTCCTGTGACCTTAGCCAATATTTTCTGTGACAAAAACCCAGACTTAATTTTGCATGGCTGCTTAATCTGTGCTGTTTCATGATTTCTTGCTCAGGAAGTTGAAATAAAAAAATTGTAGCGTGATTCTTGCTATACAGATACTTTCAGTGCATCTTTGAGGAATATACCATCTTACTTCCACCCTGATTTACGCCTGCTATTTAGAGGCAGAGAAAGTTCATGCAAAAATCGACCCTCACTAATTGCCAGAACTTAGTGAGTAAATTTCAACGAAATACATAATCAGCCACACTTATATCTTCGCGATATGCCCTTAAATGCATGTGCATTAAGGAGAGAAGTACATCTTGTGATGACTCACTAGATGACACGCATACTGCGCTTCCAGCCGCTTGTACCATTTTGATACGTAAGACGCAGATGTGTCTGGGGTAGATTGCGTCATATGTGCGTCTCAAAAGGTCTCATAACTCTGACCCTGAGTATCATAAATTTTAATTTCTAAATTATTGTATAATTTAACTGTAAAACCAGCAGGAGTCTGTATTTTGATTTCACTGGAGTCAAAAATCATCTCAACAAACAAGTGCTAGAAAGATAATTAATTCCCCCTTTTCCTAATCTTGATACAGATTTCTAAACATTCATTGTTCAACATTAAAATACTGAAATGCAGTATAACATTCCATCTACCCTCTTGAGTTACACTATAAATACACTGCTGTAAGGACCAGTAATTACAATGTAAATAATCCACAGGGAGCACAGCAACAATAATTCCTGGCTCACCTTTCTCTCTAAATATGATGCGATAAGGCCAAAGTTCTTTGGATGCTGTATAAACCTGCAGATAAGGAGGAAATGTTCACTGTAAGACACATGGAGCAATGTTCAATGTTCAACAAATCAACCATTTTGATACATCCTTTTGGAACATACTTTTTATCATAGTTTTATCAATAAAATGCTTTTTCTTTTTTTCCATGACAGTCATCAGACATCACAAGGAGGTTTTCTGAGGCTGAGAAAGGGGGCAGGAGGCTCACTTCTCCTTGAAGATCTCCTTCTCGTGCTCACTCCACACATTCATGAACTGCCGGGCTTTGTACACCTTCATGGGGTCGCTCATCAGCCCGTTCATGTTGATGAAGCGCACCCTCCGCTGCTCCGAGTCATACAGCATGGGAGGGATGACGGACAGCTGCCGCATCTGCCTCTCGCTGTTCTGATTGGAGGGATAAAAAAACGCTAATGCACCGTTTCAGAAGCACTGTGAAAAACATTCAGCAACCGGACAACAACTTCATCAACAACATTCAGAGACAACTGAGTGGCTGCATGGCCTTACCTCTTGCTCCGACAGCCCGTCGATGATTTCAGAAATCTCGTGCTCGCTCCTGGCGATGGTTGCCGAGAGGCCAGTGCCCCGCTGGCCAACCCTGGAACAGGGGGACGGCATGAGTGACAGCTCGGCCCCGAGGTGTTTACCGGGAGACACCCCCGACTGATGAGAGTGAATCACAGTTCAGTGGGCTCCGGCTACATCCCTGTAAACACAGCGGCCGCTAAGGAGCCCCCGCTAAGGAGCGTACGATACGAAGCGCCCGCTAAGGAGCGCCCGCTAAGAAGCACCCGCTAAGGAGCACTTGCTAAGGAGTGCACACTAAGGAGCGCCCGCTAAGGAGCACACACTAAGGAGTGCACACTAAGGAGCGCCTGCTAAGGAGTGCACACTAAGGAGCGCACACTAAGGAGCGCACACTAAGGAGCGCCCGCTAAGGAGCACACACTAAGGAGCACACACTAAGGAGCGCACACTAAGGAGCGCACACTAAGGAGCACACACTAAGGAGCGCACACTAAGGAGTGCACACTAAGGAGTGCACACTAAGGAGCGCACACTAAGGAGCGCCCACTAAGGAGTGCACACTAAGGAGTGCACACTAAGGAGCGCACACTAAGGAGCGCACACTAAGGAGCGCCCGCTAAGGAGCACACACTAAGGAGCGCACACTAAGCAGTGCACACTAAGGAGTGCACACTAAGGAGCGCCCACTAAGGAGTGCACACTAAGGAGCGCCCACTAAGGAGTGCACACTAAGGAGTGCACACTAAGGAGCGCCCACTAAGGAGTGCACACTAAGGAGCGCCCGCTAAGGAGTGCCCGCTAAGAAGCGCCTGCTAAGGAGCGCCCGCTAAGAAGCACACACTAAGGAGCGCCCGCTAAGGAGCGCCCGCTAAGGAGCGCCTGCTAACAAGCACCGCTGACTCCCATACAGACGCTGCTCAATTATCCCAGGAGACAAACGAGGCTTCCCATTTCATCAGCGCCGCTGTCTAACCTGCAACCTCACTCCATCCGCTCTGTGCCCTTTTCCCTGGTGGTTTAACCTGCGAGCTCACTCCATCCACCCTGTGTCCTTTTCCCTGGTGGTTTAACCTGCAAGCTCACTCCATCCACCCTGTGTCCTTTTCCCTGGTGGTTTAACCTGCGAGCTCACTCCATCCGCCTTTGCCCTTTTCCCTGGTGGTTTAACCTGCAACCTCACTCCATCCGCTCTGTGCCCTTTTCCCTGGTGGTTTAACCTGCAACCTCACTCCATCCGCTCTGTGCCCTTTTCCCTGGTGGTTTAACCTGCGAGCTCACTCCATCCGCTCTGTGCCCTTTTCCCTGGTGGTTTAACCTGCGAGCTCACTCCATCCGCTCTGTGCCCTTTTCCCTGGTGGTTTAATCTTGGAGCTCACTCCATCCGCTCTGTGCCCTTTTCCCTGGTGGTTTAACCTGCAACCTCACTCCATCCGCCCTTTCAAAGCCAACTTGCCAACTGCGACGGCACATTAGCTCCCTGCCCCTTACCACTCTGGATCCGCTTTGTCACCGCATTATCGTTAACGGCAGTGATGAGGTTCTCGTTCAGGAAGCGTGCAAGGTTTCATTTCAACCGCAAGCTCTTGGCCCTCCTTACAGACACGTCTCCCCCAATCACTGAGCAATCTCCGGAAAAAATGCACCTCACTATGGCCTCTAATTGGCAGACTGAGGTACAGTATAAGGCCAAACCCAAACCGAGTGATATGCTGATTGGATAGCTGTGGCCTTGTATCACCTTTATATGGTGAAAAAGGTCTCCACACCATTTTTAGAATGACTAGTTATTTGATTGAGGTAATTACATTTCTATGGGGGATTTCATTGAGGTTTTTCAAAACATGAAAGAGTTCAGGAATGGAACTAGCAAAATATATTTTTTAGCTTTCTGTTCTGTCAGTGGAACAAATTGGCAAATTTTGCAAATTATCAAAAGGAAAATTCTGCCCAAATATCAGAAAGCTATTTCTTTACATAAAACCACACGCCAGCTCATGTTATAGAGCAGGGGTGCACAACTCCGGTCCTGCAGGGCCGATCTGTGTGCTGGTTTTTGTTCCAACCGATTTATTATCCTTTATTTAACCAGGAAGGTCCCATTGAGATACAATATCTCTTCTGCCAGGGAGTCCTGGTCAAGATGGCAGCAGGAAAATAAAAGTTTCATATTAAAAACATACCAAAGAAAATAATAAAAAAATATATAATAATAAAAAAACAGACATACAAGGATCAGGAGCTAAAAGGCACTTGTTGCTAAAAGCAATAACATTGTTCAGTAAAAACAGATTTTAACATATTTTTATACATGTCAAGAGAGGGTAAGGATTTCAGATTAAGAACAGTTCTGTTCGAATACTTGGGACCATGAGGAGAATTTTCTTTTTTTCCGATTACCATAGATATAGAATATATAGATTACCATAGATATAGACACTACTTCTTTCCTGTACTTGAGCACAGTAAAATCTCTAGGATACACTAGCAGTCTGCGGCTGTAGCTGGTGCTTATGCGCATGTCAGATCAAGATATGATTGGACTTGTTAAATAAATGTCGGCACAAAATCCTGAAACGGATTGGCCCTTGTTGTGCCGTTATAGAGGCAGTGAACCACGTGGCCAGCCCAGGCCTAGACTGTGTGTAAGTAAATCAGCTGAGATGGGCTGAAAGCCCAGGTTTCATCATTATATAGTGTTGCTTTTCACACGAAAAAGTATTTACACATGTTGTATTATTAAAGGGTAGACTGAACAAGTGAGTCGATCGGGTTCTTCTACATCCTAGAGCCTTCTAGGCCTTTCCCTCAGTTTTAAACTAAAAGAGCCTGCTAAAACTTGCTGTAACGGGAGGAAAATAGAGTAACTGGAGCAAAGATTTCCTAAAAGCACCGATCACTGGTTTCTTTAAACCAAATTCCCTTCCAAGGAAAGGCTAATGACAATATTTAGTCTTTTACTTCCGTCTCAAAATGCTAATTTATCCGCACTGTTTAGTGAGTCAGCACAGTGAGTCAACTCCAGCGCTGACGCTGATTAACAAGAACGTGAGGCGCGGTTGCCATGGCAGTAACACATCCCAAGGCTAAGCCCCACTCTGAGGGGCCGAAGCGTGAACTACAAACAGGCCAAAGCATGAAAATTGAAATTCCCTCTCTACAGCCCTGCGGTGCCCCCGGAATTTTCCAGACACCCCGGAGCTCCCCCCCACCTCTGGAAGCGCTCCTGCTGCTCGCGCTGCTTGCGGATCTCGGGGAACTGGCGCTCGTAGTACTCGCGGGTGCGCGTCTCCTTGGCCTTGCGCCGGGGGTTGTTCTCCATGCGCTCCACCTGCTCCTCCCAGGCCTCCATCAGCTGGTCATAGCGCTGGCAGATCTTCTGCTCCTGAGCACAGCAGACCCACAAGAGCCTTACCCAGAGGGACTGAACCCAGCGGACACTGAGACCATGCGTAAGCTTCAACCACCACCAGCCCCGCAGCGTCCAACAGGAACAGGACCGCTCAGTACTCAAAATGTGGAACAGACATAATCAAGCATCACTGCTTTAATGGCTAATCGCTAGGAACTGACCCCTCAAAGCAGGGAGACTGAATCACACCCTAGTCTACATACAGTAAGATACAAATGGCTTTTTTTCATGACTATGTATTTTTTTGTGGATTCCTGTTCAGAAATAGTGCAGACTTCAGCACTCAAGCGAAGGCAATTACTCATTAACTTCCTAAATACATGTTTTTAGAATTAAAATTACCACATTTGTTCCCATCTAATCTTTCTATTAGGTTTGCACAGCAGATAATTATTGCATATTAAAGAGACGTGCAGATGTCTTTTCAGGCCCATGGGACCAGCCATTTAGCCAGCTAGCTTAACTATGTACCAAACACTGTTACCACAGAAGTATCCCACTGTCTGCCATGAACAAGGCAACCAGAAAGAGTAGAGACTGAGACAAGGTCCTTAAGGTCCTCACCCCGATGCTGACCTCACAGCATGGTTATCAAATGTCACCTCTACCCCTTACCGAAACGGGCACACACTGTTCCCCCGTTCAGCTCTACCCCTTACCGAAACGGGCCCACACTGTTCCCCCGTTCAGCTCTACCCCTTACCGAAACGGGCCCACACTGTTCCCCCGTTCAGCTCTACCCCTTACCGAAACGGGCCCACACTGTTCCCCCGTTCAGCTCTACCCCTTACTGAAACGGGCCCACACTGTTCCCCCGTTCAGCTCTACCCCTTACCGAAACGGGCCCACACTGTTCCCCCGTTCAGCTCTACCCCTTACCGAAACGGGCCCACACTGTTGTGCTGACAGTGCCTCGACTCTGCCTGCTTACCCAGATTCTATATTTTACCCCATTACACAGTCAGGACATTAACAATTCCCCAGCTAAAAAATTAAAAAATTTAAAATGCCAACCAATCAGCAGCCAAACTAGTCTCATAGCTGCCTTTAATAGCTTGATAGATAAAGAAAAATTAAGCAATAAGTTCACTCTATCATTTTCTAAAGGCCTCTGGTTTTCTCTTTTTTCATGGTTACATTTGATTTTGCTTGTTTTCTAAAACAGAACAAAAATGTCTAGAAACTGTAACAATCTGTGATTGGTGAACCAAATTCCTGCAGTCGTATTGTTAGATGTATAAAGGCTACCTTGCTTCGCCTCCATCACTGGTTAATATTAAGGAATACCACTTATTCAAATAATCCATCCAATGAAAAATTCAAATGCTTGGAGCATACTCAGGGCATTATTATTGTGTGGCGTGTTTACACAGTAAAACACCGTGTCCACCCAACACATCCCAGCTTAATGCACAATACATTTACAGCCTGCCAAATTCAGAGAATTACACTCACCCTCTGTTTGCGAGCATGATTCCTCCTCTTGAAGAAAAGAATAAGCTTCTTTCTCATCATCTGGTTACTGAAAGAAATTTGAATTCTATTTTTTTATGTTAAAATCTGAAAATAACACAATGACACAACACCGTGTGTTTCATACAACATTCAAACAGGGAAACAGAGGCACTGGTCACCTCACGCTGATCAAAGTGTTTCTGGCCACCTGTGGCTTCGGCCTATAATGTTACACAACAAATACGTTCCAGGATAACTGCTTTCCAGGACTGTAAGGCATTTCTCTCATTTTCCATGACTTTTCCATGACTGGAAAACTGGATCCGTGGCACCCCTGTAAAAGCATATTTGGATCTGTTCGTTTTGTTGACATAAACAAACAACTTCACAGCTTTCAAAGTCTAAATCCATGTGAAAGCTGGAGCCTGCAAAGACAATCATAGCACAGACCACTACACATGCCAGCAGATCCACGATTCATCACAACACCTATGAGGACTGCAGCTGGCACAGACACACACCAGACAGAGGACTACATATTCCAGAAGCTATTAAATTCTAAATACGCAAGTTGACCGAAGCTGGCACAGGCACTTACTGTTCATTTCATCAGGACCTTGAGACAATGGTATAAGTGTAACACACGACACAAACATAAAAGCCCACACAGCTAGGCTCTCAAAGCAGAGATACATCCAAGAAACAAGGTGAGCGGCATCGCTCATCACTGCAAATGATCTGAAGATGGATGTGTCAGAAGGCCTACAGCTACAGGTCTGACCAAAGCTGGAGCTTCAGAACTGTTCAGCAACAGCTTTCCTCCAACTAGGAGAGGTCAGCACTGAGGGTACAACAGGAAACGGAAAAATAACAAAAAGCTTCATATGGGCGTTATAACGAGCATTTCCCACAATGAAAGTAATAATACTCACATCTTAATGTTGTCGTGATAAACCTTTGTATCAGATGGTTGATTGTAAAGAGGCTGTACGGGAGGACACAGACATTGCATTCAGAACACATAGTTGGCATGGAAATATAACATAGACCCAATGGCCAGCTGACCTCTATGGTGTTTTAGAGCAGGCAGTGAAAAAGCCCCCCCATTCCCCCATCCCCCTCCCCGAAAGGACTCACCAGTTCAACCTTCGGCCCGAGTCCTTCCAGAATGCAGTGAGCCTGCTCAGCTTTTTTCTGTAAATGAAGAGGTACAGAAAACCCATGACGTTCTTCATAAGAAATCCAAGTCACCACGATGCTTAATGTTCAAACACAGGTAATGATAGACTGAGCATTTTCACGATGCAGCTGTGTTTAATCACAGTCATTATGGTGCATCCTCAGCAATAGGACACATTTGTTATTTTTTCCAGTATGATCTCTGGAACAAAGCTTTCAGGAGACAAAAATGCCTCCTGGTGCAGCTAAGTGGGATAAAAGCGGTTCTTTTTTAAGCCCTGCACTGTGGTGTCTACCTGCCACGTGAAGACAGCCAGATTTGAGTCAGGCACTGAAAGACTGAGCGGGTGGTTAAACCAAATAAGAGTGAACTTAGTAGTAGCAGAAGCAGTAGTAATAGTTGTTGTTGCAGTAGTACTTGTCGTAGTTGTTGTAGTAGTAGTTTTTGTTGGAGTAGTAGTTGTTGTACTAGTTCACTGATTGGGCAATTTCGTAGCCAGAGTGACACTGAAGTATTCAGTACAAGTAAAAACAAAGGACATTACAGATACAACTAACCCTAACCCAGCACAGCACACGCCTACATTTTTACAGCAAAGCCAATATAAAAAGAAGGGCTATGCTATGCTTCGTTTTGCATATTCCAGTGTGCCAATAGTTGGCCTCCACTTTCAGTACTAACTTGCATATATTAAACACTGGACTGACTCAAACTGCTATACATTAGGAGTGTAATTTTAATCCTTGAACATAAAGACAGAAGTTCATTTTATGAAATTATTTTCATAAATAATTTTCAGAGCTTCTGACAGGATTCCCTACAAGGTGAAAAAACTGGAAAATTATAGTCTTGGAGAACACTGCACAATGTTCTCTTTCAGGGCTTGCCAAGTTTCACTGTGTTGACCAATATAAGCACTTACAGGAAAAGCCACTTTCTGAACACTCTACACCTGTACACATAAGCATACATACAGACGGGTGATAAATTAAAGGGAAAACTTACATAAAGTGTCTTAGTAAGGTGTTGGGCCACCACAAGCCACCAGAACAGCTTCAATGCACCTTGGCATAGATTCTACAAGTCTCTAGAAATGGAGGGATGGAACACCATGGGCATTCATATGGAGTTGGTCCACCTTTTGCTGCTATTACAACCTCCACTCCTCTGGGAAGGCTTTATACTAGATGTTGGAGCATTGCTTCCATTCAGCCAGAAGAGCATCAGTGAGGCTGGGCACTGATTGGGCGATTACGCCTGGCTCCCAGTTGACTTTCCAATGGATCCCAAAGGTGTTGGATGGGGTAGAGATCAGGGCCAGTGCAGGCCAGTCAAGTTCTCCCACACCTTTCTCGACAATACCATTGCTATATGAACCTCGCTGTGTGCCTGGGGGCATTGTTATGCTGAAACAGGAAAGATGTCATGGTATGCCGTAGCATTAAGATTTGCCTTCACTGGAACTAAGTTTGTAAACATTTTTGTTCTGTTTTAAAAAGCAAGCAAAATCAAATGTAACCATAAAAAAGAGACCAGAGGCCTTCAGAAAATGATAGAGTGAACTTATTGCTTAATTTTTCTTTATCTATCAAGCCATTAAAGGCAGCTATGAGACTAGTTTGGCTGCTGATTGGTTGGCATTTTTAATTTTTTAATTTTTTAGCTGGGGAATTGTTAATGTCCTGACTGTGTAATGGGGTAAAATATAGAATCTGGGTAAGCAGGCAGAGTCGAGGCACTGTCAGCACTGGAACAGTGTGGGCCCGTTTCAGTAAGGGGTAGAGCTGAACGGGGGAACAGTGTGGGCCCGTTTCGGTAAGGGGTAGAGCTGAACGGGGGAACAGTGTGGGCCCGTTTCGGTAAGGGGTAGAGCTGAACGGGGGAACAGTGTGGGCCCGTTTCGGTAAGGGGTAGAGCTGAACGGGGGACTGTCAGCATTGGAACAGTGTGGGCCCGTTCCGCACACTCCTCCTTCTCTCTCTCTGTGAACTTTTGTGTGGAAGATGGTGGATTGAAGGGGTCACAGATCCATCATGCTTTTCGACATCTATCACAGAAAACTATTGCTCAAACCTCTCCTTTAAGAATTGGAGGTGTGTGGTGAAAATCAATGCTCTATAATATGTAAGCTTCTGTTGCATGGGGATGGGATGACATTTTACATATGTGATTATTTCAGATCACACCAAGGGAAATTTTTACATTCATCTAGCACATTTCACCACACAGGAAATTTGAAAGAATATTTTCCAAGTATAGCCCTTGGCGATAGTAATATCCCACAATATTTATTCAATACAATAAGATTACAATAAAATAATATTCCACCATCAGAAAAATGTTGGCAATATTCTAGCTTCATGGTAAACCAAACAAGTATCAAACAAAACAAAAAACTGAGCCACCTATCAACGCTTACACTACTGTATATGAAAGGTCCACATTAGAAAATAGCGCAATCCTCTTGCAAGACACTCAATGTCATTGTGAGTGGTATGAATGAAAAAATTAGAAAGCAGGCCACTACGAGCCACTATGCTGCCCAGGGTACGTTAACAGGTGCTCCTATACCAACAGCTATTTAGCCCCCAGTACAAATATGATGAGCAGTATTAGCAAATGGCTAACAGTTGTCTCTTATGACCAATGAAAATATAATAGCCTAGCACAGGTGAGTGGGGTCGTAGCCTAGCGCAGGTGAGTGGGGTCGTAGCAGGTGAGTGGGGTTGTAGCCTAGTGCAGGTGAGTGGGGTCGTAGCCTAGTGCAGGTGAGTGGGGTCGTAGCAGGTTAGTGGGGTCATCGTAGTGGGGTCGTGGCCGGTGAGTGGGGTCGTAGCAGGTGAGTGGGGTCGTGGCCGGGGAGTGGGGTCGTAGCAGGTGAGTGGGGTCGTCATAGTGGGGTCGTGGCCGGTGAGTGGGGTCGTCGTAGTGGGGTCGTGGCCGGTGAGTGGGGTCGTAGCAGGTGAGTGGGGTCTTCATAGTGGGGTCGTCGTAGTGGGGTTGTGGCCAGTGAGTGGGGTCGTCGTAGTGGGGTCGTGGCCGGGGAGTGGGGTCGTAGCAGGTGAGTGGGGTCGTCATAGTGGGGTCGTAGCAGGTGAGTGGGGCCGTCGTAGTGGGGTCATGGCCGGTGAGTGGGGTCGTCGTAGTGGGGTCGTGGCCGGGGAGTGGGGTCGTAGCAGGTGAGTGGGGTTGTGGCCGGGGAGTGGGGTCGTAGCAGGTGAGTGGGGTTGTGGCAGGTGAGTGGGGTCGTCGTAGTGGGGTTGTGGCAGGTGAGTGGGGTCGTAGCAGGTGAGTGGGGTCGTGGCCGGGGAGCGGGGGTCGTAGCAGGTGAGTGGGGTCGTAGCAGGTGAGTGGGGTCGTGGCCGGTGAGTGGGGTCGTCGTAGAGGGGTCGTGGCCGGGGAGTGGGGTCGTAGCAGGTGAGTGGGGTCGTCGTAGTGGGGTCGTGGCCGGGGAGTGGGGTCGTAGCAGGTGAGTGGAGTCGTGGCAGGTGAGTGGGGTCGTAGCAGGTGAGTGGGGTCGTGGCCGGGGAGCGGGGGTCGTAGCAGGTGAGTGGGGTCGTAGCAGGTGAGTGGGGTCGTGGCCGGTGAGTGGGGTCGTCGTAGAGGGGTCGTGGCCGGGGAGTGGGGTCGTAGCAGGTGAGTGGGGTCGTCGTAGTGGGGTCGTGGCCGGGGAGTGGGGTCGTAGCAGGTGAGTGGGGTCGTGGCAGGTGAGTGGGGTCGTAGCAGGTGAGTGGGGTCGTGGCCGGTGAGTGGGGTCGTGGCCGGTGAGTGGGGTCGTAGCAGGTGAGTGGGGTCGTCGTAGAGGGGTTGCGCATCCTGTCACTCACCCTGTTCTCGTCGTAGATGATCTGCACAACACTGCGGTGTTTGTGTTCCACAGGGGGCGTGGCTACCGGCCTCTCTGCCTCCGCGGGTTTCACCGCCTCATCCTCCAACTGTTGCTAAGATACAGAAACACAAGCACAAGTCTATTGCACCGTATCTGCAGCATCATGATTAAAAAAATCAAAGTTCCTGGTTAAAATCAAAAAAGGAAAGTGCACGATATAACTACCATGTTGTATGTCCCACATAAATGACCAATGCCCATCTGTCATATATAATATCAGTGTATACTGGCCGTGAATATGCCAGTCACTTAGTCCCACCTCCAAGGCAGTGATATGCTCAGTACATACAGTAATACTTCAGAGGTTTAAAGAAATGGGCAAAATATTAAAACAGTGAATATGATAAATAACAATACATTTTCTCACTTTCTCACAAAAAGGAAGAAATTAAAAAATGTTTTACTTTTAAGAAGACAGGAAATGCTCTTTAATTAAGATTGCATGTTCATCACACTGCCTTTCCTTTAAAGTACGGCATGGCTTATTATTAAACCATGCAAGAGGGAGTCATTAATTCCACAGAAGCAATTTCTTCTCTTTTTTCTCCAAGACCAAGCCAGCTGCAAGCTACCCCACTGCAGAGAGTGGTGTCATGTGACTGACTGGATATTAACCAATTATAGCATTCCAGGAAGCTGAAAGGCATCGCTCAACTGTCTGCGCGACTTCGAACAATAAAATTAAACAAGTTGTCACAGTTTTTATATTTCCATAGTCTCCAGTCAGGAATCATGTATTGGCAGGAGAACCAGGGTTTCTCTTGTACTGAAATGTCTTAGGAAGGCCACCTAAGTGGTTTTTTTCAAGCCACTTAAGCCACCTATAGAAGAAATGGCATCCTTAAAACAATTTGAAAGGGTCCATGCTTTTATTGGTACAATGTGGTTGTGAATGAGACTGCATGTCAAGTATTTTTTTTTTAGTTTTCTTTTTAGTTTTTACTGTTTTCAAATTTCAGTGCAACTTTAAACAGGCTAATTTAGTTACAGCAGAATTCCCTAAATAGCACAAAATAATGAGACAGCAGACAGTGTGCCCCACACTAAACAAACTTCAGTAGAATCCACTTAATGGTATGAAAGGACGAGACAGCAGACAGTGTGCCCCACACTAAACAAACTTCAGTAGAATCCACTTAACGGTATGAAAGGACGAGACAGCAGAGTGCCGACAGCCACACCTGCCACTCAGGCGGCCGCTATAGACGGTTTTTAACAGAAACTGCCGACCTTCCCACATTTTGTCAGGTTTCAAAATGTGGGAAGGTCGGCAATTGGGCAATTGTCGGTTTAATTATGCGGTATCTGCCGACTCTGAACAATTTTTATAGATCTTTATGTAATTAGATATTTTGGGTATGTTCATGGAATTATATGTGATAATGATGTATGCAAATATGCAATCTCTTTCCAATGGAATGAATGGGAAATGGCAGGATTTGGCAATTATATGAAAATACACTAATAATGTGATAATCCATCATGCAATTAAGTGGATTCAACTACACTATATGACCAAAAGTATCTGGACACCCCTCTGGACAGTCTGGGGCTGTTTTTCATGGTTTGGGCTAGGCCCCCTAGTTTCAGTGAAGGGAAATCTTAATGCTACAGCACACAATAATATTCTAGACAATTCTGTTTCCCCAACAGTTTGGGGAAGGCCCTTTCCTGTTTCAGCATGTCAATGCCCCCGGGCGCACGGCAAGGTCCAAATAGAAATGGTTTTGTCGAGAACGGTGTGGAAGAACTTGACTGGCCTGCACAGAGCCCTGACCTCAACTCCAGCCAACACCTTTGGGATCAGTTGGAAAGCCAACTGGGAGCCAGGCTTAATCGCTCAATCAGTGCCCAACCTCTCTAATAGTCTTCTGGCTGAATGGAAGCAAATCCCTGCAGCAATGTTCCTTCCCAGAAGAGTGGAGGTTATTATAGCAGGAAAGGGTGGACCAACTCCATATTAATCCCCATCATTTTGGATGAGGTGCTGGATGTCAGGTGTCCACACACTTTTGGCCATGTAGAGTATATTATCATTAACCTACACTGTTTTTGCCTATATGTGCAGATTGAAAGTAGAAAGACAAACCTTATCTGTTGTTACAAGGTACAAGTACACCAGTGACAAAAAGGATGGTGCAAGCATTTGTAGAGTGAATGCATAAAACTATTTAAATATATTAAGGCAGCATTTGTGTGAGTTCATTAAGTTAAAATGTTAATACTGCACCCTACATTTTGAGTGACAAAAATGAAATACATTCCAAATACAAGATTCCTGTAGAATGAACTCTTACAATGTGTAAATCCTTCAATATACGCTATATCCAAATTCTGGCACTTACCATGTGTAACCCTTCAATAAATATTTAAATTGTTCCAATTTTTTATTTTTGTCAAACGTTTCATTTTTTCAATAGCCTGCATCTCATATTATTGTGGTGGTCTCTTGAAGATTTCCAGAACGTTACATTCTAAATGTAGCTTAATAAAGGGAGACAACATAAAGTCGGACTGATCGCAGTTGCTGACACGCAGTCACCACCAAAGCCCTATTTGAGCCGGGAGAAACCCTGAGAACAGGGCTCTAAAATGAGGCAGTACCTGCTTCTTCTTCAGCTTAAAGATCTGCTGCTCCACCTTGGCGATCTCGCGGTCTACGCGATCCATGCTCTGGATCAGCTCCTCCTTGGACAGCTTGGAGGGAGAGCTGTCCTGCTCATCGCCAGCATGATGCTGGGTGCTGGGGGAGGGCAGCTCAGCCTTCACCCCCAACTGGGGTTCCTGCAAAACAGAGGTACAATCACATCAGCACTGAGGTCCCCACAACGTCCACAGCAAAATGTTAAAAAAAAACACCTTCAAGCTATAGCGCGTAGATGGATGTTTTTGCCTTAAAACAACATTCTAATTATGACGTGAAGACTTTTTTGTTTTACATTTTCTGAAATGCATTTTAAAAACTTTTTTCAAGTTTCCATGTCAACTTTACACTGTGTCAGGCCCTAAGGTATAGCAAGGACATTTTCACGCCTAGTATTTGAAACAGGTGCCAATGAGGTCGGCAGCCTGGCCTAGCACAGATAAGACCCCCAAGTCAGCCAGCCAGGCACCAGACAGCTGGCTTTGCTGTAATACTACCCTCACTGCAGCACAGCAGAGTCATATGGCAGCAGCACTTTGTCGCTGAGGAAGTAACAGTCGCCTCTGCGTTGACCAAAAGCGCGCAGGATGTTCAGACCTTTTTAAAGCCCCCTGTGGTCCTCAGGCCATCGTGCAGGCTGTGGGGGAGGGGCAGGACTGGCCCGGGCACTGAGGCACGTGGGAAATGCGGTTCTGAGACGGGTTCCACGCGAGGCCGCTTGGATCCCAAAGCCTGGTGCTCGGGCTGGGTGGATACGGGGTGGAACTGCGGTCCGTAGTCATGTCTCCTCTCGGAGGACCTGGAGGAGTGGGGCACTGTTGTATAAACACTGAACAAACGCTGCACAAGCTTTGCATATATATTACGCTACAGTTATATTCCACTGTATATACGTTACACTGCATACAGTTCACGCTGTATGAAGGGTCTAACTTTAAATGTTTAAATGCATAGACACTTATAACTGCAACCCTGCAAAGGGGTCTGGAGGCACGCCCCCCAGAAGAAATGTTTTCAAAGAACAGCTTTCACAACATGAAATCCCCATCTTTATTATATTAAATAATTTTTCTCATCATCATGCTGAATTATTGGAGGGGTTATTTGGCCTGTTTTGAACATTGGTAGCACTGAGGGGGTTGTTACCCTGTATCCCCCTCATAAATTACACCCTAGCACTGTATATAAGTTACAGTGTAGACACACTGCCTGGCCAAAGTCGCACACTCTAATATTTCATTGAACCGCCTTTAGCTTTGATTACAGCACTCATTCCTCGTGGCATTGTTTCCACAACCTTATGCAACGTCACAACATTTATTTCCGTCCAGAATTGCATTATCTTGTATTGATGACGGGAGAGTCGAATCACTTCGTAAAGTCTTCTCCAGCACATCCCAAAGACTTTCAATGGGGTTAAGGTCAGGACTCTGTGGTGGCCAATTCATGTGTGAAAATGGCACACAGTAAGGCCCATATAGAAATGGTTTTGTCAATGATGGTGTGGCAGAACTTGACTGGCCGGCACAGAGCCCTGAACGCAAGCCCATCCAACAACTTTGGGATCAGTTGGAAAACCAAGTGAGAGCCAGGCCTAATCACCCAATCAGTGTTAGCATAAAGCCTTCTCAGAAGAGAGGAGCTTGTTACAGCAGCAAAAGGTGAGCCAACTCCATATTAAAGCCCAAAATTTTGGATGAGATACACAGTAATACATTACGCTGTATATGACTTACAGCATACCTTATGCCATACATAAGCCGCGTTTCCGCAGGAACTATACCCCGGAACTAGGAACCTTTTGAGGAACTCAGTGCGTTTCCACCGCAGGAACTAGGGTCTAAATTTAGTTCTGGGGGCTTTGTTTTACCCCCCAAAAGGTTCCTGCTCGGGGGGTAGTACATTCCGAAAGTACAGGAACCTTTTGGGTTGAGCTTGCAGCGCTGAACATTTCTGATTGGTCGAGTACTCACGGGATTTTTTTGTGTCTATTTTTAGGCGCCATGTTTGAAAATATGCAGGCGCAAACCAATTTATTTTCATAATAACTTCAAATCAAACTTGTATGTTATGCGGCGCAGTAGCCTACTTTTTGTTATAGCCTGCCAACGTCTTGGAATTATAACGTGTGCTCTTCTGTTCTTTTCTTGCTTTAGTATTCGTTTTATAAAATGCTAAGCATTCGTGCTGGGACAGCATATTACGTACTAAAACATTCAAACGGATTAATTCGGTTGCTGAATATTTTCTTCCGGATTTTCTTAGCCCGTTGTAATTGACTCAAAACGTTTGATACAGTTATGTGAGGTATGCGGTAATTCTGCGTAATTCACATTAGTGATACAGTAAAAGCAAACTGGAAATCACCTTCCGCACTTTTTGTCAGGGTAAAATAACAGGTTAATTCTAGTAATCGTACCTTTAGCTTTTTCAGACTGCCGTAATTTTACTCTGCCATTCTTCAATTCCACAAAAAGACCAGGAAGACTATGGACTAATTTATGGTGCATGGTTCGCATCTGGAGGGCACACTTCGCTGCTCGGCTAGCAGTAACTTCGAAGGAAAACAAACGGTGGCTGTACCACTACTAATTTAAATTTTCACGCAAGTCCGAGTTTTCGTTCTATTCTTGTCATTTTGCGATTAGCCTATATGGAATTGACGATGAAAAAGTAATCAAACAGCAAATTGTTTACAACGTGTGCATGTTTTCTGCTGTTGTTGCCAGTTAGCCTATATTGGAAATGTGAATGCATTCTGTCGCTTCGGATGTCAAGACGTGAAAGCGAATGTTCGCATTAAAACATAATGAATGTGTTTGAGAGGATATATAAAAACCCGTTGTATATAAGTGGAATAAACCCCTCCGGGCTGTCCCGGTTATTAGAAAATAATGTAGGCTACTTCGGTGGTAGTATGGGGTTACAGAAGAAATCATATGACAGATGGACCGACGACAACGTCGCTTTTTCATACGTCAGTGGGCTAATTTGCCTAATCTTCGCGGGACTTTAGACCCCGGTGGAAACGCAGACAACCATTGGCTGAAGGAACATTTTAGTTCCTGGTAAAGTAGTTCCTGGGACTGAAAGTTCCGGGTAATTTTGGTGGAAACGCAGCTATACACTAAGCTGAATGTACCTTACGCTGTACATATGTTATGGTGCACAAACTTTACACTGAACAGGTTAGGCTGTAAAATAAGCTACAGTGTACACACACTACGCTGTACATGTTAGGCTGTAAAATAAGCTACAGTGTACACACACTACGCTGTACATGTTCGGCTTTAAAATAAGCTACAGTGTACACACACTACGCTGTACATGTTAGGCTATAAATACGCTACAGTGCACACACACTACACTAATCATGTTAGGCTGTACATACACAACAGTGAACACACACTACGCTGTACATGTTCGGCTGTAAAATAAGCTACAGTGTACACACACTACGCTGTACATGTTAGGCTATAAATACGCTACAGTGCACACACACTACACTAATCATGTTAGGCTGTACATACACAACAATGAACACACACTACGCTGTACATGTTCGGCTGTAAAATAAGCTACAGTGTACACACACTACGCTGTACATGTTAGGCTGTAAAATAAGCTACAGTGTACACACACTATTCTGTACATGTTAGGCTGTAAAATAAGCTACAGTGTACACACACTATTCTGTACATGTTAGGCTGTAAAATAAGCTACAGTGTACACACACTACGCTGTACATGTTAGGCTATAAATACGCTACAGTGCACACACACTACACTGATCAGGTTAGGCTGTACATACACAACAGTGAACACACACTACACTATAGAGGGTAGGCTGTAAAATAAGCTACAGTGTACAGACACTACACTGTACATGTTAGGCTGTAAAATAAGCTACTGTGTACACACACTACACTGTACATGTTAGGCTATAAAATAAGGTACAGTGTACACACACTATGCTGTACATGCTAGGCTATAAAATAAGCTACAGTGTACACACACTATGCTGTACATGCTAGGCTATAAAATAAGCTACAGTGTACACACACTATTCTGTACATGTTAGGCTGTAAAATAAGCTACAGTGTACACACACTATTCTGTACATGTTAGGCTGTAAAATAAGCTACAGTGTACACACACTACGCTGTACATGTTAGGCTATAAATACGCTACAGTGCACACACATTACACTAATCATGTTAGGCTGTACATACACAACAGTGAACACACACTACGCTGTACATGTTAGGCTATAAATACGCTACAGTGCACACACACTACACTGATCATGTTAGGCTGTAAAATAAGCTACAGTACACACACTATGCTGTACAGGTTAGGCTGTAAAATAAGCTACAGTACACACACACTGTGCTGTACGTACGTTATGGTGCACACACACTGCGCTGTATGTAGGTCACGGAGCACACACACTGTGCTGTATGTACGTTATGGTGCACACACACAAACTGCGCTGTATGTAGGTCACGGTGCACACACACTGCGCTGTATGTACGTTATGGTGCACACACACTGTGCTGTATGTAGGTCACGGTGCACACACACTGTGCTGTATGTACGTTATGGTGCACACACACTGCACTGTATGTAGGTCACGGTGCACACACACTGTGCTGTATGTACGTTATGGTGCACACACACTGCGCTGTATGTAGGTCACGGTGCACACACACTGTGCTGTATGTACGTTATGGTGCACACACACTGCACTGCCCTGTATGTACGTTATGGTGCACACACACTGCGCTGTACGTACGTTATGGTGCACACACTCTATGCTGTATGTATGTTATGGTGCACACACACTGTGCTGTATGTACGTTATGGTGCACACACACTGCACTGCCCTGTATGTACGTTATTGTGCACACACACTGTGCTATATGTACGTTATGGTGCACACACTGCGCTGCATGTATGTTATAGTGCACACACACTGCGCTGTATCGTTTCGGTGCGGAGGTTACCTCTCGGCCCCGGGGTGGAACGCGGAGAGCAGGGACGGCCCACGCCGCTGCAGCTGGAGCAGCTGGGACGCAGAGCTCAGCTCCTGCAGATGAGGTCGGCAGTCCAGGGCCCCAAACTCTGGCTGCACAACAACACACAGCGCCAAGAGTCAGGCAGCAGCCAGCACAGGCATGACAGCACAGCACTCAGGGAGCTCACACTCACAAAGACCACAACATAGGGAGCTCACACTCACAAAGACCACAACATAGGGAGCTCACACTCACAGAGAGCACAGCACAGGTAGCTCACAATCACAGAGAACACAACACAGGTAGCTCACACTCACAGAGAGCACAACACATGGAGCTCACAATCACAGAGAACACAACACAGGAAACTCACACTCACAGAGAACACAACACAGGAAACTCACACTCACGGAGAGCACAACACAGGTAACTCACACTCACAGAGAGCACAGCACAGGGAACTCACTCTCACAGAGAACACAGCACAGGGAACTCACACACACAGAAAGCACAGCACAGGGAACTCACACTCACACTCACAGAGAGCACAGCACAGGGAACTCACACACACAAAAAACAGCACAGAGAACTCACACTCACAGAGAGCACAACACAGGGAACTCACACACACAGAAAGCACAGCACAGGGAACTCACACTCACACTCACAGAGAGCACAGCACAGGGAACTCACACACACAGAAAACAGCACAGAGAACTCACACTCACAGAGAGCACAACACAGGGAACTCACACTCACAGAGAGCAGAGCACAGGGAACTCACACACACAAAAAGCACAGCACAGGGAACTCACACTCACAGAGAGCACAACACAGGGAACTCACATTCACAAACCGCACAGCACAGGGAACTCACACTCACAGAGAGCACAACACAGGGAACTCAGATTCACAGAGAGCACAGCAGAGAACTGGCAGTAACAGCAGCACAATAATTCTCAATTGACTGTTTTTAGCCGATCCTTTAAAAAAAATACTCTCTACACAAATTATTCAGTCACTTCTGTTGCATGTTAAATTCTTGGAAAACCTTCTCTCCAAAAGTATGTTAATGAATATATACCAAAATTATAAAAGAGCATCAAATGTTACTTGCAAAAAAAATGCAAAATGCAAAATTGCACTTTTTTCAGACAATAGCAGGAAAATCTAAACTTCAGATTTTACCAATATGAAGTGAAGTCTAAAGACCTAATGTATGCTTGGCGTCATCAATACATTTCTTTGAAATTTACGACTACTTTAAGGTTTTGTCTTCCCATTGAGCCGATGGCTGACCTAAGTAGGGAAATCACACAGCAGTGCTTGAAACAGTTTGGCTCCAACATCATCTTCTTCCTGAATACCTGATCTTCCTGAATACTTGACCTGTCCACGGCTGTGCTGAGCTTCCCTTGCATTCCTCCAACCAATGTTGTGTGCAATACAGAACACACACTCCAGTATACTCAATACAGCACACACACCAGTACACACAATACAGTACAGGCCAAAGTATGTGGCTTTTTGAAAAAACCCAGGTAGAGAAGAATTTAGTTAATATATGCACATTTACTGAATAACAAAACAAAGTTGAAAGTGTTTTTCAATTTCTAACTTACAATAAAACAAAAAGATGAGTTTTACTTCAAAATAATCTCAGACAGGGTTTACCTCAAAATAGCCTCCTTTGGCTTTAATTACAATTAAGCAAATTATTGGAGGTTTATCCAATAATTTTGCAAATGGGGTGGGAGGGAGGTGGAGGGGTAGTTAAATTTCCTGACATCTTATCTTTTGGTAGACAAGATATTCCTCTGTTGCCTCTTGATGTATTGTGTACTGAACACTGCACCTGGAAATCTTCAGCTTCTCAGCAATTTCTCACTGGGAATAACCTTCTTGCCACAATATGTTTATTTGACTCTGCACATCGATGCCTAACTACTACTTCTTTGCCATATTTCTTGCAACTTTTGCGCCTATTTAATTTGCATTACAGGCTAAAGTATTAAGCTACCTGGGATTTTAACCACTTAGCACACACCCTCGAATGGTCCGCACGCCGGTGTGCCTATATTCAGACATTCGGACATTCAGACATTCTGTGCTCCTGCAACCAAATTATGAGTTGAAAACACAAACTCTGTGTTCTAGCTTTATTAGTAGATGATTCAGGACAACTTTGCTGAATACAGAGTTTCGCAGCGCCACCATTATCGCACTGGTCGTGCATTTACCAAGCACCCCCTCCCTGCAGTCTCATCTGTAACTACACCCCCCACGCATGACACACTGGACAATAGTGTCTATCTGGGCATACATGAAAACATTATTTTACCACTAAAAAAATCGTATTCCATCGTAGCAACAAGATATCACATCAGCCCAGTGTTAGCATTGCTTCACTGGTTGCCAGTTAAATTCCGAATAGACTATAAGATACTACTTCTTACCTTTAAAGCCTTACATGGGCTTGCCCCTTTGTATTTAAATGATTTACTTCTTCCTTATATTCCCTCACGAACACTCCGTTCACAGGGTGCAGACCTCCTTGTTATTCCTAGAATAGCTAAAAGTACCATAGGTGGTAGAGCCTTCTCCTATCGAGCTCCCCTCCTGTGGAACAAGTTGCCTGTCCATGTACGGGGTGCAGACACTATCACCTTATTTAAAGCTAGGCTCAAAACATATATTTGAGGGGCAGGAGTGGTTGGCGGGCATAGCTAGAGTCTCTGGTGGACTGAGCGGTTAGTGCTATCACTGGATCATCATTGGTAGTGCTGTGTTATAGCCATTTTCATTTAACATACTGAATTAAGATTTATGTTTTGAGGTATGGCCTTTGATGATTATGTTTAATGGTTTTAAATTATACTTATGTTTCATATGCCTAATGCCACGTTTGAGGTGACGTGAGAGGGCAAAGGCTATATGACGTGAGGCGCAGTTGTATTTCGGGTTAGCCGATGGAAAAAGGGGAGCTTGGTAAACAAAAAAACACTATTTTGACCACGCTCTTCCTCATCAATTCATTTTGTAACCAGTTTTTCGTTAAGTTTGACTACAAGGACTAATTTACAACCACTTTTCATTCATCTTTTGTTGCTGTAAAAGGACAAATAAATTAATTTTTCTTTTTCTGCGGGACC
Source organism: Anguilla anguilla (assembly GCF_013347855.1). Classification (NCBI taxonomy): domain Eukaryota; kingdom Metazoa; phylum Chordata; class Actinopteri; order Anguilliformes; family Anguillidae; genus Anguilla; species Anguilla anguilla. The sequence goes on along the minus strand of NC_049212.1, from coordinate 513,384 downwards.
CGAGGGAGAAGTGCGGTAATTCAGCCGTGCTTCTGCGTTTTTCACGGCTTGGAACAAATGGTCGAAACACAAAGTCAAAATAGTGCTTGGATAATGGAGTCTGGAGCCTTGAATACTGGAAAAGAGGAACTTTAAGTTTGGAAGACCACCCGTGGTGAACCGTGAGTAATACGGTGTTGACTATGACTAAAAAATATGGGCCGCCGTGCTCAGGAAGAGTTTGAATGAATGGAAGAAAGTTTGAATCTTGTTAAATGGTGATTGCTCTCTGAAAAGAATAAAAGAGTAAAAATGCAGGAACAAGTAGACGATGATGAGATGGTGGTTGGGAAGGAAAAGCAACTGTTCAAATTGATCGCATCACGTAGAGAAAAGCTGGGTGTCCTCACGCAAAAGCGTAATGAAATAAATGCTCTTATCGTGGCTGGTGACACAAATGAAGACGTAAAACAACAGGTCGATGTCTTTAATAAATACTTGGCTGAGTTTATGGAGTTACAAATGACTGTTCAATCTTTATTGCCTGATGAGGAAAAGGAACATGATCATAATGATTGGTATGAACCTAAACTGTTACATTTCAAAGAGTTTCTTAACGATGTTGAATTTTGGCTTAAAGCTAATGAGGTGGGTGGTGAACTTGTGCAAGAGGCTGATGGTTTGCAAGGTGCTGCTGTTGCTGAATCCGTATGGCCACATGACAGAGTTTCACAGACGTAAGGCCTCCAGTAGGGGCAGCAAAGCGTCTAGCGCTCTGTCCGAAGCTCGAGTACAACGCGCTATACTGGTGGCGAAGTCAGGACCACTGGACGAGCAACTTGAGTTATACATGGAAGAAGTGCGAATAAAAGCAAAGAAAGAAAAACTTAAATTGCAGACCAAAATAGCTGAAGCCGAAGCTAAAATAAAAGTCCTTACATAGTCCCAGTTTTTATGCACGGAAAGGAGTAGTCTCGCAACTCGTAATATCTATGACAAACACAAACAGAGAGCCACATTTAGAGATTTACTTGCATTTATTGATAAACAATCTCGAATAATGCTGGATCCAATCTTTGGGGAAATTCAAAGTCCATTGAATAAAACCTCAGAATCAAAAAGGCAACACAAAGCTTACTCAAAATCGAACAGCAGGGGGAGCAGTTTTGCTATGGCTGTTTCACCAATGTCAATGTCCGGGCAAACAAAGTTGCAGTCACATAATAACAAACAAGCCCCAACCACAAGCAGTAGTTCAAGTGCATTTACAAAGCCCTGCATGTTCTGCAACAAAAATCATTCATTGGAAGTATGTAAATCATTTCAAGCCAAACCAAATAACGAAAAGGTGGAGTTCTTGAAAGCTAAAGGAATGTGCTTTGGGTGCTTAGAAAGAGGACACATGAGCAGAAGTTGTCAGAAGCGCATGTCTTGCAATGTGTGTAAACAAAGTCATCCAACAATCTTGCACATGCAAACAAAGGAAAATCAAAGAAAGCCTCAGAATGACATCAAAGAAGCTGCTGATTCCGATGCAGTTGTCTCTCTGGCAACCAGTAGCCTTACTGGCTGGAACAAAAGAGTGTGCTCTAGCAATCGTGCCTGTCAAAGTGAAACTGGAGAAAGGAACAAAATGCATAAAATATATGCTTTCCTAGACCCGGGGAGCTCGGCAACATTTTGTACCGAGGAGTTGTCCATGCAGCTTCACGCCCCTGGTAAAAAAACAGAGATACTTTTGAAAACCAATAACCAGTTATAAAATATCTGGTATAGAAGTAGCTGCATTAGACAGTGACACATTTCTCAAACTGCCTGATGTTTTTACACAAAAATCAATTCCAGTGACACATGACAACATTCCAAAAGTGAAGGATATAAGGAAATGGTCTTACCTTGAGGAAGTTGACTTGACACCAATTGACGCTAGCATTGGGCTACTAATAGGTGTCAATGCTCCAAGAGCTTTAGAACCCTGGAAAATAATAAACAGTGTAGGTAGTGGACCTTATGCTGTTAAAACCCTTCTTGGCTGGGTTATCAATGGCCCACTTGGCTTTGGGGGGAATGGAAATGTCAATGACTCTTCTGTTCAAGTCAATAGAATATCCATCGCAAACTTGGAAAACCTGTTAATAAAATATTACAATCATGACTTCATGGAACAGCATCATGGAGAAAAGCATGAATTGTCACAGGAAGATCAGAAGTTTTGAGAATAGTATCTGATTCAGCTGAACTCAAAGATGGTCGTTACCGCTTGAAACTTCCGTTTCGTAACACCAATGTGATCATGCCCAATAATAGGCAAATAGCCCAACAAAGAGCTCAACATCTGTTGAAAAGGTTTGAAAAGGATAAAGTGTTCTGTAACAAATATAAAGCCTTCATGAATGATGTCATGACAAAGGGGTATGCTGACGTTGTACCTCAGAGTGAGTTGCAGCCTGAGACTGGCAAGGTGTGGTATGTGCCACACCATGGTGTCTACCACCCACGCAAAAAGAAACTGCACAGCAGCATTTGGTGGAACCTCTTTGAATAAAGAACTGCTCCAAGGCCCTGATTTAACAAATACGCTACTTGGCGTATTGCTCCGCTTTCGTCAAAGCCCTGTTGCATTCATCACTGATATAGAAGGGATGTTTCATCAGGTCCGGGCAGCAAAGGAAGACATCAACTTCTTGCGCTTTCTCTGGTGGCCAAATGCAGACATCTCTAGGGAACTCGTAGAGCACAGGATGCTTGTGCATATCTTTGGTGCACAATCATCACCTAGCTGCGCAACATTTGCTTTGCTGAAAACAGCAGATGACAATCAAGAAGAGTATCTAGAAGTCACAAACACCATCCGACAAAACTTCTATGTAGATGACTGCCTAAAAGCAGTCAACAGTACAGAGCAGGCTACCTTTATGTATCAACAGCTCACTGAAGTACGTTCAAAAGGTGGCTTCCATCTAAACAAATGGATCAGTAATGATCGTACTGTCCTCTCTGCCATTCCTGAAGAGGATAGAGCAAAAGAAGTGAGTACTCTGGATCTGAGCAAGGAGCAGCTGTCAATGGAAAGAGCTCTTGGTGCTCAATGGGACGTTGAAAGAGATGTCTTTACTTTCAGCATAGCAATCAAGTCTCACCAGATAACCAAAAGGGGCATTCTGTCCATTGTATGTTCAATTTATGACCCCTTTTTGGCTCCCATCACACTTGTAGCAAAGCAGATCTTGCAAAGCTTATGTAAGTTGAAACTGAGTTGGGATGAAAAAATCCTGCATGATGTAGCTCAAACTTAGGAAAAATGGCTTGGCTCACTCCACCTACTGGACACATTCAGTGTTGACAGAATCTTTATTCCTAGAGACTTTGGTGACCTCACAGCTGCACCACTTTTGTGATGCTAGTGAGGTAGGGTATGGCGCCGTGTCCTACCTTTGGCTCACAAATGGTAAGGGTGAAGTCTGTGTGTCTTTTGCCTTTGGAAAAGCCAAAGTAGCACCTCTTAAGTGTACTACCATCCCCAGAATGGAGCTAGCAGCAGCAGTCTTAGCTGTACGACTGGATCACATGCTGAAAACAGAGTTGCAGTTCTCATTAACAAATTCCATCTTCTGGTCAGACAGCATGACAGTTCTGCAATAGATTGCAAACACAAGCAAAAGATTTAAGACATATGTTGCAAATCGAATCTCAGTTATTCACTCTCTATCAAAGGTAGAGCAATGGAGGCATATCTCTTCAAAGGAGAACCCAGCTGATGCGGCTTCACGCAGTTTAGCCAAAGCTTTCCTTCAGTGCAAAACGTGGATCAATGGGCCGGAGTTGCTTCACAAACACTCTCAATGGCCAGGAACACTTGGAGAGATGGATGTCATTTCGGATGGTGACCCTGAGATAAAGCAAGAAGCTTCTGTTCATGTCACATCTGTTCAGCCAATGGAAGAGTCTTGTCCCACCAGCAAGCTGCTTTCATACTTTTCCAAATGGACAGACCTGAAACGAGCAGTGGCACGGCTTTTAAAGTTTAAAGACACACTAAAACAGAGGTGTGATGAAAAGAAAAAGACAAATAATACACATTCTGACAATAACACCATATTAGATGTCAAACCCAAAGTCCAAATGAAAGAGTTGACTCACAAACTTTCACTGGAGGATCTTGATAAAGCTGAGAAAACAGTAGTCAGTTTTGTGCAAAAGCAGCACTTTCCTGAGGAAATCTCAAATTTGAGCAATGAAAAGGCCGTAAAGAAATCCAGTCATCTGCACAAACTGGGTCCTGTGATGGTTGATGGCATCCTAAGAGTAGGCGGTCGCTTGAGCAAATCTGCGTTACCTGAAGAGGCGAAGCATCCTGCTATCCTGCCAAAGAGTAGTAGCATCTCAGAGCTCATTCTCCGCTGTGTGCATGAAAAAGCTGGCCATAGTGGGAGGAATCATATGCTTTCCACTGACCAACGGCAGTTTTGGATTCCTCATGCCAATTCACTGGCTATAAGGGTCATCAGCGAATGCATGACATACCGCCGACAGCGTCAGAGACCTGGAAAACAGAAAATGTCTGACCTCCCATCTGACAGACTTTCAATGGACCTCCCTCCATTCACTCTGCTCGGAATGGATTACTTTGGACCTATTGAGGTAAGAAGAGGGAGGAATACTGTTAAAAGGTATGGCGTCATATTCACTTGTCTAACATGCTGTGCTGTCCATCTTGAAGTGGCCCATACACTTGACACAGATTCCTGCATCAACGCCATAAGAAGGTTTATTTGTCGAAGGGGACAGGTCAAAGAAATAAGATCAGATAACGGAACAAATTTTGTGAGTGCAAATCGTGAATTAAAACAGGCACTACAAAACATGAATCAAAACAAAATACAGAACACACTCACACAGGATGGAATAAAATGGACCTTTAACCCACCTCACTGAGCTCACCATGGTGGTGTCTGGGAGCGTCTTGTGCAAAAACTAAAAGGGTCCTCTGCTCTGTCACCAACCAACAAATGGTTGATGATGAAGCACTCAATACCATATTTTGTGAAGTTGAGGCTATTTCGAACGATAGACCAATAACACCATCCAGTGATGACCCGAATGATCTTGAGGCATTAACGCCAAATCACCAAAGGGAAGCCCACTCTACCACCTGGTCTGTTTGAGTCTGTTGAGACATATGGAAAAAGGCACTGGAAACAAGTACAATATATTAGTGACCTATTTTGGAAAAGATGGGCGAAAGAATACCTCCCCATACTGCAACTGTCAAAAGTGGAATAAACCACACCGAAGCTTCTTAGTTGGGGATATAGTCCTTATAATTGATGATTCTGCTCCCAGGAATTCATGGTCTATGGGGCGCATTATAGAAACTATGAAAGATTATAAAGGTTTTGTCCGTAGAGTACGTGTTAAGACGCAAACCAATGAATTGGAAAGGCCTATTACTAAGTTATGCCTTTTGCTTGAAGCAGAATAGGTTTGACAATCCTTAGCTGATGTGTATGTAACTTGAGGTTGGATGTTTGACATTATTGAATATTGAAATGGAAGCTGATCTTAAAGCACACTTGAATGCATGCTGTATGTAAATGAAATGATGTACAGTAGATGCATAATAATGTATTCTGTAATGGACAAATTGGTGCTTAAATGTTTATGTTTACTTTGAAATCTTTTGAAATCTTGACCTCAACGTTTTTGCTATCATGGACTTTATGACTGAAGAATTTTTTGAGTTTTTTCAATTCTCTTTTTGGTGGACCCCTTTCATGGACTCTCACATACACACACACACACTTGAATGGACTTTGGTATGGATTCTAAACCTCTAAAACTATGTTATGCTTGATTATGTACTAACTGATGATGATATACACTGCTTGGGTGATGTACAATACTTGGATGCTTTGCGCTTATTCTTGGTTGATGTATGAATGATTAACTTAATGGCTATTGATGTATAATTTTGATAATTATTTGTTATACAAAAATTAGGGGCCGGAATGTTATAGCCATTTTCATTTAACATACTGATTTAAGATTTATGTTTTGAGGTATGGCCTTTGAGGATTATGTTTAATGGTTTTAAATTATACTTATGTTTCATATGCCTAATGCCACGTTTGAGGTGACGTGAGAGGGCAAAGGCTATATGACGTGAGGCGCAGTTGTATTTCGGGTTAGCCGATGGAAAAGGGGGAGCTTGGTAAAAAAAAAAACACTATTTTGACCACGCTCTTCCTCATCAATTCATTTTGTAACCAGTTTTTCGTTAAGTTTGACTACAAGGACTAATTTACAACCACTTTTCATTCATCTTTTGTTGCTGTAAAAGGACAAATAAATTAATTTTTCTTTTTCTGCGGGACCCGAGGGAGAAGTGCGGTAATTCAGCCATGCTTCTGCGTTTTTCACGGCTTGGAACAAATTGTGGAAACATGCTGTGTTAAGCTGAACCGGTCATGATCTGGTGATGACTGTCTCAAGCCTGCCCTCATGGCTGCGTTGGCCCCTGCCTCTGTTTCCCTTAGCTATGCTGCCATAGCCTTATTCTGCCAGGGTTTTCCTTATTGCACGCAGGCACCTCTGTCTCTTCTGCTTGCTAATCTACCATTTGAACCCCCTAACAATGTTTTTTTTTCTCGTTTCCTCGGCTCTAGGCACCTGCCCAGAGCTCTAGCCCAAGTTTGTTGAGCACCCCCCCCCCAGCCCGGAGCTCCAGCCCTAGACCAGCTAGACCAGCTGGGCACCCGCGCCTCCTGCCACTATTGACTTTCCATAACAAACCGGTGCCTGCCCGCAGCAGATAGGCTCCCCCTCTGAGTCCAGTTTTGCTCAAGGTTTCTTCCTGCTATCAGTCAGGGAGTTCTTCCCTGCCACTGTTGCCCTAGGCTTACTCTTTGGGGCCGGTTCTCTGTAAAGCTGCTTTGTGAAAAAGCTCCTTTGTTAAAAGCGCTATACAGATTAAAATTGATTGATTGATTGATTGATAAAGCCAACAATAGCCGAAGGTATGCCAGTACAGCTGTGAAAAAAGCTGCTCACTGAACAATGAGGAATTTTTCTAAAATTGTATCATGTCATTCTACTGTCTATATCTGCGAATAAATATGGACTAAATATACAACCTTACCATTGGTTTTACACGTAGAGATGTCCCTTTCCAGACGTAGTGGTCATATATTGTCTTGGACAATCCGTTTGTGAAATATACTCTTATTTGTGACGCCTGGGTACCTTCCAAAATAGCTGTGCGTAATACCACACGTGTTGTTTTCGGTGTTGTCGTCTTTTCTAGTACAAACTGGCTTGATCGACAGTTAATCGATCCAATAGGTGACAGAATAAGCTTTCTAACAATGTATAATATCTCTAACTTTACCCATCCCAATACAAGAAAACATCACATAATGTAGAGTACAGAAAAATATACAGGAGTTAATGATTACACATTTAGGTACTGTACCACAATATGATAATGTTTTTGCATTACTTTTTTATCTGATATCAATGTTTCTGGACCCCTAGATATTTTAAGCCACTGTACTGACAGAAAGCTTGTAATTCCCACTTGAAAATGATGCAACAGTGAGTTTCTTCAGTCAAACAGTTGATTTGTAGTGAAATACATGATTATGTTGTGATTTACAGCAATGCATAATTTGAACATTTTTGATAGATTTGAAGACGCTGGGTACACTGCTTACTTTTTGATTCATAGATCTTCAGTAGTTCTGCGTACCCACCCTTTGATTTGACGCACTTGTGGTCAAGGAGTTTTTGATCCAGGACATGTATAGTGTAACCTGATGTATATTTGCAATTTCGCAGTATTTCATTGAACTAAAAAAGACCAAATTCATTTTAGATTTTTTGCCTAGACAATTGCATTTGTGGCACTTCATTTCTTCCTAAATTACAAACATAAACATGTTTGTTATTCCATAAATGTGCATATATTACCTGAATTCTTCTCCACCCAAAGTTTTTTTTTTTTTTTTTAAACTACAGGTGGCCTAATACTTTTGGCCTGTACTGTAAATTCAGCATTTTCACCAACTCGCAATGCAAAAGACCCTCCCAAAAAGTGACCTGCTACTCACATTCACCTTTTCCCTCCATTAATGTGAGTCTCAAAAAAACAAGGGTTGGCTAAGTGGGAAAGGAGAGGTGTGGCCTTATTTTGGGTGCAGTGCAGCAGATGTACCTGATGGTGGCGCCCTGCGGTGAAAGTGTAGTGGGTGGAGTGGGGTGGGTAGCAGCTCTGCTCACTGCTGAAGGGCCCCTGGCTGGCTGAGGACCCAGAGCTGGACATCCTGGCAGGAGCAGGGATGGAGGGCTGGAGGTGCTACCTACACAGGGTTCAGGGCCACTGCAAGAGCACCGAGAGACACACCAACCACCTGTGGACGACAGACACGGGCAGCCATTTTACTGATGGAAACCAGCATCGACGCCAATGTTAAAGGAGTACCATGGTGATTTTCACACTTTCTCGGTTTTATGTGCTATTTGCACAAGAGGCATTGAAGAAACACAATGAGTAAAGTATTAAATATGTCCGTTCTGTATTTTTGGAGAAATATGCATTTTAAATTTATCATCCTATTTTCAACCGGTTGAGAAAGTTGTCAACTTGGTGCGTCACGAATACAGTAACCACTCCCCTTTCCAGACCCCGTAAACCCATGGATAACAGGCAAGACAATGCAAATATTTGACTAACGTTAGGTTCACTTAAATTAGAGTGCCTTTTAAGGACTATTAGATTATTTCTGGTTATATTCAGTTAGCTAGCTAGGTAACGTTAGCTAGCTAGGTAGTTTGCTTTCATAAGGCAATGTTATCGATAACGTTAGCTAGCTAGTTTGCTTTTATGAGGACGTTATAGTTGTGCTTTTATCTTAACTTGGCTAGCCAGATAGCAAAAATTATAATTGGATACAAGTCAACGTCCTTACCTTAGCTATCTATCGATACTTGATATACTACTAAGCTAGCTAGCTTGTGAAAATTCAGTCTCCCAAAAAGAGCGCGTATCATGGGGGTAGCTATGGTAACGGGGCACGGTCTGTCAATCATAGCTAACTGACAGTTCTCATTACCACGCCCAGACGGTTCGGGTGAACTTTTATAGTGGGAAATTTTGGCTTAGAAAAATACGTTTTAAAGTACATTGAAATGACTGAATAATAAAAAAATTATGCACATTTGTTTTGTTGTTGCCTGAAGACAACTGGGAAGTGTCACGTTCAACCACCATGGTACTCCTTTAACAAAACGTCCAGACAGGCCTATCTCAAAGCTGCAGTATTCCCTGTCAATTCAGAAGGCCACACTTAAGCTCAGAGATCTTCCAAAACACATGAAGTCAGCCAAAATATGGTTTTTACAAGCAAATGCAACTCAAACAAGTTCAAGTTGAGCCTGATTCAAGCAAATCAGTCAGACACTGGAAGAGTTGAAAATAAGGTAACAGCAAAAGGTATGGAATGACAAGGGAGGTTCTGTCCAAAGAATCTGCTTGCGTCCAACTGTACAATCGACTTTCATTCACTTTTGAACTTTTAGCATGACGAGGATGGATAATCAATCCACTGCAATCTATGGCATCAATCACTCAATGAAACACTTCTGTGTCACATTGTGTACAACCTGTGACAGAGAAAAACTGACTGTCTCATGATATGAATTCAGATTAATTTGGGAAGGTTTCTGCTGATTAAATAGCAGTCTATGCCCTTAGAGTGACTAAGTACATCTGATTGAAACCTGGAATTTATATGTAAAACATAGGCTAACTTTTTCCAGATTAGGGATGTTAACAGGTAATCGATTAACTGTTCATTATTAATAAGGTTGTTAATAAGAATTAATTAGGCTATATTGATTAAATGGTTAAATTTCCATAAACAATTTCAATGAATAACCTAACATAGGCAATTAGATTTTACATTAAAGACATGTTTCTCCATCATTATACACAAATCCCCTCGACTGGTGGAAAGTTGACGAGTCACGGTTCCCTCAACTGGCATCATTTGCCAAACATTATTTGCCCAATAACATCAGTGCCATCTGAGTGTGACTTCTCAGCTGCTGGTCTCAACTTCAGCAGACTGCACACCAGTCTGACCCCACAGCATGTAGACATGCTCATATACTCTAAGCAGACTGACCCCACAGCATGTAGACATGCTCATATACTCTAACCAGACTGACCCCACAGCATGTAGACATGCTCATATACTCTAACCAGACTGACCCCACAGCATGTAGACATGCTCATATACTCTAACCAGACTGACCCCACAGCATGTAGACATGCTCATATACCCTAACCAGACTGACCCCACAGCATGTAGACATGCTCATATACTCTAAGCAGACTGACCCCACAGCATGTAGACATGCTCATATACTTTAATAAAAGTGCTTAGGTGTTAAATTAGGTAATGGCACATAGGCTGTGTAGTCCAAGTTATGGATGCATGTTACAGCCTTCAGTCTTTTGTTGGGGGTCTCACAGCACATTCTATTTTAGGCCTTTACTTACCTTCCTTGTTTTCTGCACATCAAGAGGCCTACTTTACAAAGTGGGGAACCCGCTACTATTCTGCTGAATGAACAGCCTACCACTTGTACTGCAGCACAAGATTTACACTATTGAATAGATCTGTGTTCTTTTTATTATAAGACCATGTTAGCGGGTACAAGTGTTGTCAGAAAGACAATAAAAATTTAAAGCAGTGCATTTGTTTATTACGAAGTTAAGCATGAATACGCAAGAAAGAAATAGGCTATCTTTTGTCACCATCGCAGTGGAAGTTCAGCTAGCCCTATTGAATTTAAACCTCACTCCTATTAAACCTTAGCATCAGAGTGAAAGTAACCGCAAAGTTTCTACAAGTACACTATGCCACAAGTACACTATACCACAAGATCTCTACACCTTCCAGTGGTTCTTTCCGATCATAATGCCATTCTTACAAAAATTCCCCTCTCACCTGGAGAAGCCAAGAGCAGCCAGATGGTGTTTCAATATTTCGCTATTACAGGATGAACAATTCATTGAACAAGTGAATGTTCAATGGACAGAATTCATAGTATGAACAAAGGGTCAGTCAGTGGCACCAGAGTTTTATGGGAGGCAGTTAAGACGGGCGTTCAAGTTCAGCGAACAAGGCAAACGTTTGCAAACTATTTCAAATTTTTTTCCGTTAGCTTTGTGTTCGCTTCGAACGTTTGCAAACATAAACGGTCTGAAAAGGTAGTTTGCGGCGAACAAAAATGGACACTGGACTGAGGGAAATGTTACCAGACTGGTATTTCAATTGAAGATGCATGGCATTCACCTGTGTCCAGAATGTACACTAGTCAGGCATTCACCTGTGTCCAGAATACAAACTAGTCAGGCATTCACCTGTGTCTAGAATGCAAACTAGTCAGGCATGTACCTGTGTCCAGAATACAAACAAGTCAGGCATTCACCTGTGTCCAGAATACAAACAAGTCAGGCATTCACCTGTGTTCAGAATGTACACTAGTCAGGCATTCACCTGTGTCCAGAATGAACACTAGTCAGGCATCTTTCACAGTTAGAAGAAACTTTACGACAACGTGCGCATGGCCTAAACAAGAACCGGCTCCCCTAAAGTGGCGGACGGACAACCAAGTATTAACCTTTTCCTCCAATGCTCATGCTGTGCTAATATTTTGTAAAGGTTAAAGGACGTCAACATTAACGCACAAGGTGCATAAAACCTTGGTAAACCTGAAAAGTAATGCCAGGTGTGTCCCTATTTTTTCCTGCAATAGCATTGCTTCAGAGCCAGCAAGTCCCTGGCACTTTCATTTAATCTAATGTAAATTCATTTTATCTAATAGCCTACATTTTTATTGAATGTTCTAAAGAATATTCTTTGTCACAAGTAGGTAACATTATTAACGATGCTCTATATGTATGTTTTAATTATAATGTGGCAGAGGTTATACAGCTTATTTCTATGCAATAAACGCAGTGTATTAGGTTATCCTTTCCTTGTGAGCATTTTCATTATCGAAGATACAGAGCAGAAATTTGAAAGCAAAAATAAATTGCAGACAGCCTGCTGCACCATCCGACCATGTCAATATGCCACCCTGCTGCACCATCCGACCATGTCAATATGCCATCCTGCTGCACTATCAGACCATGTCAATACGCCATCCTGCTGCACCATCCGACCATGTCAATATGCCATTCTGCTGCACCATCAGACCATGTCAATACGCCACCCTGCTGCACCATCCGACCATGTCAATACGCCATTCTGCTGCACCATCAGACCATGTCAATACGCCACCCTGCTGCACCATCAGACCATGTCAATACGCCATCCTGCTGCACTATCAGACCATGTCAATACGCCACCCTGCTGCACCATCAGACCATGTCAATACGCCATCCTGCTGCACCATCAGACCATGTCAATATGCCATCCTGCTGCACTATCAGACCATGTCAATACGCCATCCTGCTGCACCATCAGACCATGTCAATATGCCATCCTGCTGCACTATCAGACCATGTCAATACGCCACCCTGCTGCACCATCAGACCATGTCAATATGCCACCCTGCTGCACCATCCGACCATGTCAATATGCCACCCTGCTGCACCATCAGACCATGTCAATACGCCAGCCTGCTGCACTATCAGACCATGTCAATACGCCATCCTGCTGCACCATCCGACCATGTCAATATGCCACCCTGCTGCACCATCCGACCATGTCAATATGCCACCCTGCTGCACCATCAGACCATGTCAATACGCCACCCTGCTGCACCATCAGACCATGTCAATATGCCACCCTGCTGCACCATCCGACCATGTCAATACGCCATCCTGCTGCAATTAAAATTGTGTTTATTAGAATGGCAAAATTGTACTTAATTGTAGTTCATAAAAATTATGGAAGCAGAACCACCAAACAATCGTTATCGATAAGGGCCGATGTATCCCCCACATAATCGACCTCAGTATCGGTCAGAAATTTTCATATGTGCATCCCTAAGCAAAGATCTAAGAACTGCTAATATTAGGCTAACTGGTCTTGGGTTTGGTCAAATATCCAGCTTGCCTCCAGAAACCCAGATGTCCAAATGATACTACATAACATAACTGTTATGAGAACTCACCCCATGAAAGCTAGCCAGGTTTTCACCAAATTATTCCCCCAACTGTCTTTTCTTTCCCCAGGGAACTCCAGGTACATATATGCATATGTGGGACTCTGTCCTGATGTTGATGTTTTTTGGCGTTCTGTGGCATGAGTGCTATCACTGATCGCTGGGAAGAATGCACCTGTTTCCCCCACTTTGTTGTTTCATGTCTCAAACCTGACTTCTTTAATTTACCCACTTAATATACCACAGTGGTACTTGTCCTCTATGGACATTTTGAGTTTAGGGTGCCCTGTAGCCATAATGCAAGGTGCCAAACAGAGTAATGTACATTTTTTAAATGGTATCACAGAAAAGATTAAGTTTTAGATTACTTGACTTGTGCTGAAGATAAAGTTATATAGTTTGAAATGTATATGTATGTACGTACGTACGTATGCATGTATGTAAGTAAGAATAAGGGCTGAGGTTTCGCATAGGTTGATATTTCTCTGTAGTGTATCATCATGTAGCTTACTGGCAAACTGCTTCCTCAGTGATTAAGTAGGATTTATAAGTGTGTATATGTATCGTAACCCAACGATAGGAGGCGCCACCGGGGAGGGGTGACAGGTGCAATAATTTAACATAAACACCAGAACGGATATAGGCCTAGTTGTCTCGGTCAACGTAACCGGGACTTTTATTTTGAAAACAGGAAAACAAGCAAAATAATACAAACAAAAAGGCTAGCTCCAAGTGAGCCTAACTACACTGGTCTTTTGGGCCCTGTCTAAAGTCGGGCAGCTAAGCTGCTTACCGACAAGACAAATAGTAGACAAAAGAGTGGTCAAAAAAACAAGCACAGTTCGGTACACGGTTCAGTTCCTCACACAGAAAAATGGTCAAAAGGTAATCGGGCACTCAGACAGAAAACAGGTCATTCACAGGTTCCAACACAATATCTGTAGCACTCACTCAGTCTTTTCACGAAAAAAAACTCCAAACTCCCACACTTTCACAGCTGTATGGGCTCCTACTTATACTGAGCTTGATTAGGTAGAATGGCTTTCAGGTGGGTTTAACAAGGGGGCGGAGCTGGCAATTGGAAGGGGGTGGAGCCACCAGAATGGAAAATACCAGCCTTCCACTGCAGCTCCCTTCATGGCCTTACAGTAGCTATATATAGTCGCCGTTTGGATTTTTTTGGACAGTGCCCACTGTACAAGCCTCTGGAGGCAGTGTTATGATCTGGGGTTGGTTCAATTGGACATGTCTAGGCTCAGCAACGTTATGTGGCAATAAAATGAAGTCAGCTTAGTACCTGTATGTACTGAATGACCAGGTTATCCAATCAATGGATTTTTTATTCCCTGACGGTATGGGCATATTCCAGGACGACAATGCCAAGATTCATCGGGCTCAAACTGTGAAAGAGTGGTTCTGGGAGCATGAGGAATCATTTTCACACATGAATTGGCCACCAGAGTCCTGACCTTAACCACATTGAAAGTCTTTGGGATGTGCTGGAGAAGACTTTACGGAGTGGTTCGACTCTCCTGTCGTCAATACAAGATAATGCAATTCTGGACGGAAATAAATGTTGTGACATTACATAAGGTTGTCGAAACAATGCCACGAGGAATGAGTGCCGTAATCAAAGCTAAAGGCGGTCCAATGAAATATTAGAGTGTGCGACATTTTTTGGGCCAGGCAGTGTGTGTGTGCATATATATATATATGCATAGGTGGGCATATAAACAAATACATCCACAATGCAGTTCCAACAGAGAGCGCTCACCAACAACAACACCAGCACGCCTTCCCACAAAGCTACTTCACACCCTGCAGCCACACCCGTGGATTTAAGGATGCCTTGATTGTTTAATTTCCCTCAGCTGTGTGTCGTTCGGACTGTTAGCCACTTGGGAGAACCCATGACTCCACCTGCTGGAGCCACCTTGCCTTCACGTAACACCCCTCCACTACTTTTCCCCATGTCTTTCCACTACATATATAATGTACTGTATATATACTGTATATACATATATACACACACACACATATACATATACGCATGTATGTACGTATACATGTAAATGTGTATTTGTGAGTGTGTATATACATGTATGTCTATATATATAATTTGCCTGATCGTATATATTTTTAGTATAGTCATGCTATACATATGAATTAGAGAACATCGCTATTAGTGGCAGCAGGATGTCCCGTACATTACAATGCACTGCTCATCACACTGTGCTGTTGGTCCAAGGACAAATCCTGAGAAGGGGTGTGGGGAGGTGGAGGAGTTTGTGATGGTCTGGTGTTTATTGCATGTTATCCTGTCTTGTGTTGGGTGCTTCTGCTTGTGTTTTTGTTTTTGTTGTGCCTGCTACAATCCAACTGGTCTGTGTATATATTGTTTTGTTTATCCTAATAAAAATTAAATCACAAAAAAGTATATTGTCCATGAGCAGAAGCTGAAGCATAATTGGGTTATGCAGCAAGACAATGATCAAAAACACAAAAGCAAACCCACGTCTGAATGGCTGAATAGAAAAAATGAAAGTTTTGGACTGGCCTAGTCAAAGTCCAAAGACCTATTAATTTGTCTGAATTAAAGCAGTTCCGCATATAAGTGTGGGCTAAAATTCCCCCACAGCATTGTGAAAGCATATGAAATTATAGTAGCAGTTATTGCTACTAAAGGTGGTCCAACAAAGTTTAAAATAGCCTTCTTTTTCACATGGGTGATTGATAATGTTTTTCATTACGTATATGAAATAATTCATTTAAACTGTGCTTTGTGTTTACTCAGGTTCCTTTTGTCTGATAAGACATTTTGTCCAAAGATCTGAGACCATTCCGTGTGACAAATATGCAGTAATAGAGGAAATCAGGAAGGGGACAAATACTTCTTCACAGCACTGTACCTTTCAACAACAAGGCTGTCACACAGAGCTCGATCAACATAACCAGCTGTGTATTTCATAACTATATATCACTTCATAACATAGGCACACATGTAACCGCTCCCTACATTGTAATTTAATTAGGCTACTGTCAATGGTACTGCTGGCAATGTTCCAATATTTGTGAAATCAAGCTTAAGACTTCGTAAAAGGACAGTAGAAAATCTGTTGAATGCACCAAACACAGAGAATTCTCTTTCATATTGTAAAGCTACTGATGGAGGAAACTGCTCACCAGTTAGATCTAGAAACAGACTTTCTATCTCAGAAAAGAACATAGATAAGTTCACATTAGAATCATTTAACTGTTCTCTTAAAAAGGAGACAGTACTTTCTTTTAGCTGGCACAGAAAGTTATTGTTTCTGTCATGAGTTATGTTTCTTGTTTGCCCACTTACCAAGAATTCCTGACTCGCTATTATTTATTCAAAACAGAATTAAATTCCCTAAACCACTGAAAAAAGGAGAATTCATTCACAACTAAGAAAAAAGTATCAAACATTTTTAAACTTTCAAATGTGACACTCAAAAGCATACTGGACTTCAGATGTATTAAACAAGAAAAAAGAAAAGAAAAAAACCCAGTCACTACAGTAATTAGCCTACAAACAACAGAGTGACTCAAAATTGCCATTGTACGACTGTACCCACAGTAACATGTATGATACGTACCTGACAATAGTCATGACTATTCATGGTCAGTTTAAAATTAAGCGTGAAAAGCAAATATTGAGTTTGTTATTCATGTGCAAATACCTAAAATCTAATTCAACTTTCCCCGGTTATATATAAAGTTTTTTTTATATAAAGTGCCCACTCCACAGCAACAATTTCGCTAGTCTTCATTTTTATTTAAGAACTGCATTTGAATTGCAATATACCAGTCTAGCCATAAGTGCATAACACATCAATCATATTTGCAGAACAGAAGTGATGCCGTACACCATTTTTGCTAGGGCGAGGCACACACAGCTAGCTTGATTCCTAGTGATAGTTCCCTGATATGGGGACAAACCATAGACCGTAGAGAAAAAAGTTTCCTTCTCTTTGCGGCACACATATAATTGCTGGAAATAGTCGATGTACAGTTAGCTCGCTCTGAGTCGACTAGCTAGCTAACGTTAGCTAAATAATAGCAGCTATTAATGTTATTTATCAACACTAGACAGATAGCCTGGTTAGTTCGTTAACGTTAGCTAACTAGTAGACGACTTTAGAAGAACCGTAGCGTTCTAACGTACGACAATAAATGTAATTTGCCAAGACCACCGGTGAAGGTTGAATAAACATTTTGCTAGTTAACCCAATGCTTGATAAACTTTAGCTAACTAGCTAATTATCAGGCTAACGTCGTAGCTATCCGCCCCTTGTAGTTAGCTATCACAACCCGTCCGCCATCTTTCTCAGCCTTGACAGCACCAACGTTCATGGCCAGCGAGTTGTTTCATTAGTGTAGCCTACTGCTCATTCCGTGCAATGAGGGAAAAAAACGGACACTTACCTCATTTCAGCACCACTAGATGAATTTTTATGACAACAAAATTAGTTACAGGCGTGTTTCATCATAGCAATGAGGCAGCCATGTTCAATATGGGTAAATGACCAGCCCTATTCCAGTGCTGAGTGCAACTTGAGCTGCAGCACTGCTGCACTTGTGTAGGTCATTGCAGAAAATGGCATATGTTTTTCCACCAATTTAAATGATGTTGTAACTACTCGTTTTCAAAAAGGCGTTATGCAATTTTCTTGTTGAAAAAGCTATTCTGAAAGTACTGGACTATAAGCGAATAGAATGTACACATATATAATATTTTATTTTACACATCAAATAGGACATTACGGTGTGACACTAAATGTTTCCCAGCAGCGGTGGTCGCTCGCAGTCGCTCTAGCAAAAAATAAATAAATCTGGGTCCGTACGCAAAATAAAACCGGGTGCTTCCTGATTTTAAAAGAAAGTTCCATTGACAAAATCGATAAAACATAACTCACATTAGGAGGAAGTAAAGAAGGGCACAACAATAAACCTGGATTTGGCTGTTGTGAACCTGTTGTGAAATCACAAACAATAAAAACCTTCTAGTTCCGAATCAAATCGTTGTTGGGTGATGCAAGCTACTTAGTGTGTGCTGGTTATGGACGACCACAACAATTGACGGGGATTTCACTGAATTAGTGGGGGACGCACGTACTAAATGTAGCATGGTTCACCTTACATTAAGTAAAACACCAGAGTCAAGTTTATACAAAACCAAACAGGTTTATTAACACACGATTGGAATCTTTAAGGTCTCAAGCTATCAGCTGGATGCAACAGTTGTTCTCTGTTAACAAAACATAACACAGCAAACCAAGATTAAACACACGGAGGTTCTCAGGCATGCACACAAGTTCAATGATTATGTGGATATCAATAATAAATTAAAAAAAACGTGACAAGGCCCTCTGTGGACATACACACACGAGAGAGAAACAACATTAATTCCAGCACAATATATAGATATATATATAACATTTGACCATCAACACTTCTCAATCACTTTAAAATACAAATAATGAACATAATATCATTTATTGCATTCAATAGATACGATAATTATTTAAATAAAACAGAACAAGATGGCTCGCCCGCTTGTATGGCAATCACTTTAGAATACAAATAATAAAACATACTATAATTTATTATAATTAATGGATACAATACCTATTTAAACATTTAAACTAAATTTAAACATTTGCTTTTGCAGTAGCTATAGACCAAACATTGCATAATTGAAACCCCCAAAAATAAAAGGTCACTACAATGGTTTGATTTTTATCATTTATTTACAGATGACTCCTGCTGAGGCAATCACCCTCTGAGGCGGAACCTGGCACCTTAATGCTAAAGCACATTAAAATAATGAAACTTAATTATTAAAAAATTATAAAATATTATAAATGATAAAAATATTATTGTAATTTAGATCCGATAATATTATACAACTGTAGAATTGAAGAAAATGTAATTACCAATTATTTTGGACAAACATGTGTGCTTTTGAGTGTGCGTAGATTCTGAGAACTAAGAACAAATCCCAAATAAGAAAACATTGGTGAATGTCAGAATCTTCATGAAAACTGCGTAAGTGGGTTTTAAGAAGAAAATTCTTCTTAAGAATGGTTGGTGAATGAGGCCCAATGTCCTCAATAAAATCAAAAACAGAAAACAAAGAGCTGCCAGAAAACTTTGAACATTTCTTTTGTTTAGTCTACACTGCTCTCTACCCCTTCCTGGGCCGGCCCTAGCAGTTTGGTGGCCCTAAGCAAATCTGTCCGAGCGGGTGTGGGGGGGGGGGGGGGGTGCTGTTGGATTATGTCCAGCGGGGGAGGGGGAGCAGGGGTGCTGTTGGATTTTGTTAGGCGGGGGGGGGGGGGGGGGGGGGGGTTCGCTTTGTAAAATTCCTTCTTACATTACATTGTTATGAAATGTTCGTTTGCCATACCATTTAAAATTTATACAGCTAGTTACGCGATAGGGGATGAATAACGTAATTGCTAAAATAACGTTATTTACCTTAGATAAACATTAGATTGTGTGGCCCCCCCTCGTGGTCGTGTGGCCCTAAACAACCGCATAGACCGTTTCTGCCACGGGCCGGCCCTGACCTCTTCTCTCCGTGACCTTCGAGTCTGTACCTCCCCATGGAGCCAGTCAGAGCCTCTTTCACAGCCAGTTCAGTGGCCAGTCTTATCCTCAGTTCATTCAGCTGCTCTTCCAAGTCCTGGACTGACCTTTTGCCTTGCTCTTGCTCCGGGCTGCACACTGTTCGCCAACCCGTGGTCTTCGGGACCTTGTCACGTTTTATATTATACTATACCAGTGCGTGCGCTATCACTACCTCCCACCTGGTGCATCCAGTATAACAAATAATGACTCTGATGCAAGGTGACCCTGCTCGCAGCGCCACATTTTTGTAGTATGGTTCACCTTAGTTTACATTAAGTAAAACACCAGAGTCAAGTTTATACAAAAAAAAAAATCGAACAGGTTTATTAACACTAGATTGGAGGAATGTTTAAGGTCTCAAGCTATATCAAAGCTGGATGCAAAGGTTGTTCTCTGTTAACAAAACAAAACACAGCAAACCAAGGTTCAACACACAGTGATTCTCAGGCATGCACACAAGTTCAATGATTAGGTGGATATCAATAATAAAAAAAAAACGTGACAAGGCCCTGTGTGGACATACACACAAGAGAGAGAAACAACATTAATTCCAGCACAATATCTAGATATATATAACATTTGACCATCAACACTTCTCATTCAATCACTTTAAAATACAAATAATAAACATACTATAATTTATTACATTCAATGGATACGACACCTATTTAAATAAAACAGAACAAGATGGCTCACCTGCTTGTATGGCTCAATGGGTCTACCAACCACCCGTTCTTCCATCCTGCTGTGGCCTTCACCGCTAAGCTTCTATGCCAAATACAATGCGGTTGTCATACAATATTGTTTTCACACAACATTAAAAGTCCCTTGAGTACTAAAACCCTGTATTGTTACAGCTTGGGCCTTTGTCATTGACATATCATCAAACATACCTTTAATTCTTGCTTGCACCAATCTAGCAATGATCTAGCGTACAAAGCGATTTCCAGGCCAGCCACACGCCATGAGACACCTGCCCGGAGTGAACAAGGGTCGCACACTCTGGGTTTCCTCCTCTTATTTGCAGGGGTAACCTGCACATTTATGAAACATGCCTTCTTAAAGGGGCAGACTCACTTCGCCACATAAAGATGGCCTACCACGGTCACGTTATCAATATTATGTTTAAATCGCAAAATCAATATGGTTGTTCAACAACTGTTCTGCCATGCTGTGGCAGAAGCAATTGCTAAATAAAATTCCAAATATAGCCAAGTGACAACGTGGAAAGAGTCATAATGAAGCATGTTGTATTATCAGATCACCCTCAATCGGAAAGAAATCAGTGAATCACATAAATTGCAGTCAGCAGATACAGGAAAGGCAAAACTATATAGGCTACAGTTATATGCACCAGTTTGGGCACCCTGGTCAAAGGGAATGTTACAATGAATCTCAAAGTGAACAGAAGCTGAACTGACCTCTAATGGGACACAGTTATATAAGACTTTCTTTTGCAAACCTTAATGTATGATTACTATACTTTTTTTTTTTTTGTAGATTAGAAATAGTATCTTTATCTTTATTCCGTTTATTTTGCAGTGACAATGTATAATCTTAACATACATTTCAGCAATAGAAATCTGATTAATTGTAGACATAGCTAAAAGATCATTTTCATCTGCAGCCCCTCAGTAAAATGAACACACAGTTCTAATCAAAGATCATAACATTAATTGCAGCAGTGCTGTGATCAGATGAGACTGACTGGTTGAGCTGGTTTGAGATTTGTGGAGGTGGGATGGG
Source organism: Anguilla anguilla (assembly GCF_013347855.1). Lineage (NCBI taxonomy): Eukaryota > Metazoa > Chordata > Actinopteri > Anguilliformes > Anguillidae > Anguilla > Anguilla anguilla. The sequence goes on along the minus strand of NC_049212.1, from coordinate 491,823 downwards.
CTGACCTTTACGTTGGTCCTAGCAGGACCCAAAAGTGCAAAACAAACCCATAAGATCAAAGATCCTCTGGCATATTTCACCACAGCTATGACATGCATTTCAGTGTGAGTGTCCTTGATGTTATATCCTTAATGCGGTTTCCGTTCTCTTTAGAAAAAGTCCAGCTATAAGTATAATTCACATACCTAGATAAGAAGCATTCTGAGCAAGTACCTAAATAATACAGGAGGGACATGTTGGGGAAGTTCTTTTCTGGTGCTTGCATATGAAACAGTGTGGTGATACATGAAAAATATACCCCTGCAGATAAATGTGTGGTGTCTTAGTGGTGATCACATAGAATTTGTAAGTTCATTACATTAGAGGCATTTAGCAGACATTCATTTATCCAGAGCAACTTAAATAAATCTTTCTCAGTTTTACATAGTAAATCCATTTATAAGCAGGATATGTTACTGAAGCAATTCAGCTTAAGCAGCCTGCTCAAAGTGATTTTATATTCTATTATTGTCATAATAAGTATCCTTACCAAGTGGTTTGACAAATTGTGAGCCAACAATCTTTATTGTAATGTATAATGCTTTGACAATCACCATACCACTTGTAGAAATGCAATAAAATTCATTATAATTTAAGAAGAAATCCATATCCATAGGACTGGTCTGAGTTACATGAGTTACATAAAGGACAACTACACATTAAAAGCCAAGCAAAGGCTGTGCATGTTTTGTTTGTGTGAGAGGAAGGGAGGGGCAGGAGAGAATGCTTCATGATCTCACAGGGGACTGGCATTCCAGGGTTATCAGACATGAGAGTCTGATTTGGATTCAGCTTCCAACTTCTGCACATATAACAACTGAATATGTGTGTGCCGAGTTTATCCTGGACTTAGAAGTCAAAAACTAAATCTGTGCAACTCCGTAAGAATGATTTAATGGTCACATTTCTTTGTAAACATTAATGTCTTCACCCTGTCTAACTTGCCTATCTTAGTTTTTCATATTTTAGAATAGAATGGAATACTTACTTTCTAGAATGGGTATTCAAATAAAGGGTGATGTTCTGGGATGTGTATTCAAGTATTTTCAATTACTAAAGCTCTTATTTATAAAATTTTACTTTCTGATATTTGGTTATTTAAAATAAATATGGCCGTTAATTTTAACAAATAATATTTGAAGCCTTATGTAACCTGGGTATTGTGAATGTTAATGTGTCCTTAGCATCCATAAAACGTATTTCCCTCTAATACATACTACAATAATGTCACAGAAAATAAGTTTCCAAAGAATTATCATTGTTTTGTTTTTGCTTTCTGACCTCTACCATACAGTATTTTCACCCTTGCCCAATCACTGCAATATCCACTCAATCAGACTAGTATGACTATCATGTATGGACAGGTGATGTTAAAAAAAAAAAAATTTTCCCAGGATTAAACACCATAATTTTAGTACTACAATAAAAAGATCAATATACACGGTGCAGTGGTTTTATAAATGCTTCATTTACAGGAACTAAAAAGCTGTGCATGCCATAGTATTCAATTTCACATCCTGAAAGCCTTGGTATATCGAGGAGAAATAGTTCTCATACACTGATGTTCCTCCCAAAGGTGCTGATTTATTATGCAAACACAAAAACATTTTGGCTACAAGTGTGCAAATAAATCATACATTAAATAACATTTATGTATAACAGCAGTGTGTGGATACTGTCTCTCTCCTTTGAATTTTTCATCGCCTTCCACCTATAATTGTGTACACTATGTACACAATTATATGTACATATGTACACTAAAACTTGTCCTGTTATAATTCCTGTTATATTATCAAATAACATAACTGAATATGTCTTGATCTTTCTTACCAATATGGATATGAATTTGGGGAGCCATGTTCAGGTAAATCACTGTCTTAATTCAGTAGTATGTCCCAATGTCCAGAACTGACTATAGTGCTGTTGACAACACTGCTTGATTTGATAAATTTATAACAAACTGATTAACAGCACTAAATCCCTAAGGAAAGAAATTGGTTCCAGATGAAATACTGCCTTCTGCCTCTTGAACCAATAGCTATCTTTAGTTTGTGTTTGAAACTGTAGCTAATTTCAGCCATTCCTTTACAAACTGGTAATGTAACTGGAAATAACAAATTGTATATACTGTCATCTTCCAAGTCTTAGAAAAGCATGCGAAAATGTTATTTTGCTGGGTAACAACCAGCTTTGTCACAGCCCTGAGCTACTGGCTATTGAGTTCATCTTAGCTTAGGGTACCAAAATGACCAATTTAATCCCTCACTTATAACAGGGCTTAAGAGCTCACACTATACTGTTCCTGAGACAGCGTTTAGAATTATACTAAGTTTCAGTTTAAAGACACATTTAGTCTAGCGCGGCAAATTTTCCCAGCACAAGGTCTTGAGGGTCTCTAATCACAGTCAAATGGTTTTAAAATGGTTTAAAATCCCAGTGACCTGACCTGAGAGGACACACACATTTCCAACATACTACTTACATTGGCATTTCTTGGTCATGTGATTACTTTCAATGTCTGAGCAAACAACTTTATATTTTAATTGTATCTATAGTCTGTCAAACAAACAGTATATTCTAAGGCATCTTTAGCAAGTTGAAGCTAATTTTCATCTAACTGAGAAAGATAGCCATTGACCCCCCACTACCTTTTTCATTAAAGCCCATCACAAGATTGTTTGATATTAAATTACAAAAATTCCTCCATTTTTTTCCCTGTCCTTTAATGAAAAGACAACTCCACTGAAGCCTTCTGCCGTGTCATAGCCAATTTTAATACTCCCCTGCTTTTGGAAGCCGGAAATGGTGACCTCTGTCCCACTTGGAGCAAGCACCAGCAAAACAGACACTTTATATTTCAGAAACTGATTTCAGCTGGCAAGGCGATATAGAAGCAAGCTGTTGTTTATGGTTTTCAAACATGAACATTTTCGACAAACACCATCCATTTCCAGAGCCACAGCCAGCCGACTGCCCAGGCTAAGGTGTTTTTCACTGAATATATATCCAGGAGCATCCAGCCTAATAACAGTTTATTTACTCTACTGAGGTTTCAGCGCTCCTTCACTGCAGTGCATGAGTTACACACCTGGAAGTGGCAACTGACACCCATTTAAAATGTCCATTTGGTATTAAAACCTTTGGCATTGATCCTCAGTGTCTTGTGTATACAGTGAATGCACCTACCTTGCTCTGCATGATTTTGTTCCCCGATATTAGCCACCTATTGCTGGGAGTCCACTGAGATAGTACACAGAGTACTTAATCCTGCCGGGGTTAAGCTGGCTCGGAGTCAGCCAGGGTTATGTTACAGCTTCTGCTCCTTCAGTCACACATCAGGGCCCCACAGGCTATCAGCTGTAAGCGACAGACCCCTTATCTCTGCTTTGAGTTTGCTCACCTGTAGTACTATGTGGCCTAGAGTGTGGGAAATACTGCAGTGGCTGGCCTGCAGGTCAGTGCCCTGAAGAAGCTGCAGTGTGAGTGGTACAGAATCACACAAAAGGGACAACTGGAAATTCAAGTAGGAAAGGATAAAAAAGATTAGACGTGTTCAAAAATGAAAAAATATCTGCTTGTATAGGTAGAAGTTGGGGAATTTGATAAAACGGAAGATCAATAATATACATTGCTCTATAACATCTTAGCCACTGATGGATTGATCTACACAATTGAAAATAAGCCTGAAGGTGAATTTCTCACAGAACATAGCTTTCATAAAGGCAAAGGTGAATAAATAACAAGAGTGCCATCTGCTGGTTAATTTATGTATACTTTTAATTTATATTCAGTTGACTGTAATGATAAACTGTATATGAGACTGTATATGAGGTTTATAATTTATTCAATTTATGGCACAGTAATACAGAACAGTACTGTTGTAGTCTGTAGTTCCGGTCACTTGTCTCCCCAGTACTGTCTCTGTGTCTGTGTTCCCTGAGCTGCTTCACTCCCCTGTACTTGTGTGATTTCACTATTCGGGTGGTTCCGGGTTTTCGTGGTTTCCCCCCTTCTTTCCAGCCTCGCTTTACTTCCTGCTTATTTCTAGTTTTACTAATTTCTACTAATCCCTACTAACTTATAGATTGTAAAGTACTAATCTCACTAATATACTAACATGTGAATATTACTAATGGACTAACACACACTAGTTTTGGGTTTTTGATAGTTTAGATCACTATACTAATACATTAACCAGTCTCCCCTTTTCCATGCTGCGCTGTAGCTCCGCCCCTTTTCTTTCTAGCCTGCTCTAACGCTGAGTTCTGCAATTGCCTGCACCTGTCTCTTGCTCTAACTGCACCTCTCTCTCTCTGCACGTGTTTACCTGCTTCACCCAGGCTGTCTATTATCATTGTTGTCTATGTGATTCCAGTCCACGTTTTGTCAGTCCCCTGTCATTGAATTAGTTTTCCTAATGTTCTTCACCTGGATGTTGTTTGTTACTCCTCCCTCACTCACTTAACCCCTCCTTGATTGTTACCTTCCCCAGTGTATAAATGTCAGTCTTTTCCACCAGCTCAGAGTCAGAACGTTGATCATATTCATTGTGCCGATTATTTGTAAGCCTTTGTCTATTGAGATTCCTGCGACACCCCTTTGCCCGACTTCGAGTTTGCCTGCCCCTTTTGGTTTTGTTTGCTTCTGGTTCGACCTTCGCTTTGCCTTGACTTTTCTTTTGCCTGTCCCTTTGTACCTTCGCCATTCTGATCTCCTGGTTTTTGATTTTTTGCTTGTCTTTTCACTATTCTTTTGGAAACTCGATTCGGCACCGTCCTCTCTCTGATTACCTGGCTTCGAACCTCGGACTGATTAAAGACAACGTTTTTTGGATTTCCCTGGTCTGCGTGTGGGTCCTTACTCAGAACATAAGTACTTCCCAACTATATGCTGGAATATGCTGTCTTAAATTATATTTAATTGTATAGATAATAGACAAAAGTAAACCAACATGCCTATTTGTGTATCAAACCAACATGCGTATTTGTGTATCAGAAGCTCAGTATAAAATCATATCTTTATCAATCAATCAATCAAATTTTATTTGTATAGCATATTTTACAGCAGTTGTCACAATACGCTTTACAGACAACCCTGGCCTAAACCCCCACAGGAGCAAGCCTAAGACAACAGTGGCAAGGAAAAACTCCCTGTGGCAGATGGGAAGAAACCTCGGAAGGAACCAGGCTCAAGGGAGAAACCCATCCTCCTCTGGTCGGCTCAGGGTGTAGATTTGCGACCAGCATGCCAGAGACACTGGGAGCTCCCAGCCAGCAAACTGGTGCTGTGGGCGCCAACACACAGGCATCGATCACGAGGGCGTCCCACAACAACGTACATGGACGTACTAAAGGAAGATGCAGGGGTGGAAAGTACTGGCAAACTAGCCAGATGCATGGAGGATCGAGATGACTGGAAACGCCGCTGGAGGGCTTATCTGAGGACCACCCAGATGATTGATGTCAGTCAGTTTTATCAGAGTTTATAATGTGGCTCAGATGATGGGTGGGGCCGGGTGGCAGTGGTGGGGAGCAGCAGGTTGGTTATGTACTCTGGTGCACATACATGCAGAGCTTTAAAGTTCAATTCTGGATATGTTTTTTATATGCGTGTCAAAGGATAGATCAGGATCGATGGTGACACCAAGGTCATTAACGACCATATTAGGTTCAGCCAAACAACCATCACAGTTTAAGGTGAGAGTAGACATTTTCTCCCTTAATATTTTGGGACCTAATACCAACACTTCTGTCATGGTTCTGTGTTCCTGTTTGTGTTTCCCTTGTTGGGCCGCCAGATGGCGGCACTTCTGTTTTGTGTCCAGCTCCCCCTGTTTAATGGTATGATTGTTTTCAATTTGTTGTAGTCTGTATCTCCCGGTCACTTGTCTCCCCAGTACTGTCTCTGTGTCTGTGTTCCCTGAGCTGCTTCACTCCCCTGCATTTGTGTGATTTCACTATTCGGGTGGTTCCGGGTTTTCGTGGTTTCCCCCCCTTCCTTCCAGTCTCGTTTTTACTTACTTCCTACTTATCTCTAGTTTACTAATTTCTACTAATCCTTACTAACTTATAGATTGTAAAGTACTAACCTCATTAATATACTAACATGTGAATATTACTAATGGACTAACACACACTAGTTTTGGGTTTTTGATAGTTTAGATCACTATACTAATACATTAACCAGTCTCCCCTTTTCCATGCTGCGCTGTAGCTCCGCCCCTTTTCTTTCTAGCCTGCTCTAACTGGCTCTAACGCTGAGTTCTGCAATTGCCTGCACCTGTCTCTTGCTCTGACTGCACCTCTCTCTCTCTGCATGCGTTTTACCTGCTTAACCCAGGCCGTCTATTATCATTGTTGTCTATGTGATTCCAGTCCGCGTTTTGTCAGCCCCCTGTCATTTAATTAGTTTTCCTAATGTTCTTCACCTGGATGTTGTTTGTTACTCCTCCCTCACTCACTTAACCCCTCCTTGATTGTTACCTTCCCCAGTGTATAAATGTCAGTCTTTTCCACCAGCTCAGGGTCAGAACGTTGATTGAATTCATTGTGCCGATATTTAGTAAGCCTTTGTTTATCGAGATTCCTGAGACACCTTCTGTACGACTTTGAGTTTGCCTGCCCCTTTTGGTTTGTTTGCTTCTGGTTTGACCTTTGCTTTGTCTTGACTTCTCTTTTGCCTGTCCCTTTGTACCTTCGCTGCTGTGATCTCCTGGTTTTTGATTTTTTGCCTGTTTTTTCACAATTCTTTTGGAAACTCGATTCGGCACCGTCCTTTCTCTGATTACCTGGCTTCGAACCTCGGACTGAATAAAGACAACATTTTTTGGATTTCCCTGGTCTGCGTGTGGGTCCTTGCACAGAACATCACACAATTGTCCAATCATTGTTTTCTGGCTGTCTCGTTTTCCCTTCCCTCTCTGTGGCCTGATTGTTCATGGTGCTCTCCTGTGTCTCGTCAATGTCTGCCTATTTAAGTTCCCTTCCCCTGGTCTCAGGTGCTGGATCCTTGTTGGTTGTTGTTTGCGTTTGCTTGTGATCTGGTTCCTGTCCTATGTGTTCCTGCCATGTTCTGTTTTCCACGTGTTTTTGGACTTTTGGTTTACCTGTGTTCCCTGTGTTCTGAAGTTTCCTTTGTTTTGAAGAATTGCCCTGCGAGGCCTTTTGTTCCCTTCTTGTTGAGTAAAGTCTTTTGTTCTGACCTTCTTGGAGTTTTGAGTTTTTCCCTCCACCTCTGCGTTTGGGTCCTAACCCCTCACGCACGCACCCTGACAATTTCGGTCTTAACCAAGTTCAGGAACAGAAAATTAGAAAGCATCCAAAAACCTTGATCTGCAATACAGGCCTCTAACCGTGAACGCGGCAGTACTTCGCCAGGTTTCATTGAAATATAGATCTGTGTGTCGTCCGCATAACAGTGGAACTCTACGCCATGTGCCCGGATAATATTGCCAAGTGGTAACATATATAATGAAGTACTGGTCCTGTACTGATCCTTGTGGAATACCGTATTTTATTTTTGTGGAGCTGGACTCTTATAATTTAACAAACTGTTTCCTGTCACATAGGTATGATCCAAACCATGCGAGTGTCTGTCCATAAAGTCCAACACAGGCCTGGAATCTGTCCAGTAGAATTCCATGATCAATTTTGTCAAAAGCTGCACTCAGGTTGAGGAGTACAAGAACCGACACAGAGCTACGGTCGACTGACAGTAGTAGATCATTTGTAATCTTGATAAGTGCGGTTTCTGTGCTGTGGTGGGGTCTAAACCCAGCTTGGAATATTCCAAGGGTACCGCTAAAGCTAAGGTATGCACTAAGTTACTTAGCAACAGTTTACTTCAATGATTTTGATAAAAATGGAAGGTTTAAAATAGGTCTATAATTTTCCATTTTATCAGGTTCTAGGTATGATTTCTTCAATAATGGCTTAACTGCCACTTTTAGTGACTCAGGTACATATCCTGTTACTAGGGATGTGTTAATGATTTTTAGTATGTGCTGGCCTAGTACAGGAAATAGTTCTTTAACCAATTTGAAGGAATGGGATCGAGTAGACAGGTAGTCGGTTTTGAGGACATAACTAGTTCAGAGCTCATCCATGCTAATGGGCGTAACACAGTTTAGTTCCGCTGTCTGTACATCTTCCTGTTGTATCCAGGCACAGGGCTGTTCATTTATACGAACACCAATAGTGTATGATGGAGACAGTTTTGAGATCTGGTCTCTAATAGCCTCAATTTTCTGATCGAAAAAGTTTATAAAGTCATTGCTGCTAAGATTGGAAAGATAAGTTGAAAACTCTGATGATTGTTTTTAGTTAATTATTCCACAGTACTGAATAGAAATGTTGGGTTATGTCTGTTTTGTTCAATTAGTTTTGAGAGAAAGACTGATCTAGCAGAAGCAAGAGCTTGCTTATACTGAAGAAAGCTGTGTTTCCATGCAAGACGAAATACTCCTAGCTTTGTTGACCAACATTTTTGCTTCAGTTTCCTAGTAGACTGCTTCAGGGCCCAGGTGGTTTCATGGAGTGTGGTTTTTCCGACTAAGGTTTCTTCTTTTAAGAGGGGCAACAACATCAAGAGTGTTTCTGAGAATAGGGGTTAACTGGTTAGTCAGTTGCTCCAGTGCAGCTTCATCAGCATTTTCATCAGCCTTTTCTTCACTGGAGAGGAATGACTCCAGAAGCGTATTTATAAACTTTGGAATGACCTCAGGGTTTACTAATCGGCTGTAGTAATGTCTAGGCCCTGATACAGGTGGATTGGATGCCTTAATGTTAAACGTAATGAGGATATGATCGGGTAGTATAGGGTTATGAGGTGCGACGGTAAGATTTACCACACTGATACCATGGGACAGAACTAAATCTAAGGTATGGCCACGGTAGTGAGTACGCTCATAAACATACTGTACAAAACCAATAGAGTCCATAATAGAGGCAAAAGCTGTTCCTAGGGGGTCACCGTTTTTATCCCCATGTATGTTGAAATCACCAACAATTACGACCTTATCTGCTGAAATTGCAAGGTGTGAAAACACTCAGCTAATTCCCTTAAAGAATCAGAATAAGGCCCAGGTGGCCTGTAAACAGACACAAGAAAAAAGGACTGCCTGCTACCACTTATATTAGCTAGATCAGGCTGTGCACAGTTCGTAATAAGAACTTCAAAAGAGGAGAATGTATATCCATGCTTAGGCGCTAAACTCAATATGGACTGATAAATAGCTGCAACGCCTCCCCCTCTGCCTGATGGACGTGACATCTGAGTACTTATAAAACCCAATTCATTGACAAGATCTGCTTTTGGAGCGAGTGATCTAACATTTAATAGTCTAATTTTGAAGAATTATTCACTATATTTAGTAGCAGCATGATGTGTTTTTATGACAATGATGTTGTCCACATCAATACCACGGTTAGCTTTTCATTTAGCATAGATGCGTGGAGCAGACAGTCTCAATATAACAGATACTAGTTTTTAGTTTAAAAGTATTAGTTAAAAGGGCTATTGGATAAATACTATTTCTGTTGGCTAGCTTTGAAACGCACCTTGCAGACAAAGGCGTAGGGCCATATGTCTGGGACACATGTATAGACAAACGAGCAGGCAACACGTAGGGTTAGAAGCCTGCGGCCTGGCCGTCGCCCTGATGGAGTGTCAGGATCTGGCCTTACTAATACTAGCTAATAATACTACTAATATTATTCGATAGGACACAAGAACCTCTCCAGCTCGGGTGGAGTCTGTCTCTCTTCAGTAGGCCAGGCCTTCCCCAGAAATCAGGCCAATTATTAATAAACCCAATGTCACTAGATGAGCATCACTCTGACGGCCAGTGATTTAGCGACAATAGCCTACTGTAGACCACGTCGCTCCTACGAGCTGGAAGCGGGCCAGAGCAAACTACTTCCCGACATTTTTTTAGCCACTGCACACACCGATAAAAAGTTATTTTTGCTGACTTCCGATTGCCTCAATCGGATGTAGTTGGTGCCGACGTGGATAACAATCCTAGAGTATTTACGTTTACTTTTAGCCAGCACTTTTTAATTTGCCTCAATGCCGGTAGCTCTGGCCCCAGGAATACACTGTACTATGGTCCCTGGTGTCTCTAATCTCACGTTTCTCAAAATACTATCCCCTATGATCAGGGCTTTCTCAGTAGGTGTGTTACTGAATGGGAAATATCGGTTAGAAACGCGAGTTGGGTGGTGCTCGGCGGCCCTAGGCCGGCAACTATGTTTCTTTTGTACCATGACAAAATCATCCTGCAGCGAGGACACTGGCAGGGGAGAAACACTCGCATCTAGACTAGCATCCGGCTCGGGTAAAAGGGAGTCTAAGAAAGTCTCACTCTCCTGTATCTGATATAATGTCTGGATGCGGGTCTCTACTTCACTTACTTCAAGTAGCTTCAGTATAAGAATTACTTCAGTATAAATCAGTATACACTGATTGTATGTAAAGTATGTGTTGGAGCCATATTTCATTTAAGTTTTTATTATGTTTTTAGTCAGAGTGTTTGGAGGTTCGCTATCTGAGACATGGGCAAGTTTGAAATTTATGATTTACTCTCTGTGAATTACCATCATGGAAACTGAAATAAAAGAAAACGTAACTTTTATTTAAACAAAGGATCTAGGACTGTTTAATATTAGTGCGTTGAAAAGCCACCCTGCTGGGACGCGGTGACGACAAAGGAATCACCATAACAGTATGTAAGGTGTGGAAGTTTCTCTGAATGAGAGTAAGCTATATATAGTGCTGCTGTACACTGCTAACTTTGTTTAGTTATGCTGTAAAAAATGTTTTTTAATTATGTTGTGGCATAAAGACAATAAGAAATGAAATCAAGAAGTAATAAGGGTATCCTCTATTTAATCTCAAGAAAAGATACAATTAAAAAAAGTGGGGGGGTGGGGGTCCACTCCACCTCCAAGGTTATGGTCTTGCATTTGAGAGTTTTCAGTTTTCACAAAGATCTCCTTCTAGAATCCTATGGAAAAGGAGAAAACCATGAAAAATTGTTCCGTCAAAACAAAATGGGAAAGACTCCATCTCTAGTTTGGAGTCACAAATTTATAAAAGAACTCAGAAACTAAAATTCATAGTTGATTCACAAGAATATCAACAGTATTGATACTGAACATTGTTTAAAACCTGTTTTTTAAAACTAGCTCTATGCTAAACAGCAGAAATCATATTAGTCCATGGTGTTTTTCTCCACAGTATTTTAGTATCTTAAAATGCAACGATGCTGAGTTCAGGATTAACAGTGGCAGATCTTTGGTATTCTATAGCCTAAAACTCCTGAAAATATCCATCCATCCATTCTCTAAACCTCTTAATCGAGGTCAGGGTCACAGTGGCAAAGGGGCAAGCAGAGAAGTCCAGACGTCCCTCTCCCCAGCAACTTCCGCTAACTCATCCCCGTGGATTCCCAGGCGATCTCAGGCTAGCCTTTGGATATAATCCCTCCAGCGTGTCCTAGGTCTACCCCTGGGTCTCCTCCCCAATGGCCGAGCCTGGAATACCTCTAGAGGGAGGCGCCCAGGAGGCATGCTTATCAGATGCCTGAACCACCTCAACTGATTCCTTTCAATGCGGAGGAGCAGCGGTTCTACTTTGAGGTCCTCCTGGATAGCTGAGCTCCTCATCCTATCAAGGAGAGTAAGCCCTGCCACTGTACGAAGAAACTTCATTTTGGCTGCTTGTATTCGCGATCTCACTCTTTTGGTCACTATCCATAGCTCATGACTATAGGTGAGAATAGGGACGAAGATCGACTGGTAAATCAAGAGCTTTGCTTTTCGGCTCAGTTCCTTCTTCACCACCACCGTCCAATACAATGCTCGCATTACTGCGGCCACTGCACCTAGACGGCCATTGATCTCTGAATCCCTTTTTTCCCTCACTTGTGAATGAGACCCCAAGATACTTGAACTCCTCCACCTGGGGCAGTTGCTCCTCCTTTAATTGAAGAGGGCAAACCATCTTTTTTCGGGAGAGGACTATAGCCACAGACTTGGAGGTGCTGATCCTCATCCCGACTGCATCACATTCAGCTGCAAACAGCTCTAGTGTGCATCGAAGTTTACAGTATGATGAGGCTAAGAGAACGGCATCATCTGCAAACAGCAGAGATGCTATTCCATTGTCCCCAAACTGGACACACTCCATACCTCGGCTACGCCTTGAAATCCTGTCCATGAATACCATGAACAGGAGGGGAGACAAAGCGCACCCTTGGTGGAGTCTGACACCCACTTTGAACGAGCTTGACTTAATGCCGAGAATGCAAACACAGCTTTCACTCGGAGTATACAGGGACCGAATGGCACGCAACAGCAACCCCGGCACCCTATGCTCCCGCAGCACCTCCCACAAGATACCCCGGGGAACACGGTCATATACCTTCTCCAAATCCACAAAACACATGTAGAGTGGATAAGCAAACTCCCATGCCCCCTCAAATATCTGCAAGAGGGTAAGAAGCTGGTCTGTCGTTCCACGGCCTGAATGAAACCCGCATTGTTCATTACATTACATTACAGGCATTTGGTAGATGCTCTTATCCAGAGCGATGTACAACAAAGTGTATAACCATAACCAGGAACAAGTATGACGAAACCCCTAGAGAGAAGTACCGGTCCAAGTGCAGGGAACAACCGCATAGTTCAACTTGTTCCTCCTGAATCTGAGGTTCAACTATTGGCTGAAGCCTCCTTTCCAGCACCCTGGCATAGACTTTCCCAGGGAGGCTGAGGAGTGTTATTCCCCGATAATTGGAACATACCCTTCGGTCCCCCTTATTAAAAATGGGGACCACCACCCCGGTCTGCCACTCCAAAGGTACTGTTCCCGACTTCCAAGCGACATTGAGAATTCGTGTCAGCCAAGACACACTAACAACATCCAGAGCCTTCAACATTTCCGGACGAATCTCATCCACACCTGGTGCTCTGCCACTGAGGAGCTCTCCATCTACCCCAGTGACTTCTGCCACAGAGATGGACTCTGATCCCCCAGCTTGCCCTCCGGCTCAGCCTCCAAAAAGGAGGGCATGTCTCCTGGATTTAGGAGGTCCTTAAAGTGTTCCTTTTGACAATATCCCCAGCTGAGAACAGCCTGAACAGTGTCCCGCTTTCCCCTCCTGAGGTGCCGAATGGTTTTCCAGAACCACTTTGGGGCCTACCGAAAGTCCTTCTCTAAGACCTCTCCAAACTCCTCCTATGCCCCAGATTTTGCTTCTGCCACAGCCGCAGCTGTGACCTTTTTCGCCAGCCGGTACCTTTCTGCTGAATCAGAGGTTCCCAGAGACAACCAGGCTTGAAATGCCTCTTTCTTCAGCTTGACAGCCGCGCTCACCACTGGAGTTCACCAGCAGGTCCTTGGGTTGCCACCAGGACATGCACCGACCAGCTTTTGACCACAACCTCTAGCAGCAGCTTGCACAATAGAGGTTTTGAACAGGGTCCATTCAGACTCCATGTCCCCAACCTCCTCTGGGATACGGGAAAAGCTCTCTCGGAGCTCTGCTCCTCTCTTCACCCGAGTGTCCAAAACAAATGTTTGCAGGTCTGATGAAACAACTACAAAGTCAATCATTGACCTTTGGCCCAAGGTGTTCTGGTACCATGTACACTTATGAACATCCTTGTGTTCGAACATGGTGTTCGTTATGGACAAACCATGACTAGCACAGAAGTCCAATAACATAACACCGCTCAGGTTCAGATCAGGTTCAGAGGTTGTCACACCCCTCAAAGTTTTCCAGTCATTGCCAACGTGAGCATTGAAATCTCCCTGCCCAACGAGCATTGCACCCGACCCCTACCCTGAACCTTGCGGGTGGTGGGCCCACACAGTTGTCCCACGTAGTTTTTTTCGAGCTGGGCCCAGCTGAGATACGTGGACTGCCCGCCCACCAGGCGCTCGCCTGCGGACACCACCTCCAGGCCTGACTCCAAGGATGGGTCCCGGTAACCCTATCCCAGGCTGGGTAAACTTAGCTTTATATTTGTTTACCATAGATAGGGGTTGATTGGATCATGTTCGTCTGGGTCCTCACCCCAGACCTGTTCACCTTGGGAGACCCTACTGGGGGACATATAGAACCCCCAACGACATAGCCCCAGGGATCATAAAACCTTGCAAGCCCTTCTGCCACGACAAGGCCACAATCCAGGAAGGATCTTGAAGATATGGAAAATAAATTTATAGGCTGCCCAGTTTGTTGTTTTAGCCTGTAATGTTTTTAAAGCTCCATTAGATTACACTAAAGTCAGTCACAAATCAAAAATAGTTTCAATAGAAATAGGTATAGTGCTATATTGACTGAGTCAGGTTCTGATCATTTACATTACATTTATTTGGCATACCCTTTTATCCAAAGTGAAGTACAATAATTGCATACTGAAAGCCATTGGAGCAACTCATTTTGTAACAGTTATTCATAGCCATGAACACATTATGTCCAGTTCACACAGTAAACATTACTCTGACCTAACCTATACTAAGTCAAGCTATAGTATGTAGTATGAGGCATGACAAGCTATAACATCAAGATAATGATACAATAAGATACAATAAATGCTGGATGGAGGTACAAGCCTGCGCTACACGTGTTGAGGGCAAAACATTGGAGCTCCCATTGGAATGAATGGGGAATATCTTTTGAAGGCAAAATAAAACATCCCTGATGGCATTTTGAAACTCTATTGACTTATGTTTCATATGAAAAGCAGAAATATGGAAATATGGACATTTTACTAAATATTTTCCCAAAACTTCTGGACCAAAACAACCAAACAACAAAAACTGCTGCACATAATGAAATTTATGATCACAAAAAATGGAGCGATGAGGTTTTCTTTGGTTGTTAAATCACCTTGGATTTCTACATTCAATTCAAAGGGAAGCAAGGACTTTTACCCTCAAACGTGTGGCCTGGCCCCTCCTACCTTCTCCAGTTTCTAGTTCCTATATATGCTCTATGGCCTGGCCCCTCCTAACGTCTCCAGTTTCTAATTCCTATATAAGCTCTATGGCCTGGCCCCTCCTACCCTCTCCAGTTTCTATGTACACTCTATGGCCTGGCCCCTCCTACCCTCTCCAGTTTCTATGTACACTCTATGGCCTGGCCCCTCCTACCCTCTCCAGTTCCTATGTGCGCTCTATGACCTGGCCCCTCCTACCCTCTCCAGTTCCTATGTACACTCTATGGCCTGGCCCCTCCTACCCTCTCCAGTTCCTATGTACACTCTGTGGCCTGGGTGGCTCCGCCCCTGGTCCTCTAACCTAGCGGTACAGGTGGGGTGGCTCCACCCCTGCTCCTCTAACCTAGCGGTACAGGTGGGGTGGCTCCGCCCCTGCTCCTCTAACCTAGCGGTACAGGTGGGGTGGCTCTGCCCCTGCTCCTCTAACCTAGCGGTACAGGTGGGGTGGCTCCGCCCCTGCTCCTCTAACCTAGCGGTACAGGTGGGGTGGCTCCGCCCCTGCTCCTCTAACCTAGCGGTACAGGTGGGGTGGCTCCGCCCCTGCTCCTCTAACCTAGCGGTACAGGTGGGGTGGCTCCGCCCCTGCTCCTCTAACCTAGCGGTACAGGTGGGGTGGCTCCGCCCCTGCTCCTCTAACCTAGCGGTACAGGTGGGGTGGCTCCGTCCCTGCTCCTCTAACCTAGCGGTACAGGTGGGGTGGCTCCGCCCCTGCTCCTCTAACCTAGCGGTACAGGTGGGGTGGCTCCGCCCCTGCTCCTCTAACCTAGCGGTACAGGTGGGGTGGCTCCGCCCCTGCTCCTCTAACCTAGCGGTACAGGTGGGGTGGCTCCGCCCCTGCTCCCCTAACCTAGCGGTACAGGTGGGGTGGCTCCGTCCCTGCTCCTCTAACCTAGCGGTACAGGTGGGGTGGCTCCACCCCTGCTCCTCTAACCTAGCGGTACAGGTGGGGTGGCTCCGCCCCTGCTCCTCTAACCTAGCGGTACAGGTGGGGTGGCTCCGCCCCTGCTCCTCTAACCTAGCGGTACAGGTGGGGTGGCTTCGCCCCTGCTCTGCCCTGCTCATGCAGGCTTTCAGCCCATTGTCTTCCCGCAGCTGGGAAAGCTGCATCTCCCTGGAGATGCTTCGTGTGCTGCTGGGCTTTCTGGACACGTTGTAGGGACAGAGAATAGGCAGACTAACACACTCGTCATTAAATAACTTTTGTTTGTTTGCCATCTCTAAACTAGATTAAAAACTGTCTTTAACGCTTATGATTTGTTTGACAATAGCGCTGCTTTTTTCAAGGTTCTTTGCTTGCTTTTTCACACATTTAAATCATTATCCTATCTGCTTGTTAAGACTTTGTTCCTTCACATATATAACTTTTACCTCTTTTCAGCTCTTTTGCGATTCTTTACTTTTAAAACTTCACATTACTATTATAGGTGGTCACATCGTTTAGCTTCTACCTGTTCTGTTTGCATGCTGGGATAGGCCCCCTGCCCAGGATACAATGGATGGATGGATGGACATCGTTTTGCTGCTACATGCTCTGTTTACACGCTTCATTTTTTTCCATTAATTTAAATCATTAGTGTATCAGTGTGTTAAGACTGCATGCATCGCCTTTTTTAACCTTAAGCTAACGCACAAGCCAACACTTTAAAACTTTTATTTACTTACTCATTCTCTCATATTGCTTAATTTGCTGCTAAATAATGAATGCCTTATAAATAAATGTTACAAGTTGCTTAAACACTTTTTTCCCTACAAAGAGTTTGAACTTACACCAAGCATTCTGGACATTTTTAAACCCCACCACCTGCCACAAACACAGAACTCCGTTTACCCCTCATCACCTCAAACCCCCCAAAAGGTCAAATCAATCGATCAGTCATTTTTTGACACATATACCTTTCTCTGTTCTGCATTGCTGTAGATTAAAACATGTACAATGCACAATCATGCTATTTTATTGGGATATAGCATGTAAATCCGAAAAAAGGGAGCTCGTACAGTTTAAACTATTGCGTTTTGAATAGTCTTACTTGTACCAGCAGACTGGACCAGGCTCTTAAGAAGATCTGCCGCCACACCCTCAACAGTTCTATTAATGGTCAGGGTATCCTTCTGGCTTGATGCTATGTCTTTTGCATCTAGTGAAGAGAGTTCATTGAAGATTAGTCAGTCCATTGGTCAGAAACTAGTATCTGGATGTATACTCAAAAACATTACCCTTTCATTGTCAGTGGTATGTTTGCATTATACATTTTTCAAGTCAACAGATAAATGATCAAGTCTGTGGTAGATTTTTAAAATAGCATTTATAGGCACAACATATTGCACAGGCTAGGTATCTCATGGAAGTATGGGTATCAGTGTAAATGAAACACAGGCTGGGTGTCAGGGATTCGGGGGGGGTTGGACCCAAGCGCAGAGTAAAAAAACACAGGCGACTCCAAAAGGAAAATTCAAACAAAGACTTTACTTAATAAAAAAAACAGGGAACAAACAAAAGGGCACGAGGGGAAAAACCACAAACACAAAAAAATTCTTAAGAACTGAAAAAAACAGAACAGAACATGGGCAGGGCGGAACACAGGCAGGACAGAATACGGGCAGGCGGAACACACACAAGCAGGAACGCAGGCAGAAACACAAACAGAAGAAAAGGAACCAGCACCCGAGTCAGGGAGACAAAGGACTTAAATTGACTCAAAACCAACAAGACACAGGAAGGCACAATTAACAATCAAACCAGAACAGGGTGGGAACAATGAGGCACAAGCAGAAACAATAATAAAATAATTGAAAGCAATAATACAATTAACCAACAGGGGAACGAACAGGACACAAAACAGAAGTGAGCATCTTGTGGAAGTATGGGTGTCAGTGTAAATGTAACACAGGCTAGGCATCTCATGGAAGTATGGGTGTCAGTGTAAATGTAACACAGGCTAGGCATCTCATGGAAGTATGCGTGTCAGTGTAAATGTAACACAGGCTAGGAATCTCATGGCAGTATGGGTGTCAGTGTAAATGTAACACAAGCTGGGCATCTCATGGAAGTATGGGTGTCAGTGTAAATGTAACACAGGCTAGGCTGTGCATCTCATGGAAGTATGGGTGTCAGTATAAATGTAACACAGGCTAGGCTGAGCATCTCATGGAAGTATGGGTGTCAGTGTAAATGTAACACAGGCTGGGCAGCTCAGGATACAGGGCTTTACCTGCTGTTGGCGGTGGTGTTCTATGATGTTCTGGAACTGGACCATAACTGTCCTGAGCATCTATTTGGCACTCAGTCAGTGGAGGTGGGGTTCCAAAGCTTGGAAAAACAGCTGTTTTATGACTACAAAGTTTAAAACACACCTAAAATTACAGCCCTATGAACTACTTCTAAGTATTTTACCCAGTGTTATGTAAAAAGTATGGGGACATATCCATTTCATGTAAAACCCAAATTAGTTTTTTTTTTTTACATTTCTTGAGGGAGGTTCCCTACCCTACACTTTCAATATGAAATTCTTTTTAAGTATTTGTTCAGTGCACCAAAAAACATTATTCACACCAAATCTCTCTTTGCCATGACGTGTACCTCTGATTGTGTTGCAAAACTGTCACATGTGGCTCTTACCTTCCTTCTGTCTCTTTAATGAGCTGCAATGAAAAAATCTGAGTTTAAATATAAAACCATTAACTGAATAAATTCTGTATTTCCAAACTCAAACCAAGTTGTTTTATGATGGAATGTTTTCCAACACCACATACCGGTTTATGCTCCTGAATGCTTCTGGCTTCAGCCTGTAACTGGTCAATACGCTCTTTAGCTGTCTTTTCAGTCTCATAGTGCCGCTGCCGTTCCTGGGACATGAGAAGTGGAATATTGAAAGGCAAGCAATTAACAGTTTTTCAGTCCTTGTTGCACAGGACTCAGCTGTAGGTGCTGCCTTAGAGAGGAAACTCCCAAACTCTCAGTATTATATGCAAATCAAAGTAAATTGCGGTACACTACTCAGCATAATTTTATTTATTGAAGCACTTGCATAATGATAGCAGCACCTTCGGGCTGCAAAAGACAAAAGCCAGGTTATCAGGTTAAGCAGAGGTGTAGCTAACAATGATCTATTAACATGGTGCTCATCTGAATTCAGGGCCATTTCTCAAAGCATCTCAAAATGAAGTGCATAATAAACATGGCTCAATGGTCAAATTTGAATTCATTTTTTCAATGTTTACATTGAAGAAGCAGGAGAAGAAGCATTCCGCAGGGAATAATGGGTTTTTCTCAGTGTTTCAGACAGAAGACACCAGTGTCCCTTCATGACTCTAAGGATAAGACACCAGTGTCCCTTCATGACTCTAAGGATAAGACACCAGTGTCCCTTCATGACTCTAAGGATAAGACACCAGTGTCCCTTCATGACTCTAAGGATAAGATACCAGTGTCCCTTCATGACTCTAAGGATAAGACACCAGTGTCCCTTCATGACTCTAAGGATAAGACACCAGTGTCCCTTCATGACTCTAAGGATAAGACACCAGTGTCCCTTCATGACTCTAAGGATAAGACACCAGTGTCCCTTCATGACTCTAAGGATAAGACACCAGTGTCCCTTGATCACTCTAAGGATAAGACACCAGTGTCCCTTGATCACTCTTAAGGATTTCTTATCTTTGGCAGCCTGAAGGCTCAGTTGGACAAAATGTTGCTGCAAACTTTGTGCAAGTGTTTCAAGAAACTGAATTTAGCAGGGTTTTTTTTTTTGCTTTAGGCAGCTTTTCAACCACAGAGTATTTTCTCACATAATGGAAACCAAAGCTGGAGTTCACATTTCGGTCAAATAAGCAGTAAAGCAGGAATAGGAGGTAAATCAGGAAAAAATATGCAAATTGAAAGGATGAATCAAGTACAAATATAGAAGTGTGAGTACTGAAAAGCACAACAATAAAAAATTTTATAAAATTAACCTGAAAAGGGATTACTAATACATTCTCCGAAATGTGTTACATTGTACGTGTAGTATTCCAACAGATACATACCTGAGCCAGCTGTTCCTCCAGGTGAGCCCTCTGTTCTCTACTAATGCGTCTGGTCTCTTCTAAGTCCCTCTGTAGCCTCAGCTGCTCTATCCTACAGCAACACACATTTTCATCACCAGCACAACCATGGAAAACTGGCACCGGGCTGTTCATTTCTCATCCAACATAAGTGTGAAGTTGCATAGATGTGCAAACCTATTAGAGTGTCTGACTCTATCTTTGGGAGTTCTGAAGTTGAAAAATTCCCAATTGTTGTGACACATTTTACTAGTGTACACTGCATATCGACTGTGAATCGGTACGATGTTTGTTTTAAGTAACCTGATTTCTGCCTCTTCCATAAGCTTCTGGTGCTGAGCTTGCTTCTTTCTCTCTGTTTCAGCTGCACTCTGTGCCTCTCTTATTTCCCTGGAGGAACATTTTCACATTCAGAGGTGGTTTGGCCAATATCGTTTCAGCAGGTATTGTGCACTTTCTTCTGTAACCACTAGGGGGAATTAAAGCATTTAATGATGGTGCGCTACATGAACAGGTATAATCTACGATCACCTAGCTTGTCGTCTGTCACAAGGCTTTGTTCTCATGGTTAACTTGCTGCTTAACAAATTAGTCCATGGAGGGAGGAAAGCTGATGAAATAAAAAATGAATGGATATAAATAAATGTACTGTTTTCAATTAGGTTTAAATCTGGTGTCCAAATGTTCATAATACAGTATTATAGACATATCATGTTCTTTAGGAAATGGCTCACTTTTACAGAACCATTATTTTAAAACAAGGCCTAAACAAATATCAAAAATATTTGTATGCTTTTAAATTCCATCTAATACCTTCTTATAAAACAATGGAGAGCCATGTTCAGAATACCAATGTTTTTCAAAAACAATTAGGCTAACCAAAATAAATACTGCATTTGTCCAGGTGAATCTTAAGAAATTTGATATTGAACAAAAAAAATGTAATTGCATCTATACTGACCTTGAGTTGGATCCAGAACAGGAAAACATTGTACCTTGTCTTGCGTTAATTTACTGAACAAATCTTCATAAAAAAAAATGTTTATGATGTTCTGTAACTGGGCCACTGAAAGCTTGTGTCCTTGAGATCTTGTCACCTCTGTCATCTCAGAGCTCTGTCCACAACAAGATTCAGGACGAGCTTTATACTTCATATATTGCACTGTTCTTTGCACAAAAGTCAGTAGATTACCTTACAACTATCAATAATGTGCCGTGTGTATACATGTGTATTAATGTTAAATGATCTTATGCACTACATGCATGTGTTAGTGGACCTTGAAATGTTATATCTTCTTGCAAGCAGATAATGAGAATTTTAAAACCATGCTCATCAATGCGAGTTGGCTTTGTGTGTGCCTATTCAGCTTGTCATTTTTAAGAGCACTTAATTGTACAGCGATACCAGCTTTCAGCCTGCCTCCGCCCCCTCACAATTTGAAAATAGGCAAATTGGGGTCGAAAGTGAGAGCACAGAGGGAAGGGGGAAAGGGGGGGGGGGGCGCGGCCACAGAACCTGTGGGTAACGCATCATAGGCACGTGGGGCGGGGCCAGCGAGGGGAAAAGAAACCTATTTCGCTTCAGAACTCAAAAAATGTGATTTTGCGTTTATTACCCCTTTAATATGCTTAAAAAACTTTTGTTCCTCCTTCAACCCCCCTCTTCAGAGAGCAACTATTAACATAAAACATTAATTACAATTATATGTACTTATTACACATAATTCAGCTCAAATAAATGTTCTAGTGACACAGTGTCCATCCGATCCAGTCCACCTTCAACTTGAATATTATAAAGATATAACATATCTTGCTATTGGGCCCCATGTGTCAGTAAAATCTTGTTTACTTTGTAATGCTTAATAGGTTTTTGCACCTCTGATGATAAACTAGCAATTTCTGGACTGATCACTGTCTTTTCAGTTAGTGTACCACATGATGTAAACATCTTTGTGTTGTTTTTACAATTTTAGTTTAAGTTTAATCAGAAGGAATCCAGCAAATCTGGGCTGGACTGATAATGTTCAGGTAAAATGATCTAGTGATCAGTACTGAGCCATTAAAGCGCATGGGAGAGAGTATGCACCAGAGTACTGAGCCATTAAAGCGCATGGGAGGGAGTATGCACCGGAGTACTGAGCCATTAAAGCAGATGAGAGGGAGTATGCACCAGAGTACTGAGCCATTAAAGCGCATGAGAGGGAGTATGCACCAGAGTACTGAGCCATTAAAGCGGATGGGAGAGAGTATGCACCAGAGTACTGAGCCATTAAAGCACATGAGAGGGAGTATGCACCAGAGTACTGAGCCATTAAAGCGCATGAGAGGGATTATGCATCAGAGTACTGAGCCATTAAAGCGCATGAGAGGGAGTATGCACCAGAGTACTGAGCCATTAAAGCGCATGGGAGGGAGTATGCACCGGAGTACTGAGCCATTAAAGCAGATGAGAGGGAGTATGCACCAGAGTACTGAGCCATTAAAGCGCATGAGAGGGAGTATGCACCAGAGTACTGAGCCATTAAAGCGGATGGGAGAGAGTATGCACCAGAGTACTGAGCCATTAAAGCACATGAGAGGGAGTATGCACCAGAGTACTGAGCCATTAAAGCGCATGAGAGGGATTATGCATCAGAGTACTGAGCCATTAAAGCGCATGAGAGGGAGTATGCACCAGAGTACTGAGCCATTAAAGCGCATGAGAGGGAGTATGCACCAGAGTACTGAGCCATTAAAGCGCATGAGAAGGAGTGTGCACCAGAGTACTGAGCCATTAAAGCGCATGAGAGGGAGTATGCACCAGAGTACTGAGCCATTAAAGCGCATGAGAGGGAGTATACACCAGAGTACTGAGCCATTAAAGCGCATGGGAGGGAGTATGCACCAGAGTACTGAGCCATTAAAGCGGATGAGAGAGAGTATGCACCAGAGTACTGAGCCATTAAAGCACATGGGAGAGAGTATGCACCAGAGTACTGAGCCATTAAAGCGCATGAGAGGGAGTATGCACCAGAGTACTGAGCCATTAAAGCGCATGAGAGGGAGTATGCACCAGAGTACTGAGCCATTAAAGCGCATGAGAGGGAGTATGCACCAGAGTACTGAGCCATTAAAGTGCATGAGAGGGAGTATGCGCCAGAGTACTGAGCCATTAAAGCGGATGGGAGAGAGTATGCACCAGAGTACTGAGCCATTAAAGCGGATGGGAGAGAGTATGCACCAGAGTACTGAGCCATTAAAGCGCATGGGAGAGAGTATGCACCAGAGTACTGAGCCATTAAAGCGGATGGGAGAGAGTATGCACCAGAGTACCGAGCCATTAAAGCGCATGAGAGGGAGTATGCACCAGAGTACTGAGCCATTAAAGCGCATGAGAGGGAGTATGCACCAGAGTACTGAGCCATTAAAGCGCATGGGAGAGAGTATGCACCAGAGTACCGAGCCATTAAAGCGCATGAGAGGGAGTATGCACCAGAGTACTGAGCCATTAAAGCGCATGAGAGGGAGTATGCACCAGAGTACTGAGCCATTAAAGCGCATGAGAGGGAGTATGCACCGGAGTACTGAGCCATTAAAGCGCATGAGAGGGAGTATGCACCAGAGACTCACAATGATCTAGCGATCACTACTGAGCCATTAAAGCGCATGAGAGGGAGTATGCACCAGAGTACTGAGCCATTAAAGCGCATGGGAGAGAGTATGCACCAGAGTACTGAGCCATTAAAGCGCATGGGAGAGAGTATGCACCAGAGTACTGAGCCATTAAAGCACATGAGAGGGAGTATGCACCAGAGTACTGAGCCATTAAAGCACATGAGAGGGAGTATGCACCAGGGTACTGAGCCATTAAAGCGCATGGGAGAGAGTATGCACCAGAGTACTGAGCCATTAAAGCGCATGAGAGGGAGTATGCACCAGAGTACTGAGCCATTAAAGCGCATGAGAGGGAGTATGCACCAGAGTACTGAGCCATTAAAGCGCATGAGAGGGAGTATGCACCAGAGACTCACAATGATCTAGCGATCAGTTCTGAGCCATTAGAGCACATGGGAGGGAGTATGTGCCAGAGACTCACGGTGCTGCAGCCCTGGAAGTGCTCCCTCAGGAGCACCAGAAACGCAAAGGCAAACGCTGGAAGACACTTGTACAGGGGGCTGTCCAGTCCAATAATGTACTGATCCCAAACATACAGCAGGGCAGGCAGGTCCAAGTAACCTGGGAAGGAGTCTGGGTTTCACTAAAGTCTGCATTCGTTCAGCTGAAAGTTAGTTCATTATGACAAATGATGTATATGTGATCTATTACTGTATGACTGATGTTTCAGTTTTTTGTTGCAGTGCAGAACTATGTTCCTCATAGCTTTTAGTGAAATCAGAAAACAGCAAACTTTTTCTGTGGTTTCAACCATAGTCTGACACCAATGACTTAAACAGGAAACCTGTCTCGTCTGACAATTTCCTGTTTGCCCATGCATTAGTGGAAGAAACTTCATACTTGATAATCAAGGCAACACATCCCTTAATTGTGCTGTAAATCAGATTTGCAACTATTTTGCTATGTTTTGTGTTTCTAAAGCAAAACTAGACTAACTATGACTAACTATGTGTTGTCAAAGTGCTTCTTTTATACTTGCACTAGTTCCATTCCTTACCAACAAAAAAGACTTGAATGATAGGCTGCAGGATCTCCTTCACACCTTTAAGCAGCGGGTCTTTTATCTGACCATCTGCAGAGAAAATAAGAGCTTTATATCACTGTTGCACCAACAATTATGAGACTAAAATGTTTTTGACACATAGAGAAATAATTTAGAGATGATGAGACAAGGCTCAGAGAAAATTAAGAAATTGTAATAAAATCACAGCTTATTTATGCATTGTAAATTCATAGTATAACAATAGCTCCTTGAGTATTTAGGTATAGTATATACAAACAGGTTCACTGTAATGTTGTACAACCTTTTGGTGAATTCACCCTCCTTATTACACATGCAAGCTCTTTGTCTTTTTGGTTAAGCATTGAAGCAACTTCCTCAAAAGTATCACCACTTTCAGTTCCGGAACATGTCTGTGAAAGAACAATAAAACCATGCTCCAGCAGTGACAGTCACATGGTGACCTATAAAACACCCCACAACTAAATAAGGCTCTTCTCTACGTGACAGCTTTTGTGTGACCAAGCCACTGAAGTCTTACTGACATCCACCACCCTCCTATTTCTGACATCCACCACCCTCTTATTACTGACATCCACCACCCTCCTATTACTGACATCCACCACCCTCCTATTACTGACATCCACCACATATCCAACACCAACTGGCTTTCCCGGTTTCATTACCCCAGGACGAGAATTCATGAAAGTGAGATACTGCTGCACCAGTAGAGTGGCCACCGAGTGTGCAGAGGTGGAGGGAGAGGAGCGGGCCAGCGCCACCTCCAGCAGAGGCACCAGCAACAGGCAGTCAGCCTCTGGAAGCGCACTCTTCAGCTGCTGAACTCGGTGGTAGTAGGAGAGGACCTTTTTCATCACTTTAATGGCTACTGGAGTACATAAAAATGAAACATAGTGATTACAAAAAGTATAGTGATTGTGTAGTGTGTGTGTGCGCGTGCATGTGTGTGTATGTGTTCGTGTGTGTGTATGTTTTCTTATAAAGTGTGGGGGATAGGGGCAGAATTACACAAAGTATTAAGCACAGGGAGTACATTTTCATTGTGGAGTCTTGGAAATATTATTTATTTGGCTTTCCGTCTGATCTGTTGGATGTGATTAGGTGCTCTGTGCAGGCAGGTCAAGTTCTTCCACACTATTCTCAACAAAACCATTTCTATATGGACCTCACTGTGTGCTGGGGGCATTGTCATGCTGAAACAGGAAAGGGCCTTCTCCAAACTGTTGGGGAAGCACAGAATAATCTTGAATGTGATTGTATGTTGTAGAATTAAGATTTTCCTTCACTGGAACTAAGCAGCCTAGCCCAAACCAAGAAAATAGCCCCGGACCAAGGGGTGTCCAGATACTTTTGGTCATATAGTGTACATCTGTAGACAGCTTATGATAAACTATACATGGGAAGGCACTCACACTCATTGTTGCTGAGATTGTGGAACATGGGTCCTGTGGAAAAAAGTGAGTCACACTGCAGGCAAATGTCCAAGTCTCGTTTGGACCTTTCCTGGTTCACAGAGGCAGCCATCAAGTAATCCAGCTGGGCTGAAATGACACCAGTGAATGTTCATAGTCTATGCGGCATCTATTAATGTTCCCCTCCCCTCTGTAATAATATCTGTGACAAGTTTTACATGTTTTTAATCACCTTTGGTATTGGAGAGATACAGTTTCCAGGCTACCTCCCTGAGTTCCATGGGTAAAGGGTGGTTGAAAAGAATGGTCAGCTTGCTCTTCATGTCTGGCCACTTGTTTAAAAGATAAACCTGAAGCAAGTAAGGTTCCAAATTATTTTGGTGTCCTACACTGTGAAAAGGAAACAGCTTGTCAGCCTGAAGGACCAATCAAAATTCAGAACCAAGAGGGGAGTACTTAGTAAAACACACAGCTCCCATGTTCTTTGATTCTGGGCTGACTGAAGACAATCCTTCTGGGTTAGGCCATAAAAATGAGCTCCAGCAGTATCTAACATTTCTTTTTGTAGCCCCTACTTAAGAATGTACTGCTCATATGTATAGTCTGTGCATGATGATGTAATTATGATGTCACTGTTTTGTACCCTAATTACACCCTCCTTCCTTCATGATGAATGTTTGCCTTCTGAAATCCTCCCATAAAACAGTAAAGATCTTCAAACAAATATAGAACTAACTATGCCACTAAAAGTTAAAGCAATGCCATTTATGAATGTGTTACTGCCCCCAGCGTTTTAAACATGCACTTCAAGTATCTGTAGGACAGTCTGGAGGGTCTGCTCAGTTAGTAGTTTTATTTATTTTTATTTTTTGTAAAGCGCCCTGGGATGTACGCATGAAGAGCGCTATATAAGAGCTAATTGTATGTATTGTATTATAGTAGTTATGAATACATGCAATTTTAAAATAGAAAAGTCAATGCACCATGCCGTTCCGGGCATGACTCTGGAAAAGGTCTGTCTTTGATGGAACAGTGTGTCTCTCCTGCATCTCGGTGGCCACATGGTAGCTCAAAGCATCTTCCAGGACTGCAGAGATGTGAGCAACTACATCCGCATGGGGCCTTCCTGGAAAAGAGGTCAACATGTTAACTGGGGCCCCCAATGATCCACCCAACAATGGGTGAAATTTATGGACATGCTAAAACTGCTTCCTTGAAACATTAAATTATTAAAGAAAATTTGAAAATGACTGTTGTGTGAGAAATAAAAGACAGAAAATGTCCATTATTTGAGTCAAACAACTCCTTAAATGTAAGCATTCACACTTGTAGAAAACTAAAAAGTATCATAGCCTACAATATGTATCACTTAATATCTACATACAATTCATTCATGGATGGCCGGATCACTTCAGTCTTCAAATTTAATTAGGGGGAAATTGCATACGCTTCTAGCTACAAAGAAGAGGATTTGATGCCGCATATTACCGTTAATATCTTGGGAAACAAGCTATTGTAACATCCAGTAAACCAGAGAGCAAAGTATTGTCCAGTGGTTCAAATAGAAAGAATAGCCATCCTGTTCACAAAAATGAAAATAAAAAAAGCTAAAAGAGAAGCGGGGTTTTCAGGAGGAGTGCCCTAGTGAGAACAGGGGCCCGCGTGGGAGCTGCTCTTTTAGGCTGCTCTTACCAGCGCATGCCGCTTTGGCAGCTCTCTCCACCAGCAGGGCCTTCTCAGCTTCGCAGAGATCAGAGAACATGCTCACAGAGCTCTCTGCAAGCTGCTGCCGCAGCACCTCAAACAGCTCGGCAGTGAAGCATTTCCACTCCTCAAACACAGAAAAGGACAATATGCAACACTTTTGCATCTGGAGCAATTAAAGTTGAATATGAAATACATGGGAAAATGAGGAATGGACTTAAAATACTACTAGCAGCCGAGTAATTGTATGGCTTTGATCGCGTGCAATAATTCTACTGTTATGGTAAGACTGGTGAGCACACTGCGCTTAATTTGATATTTACTCACAATTAGCACACAGTAAAACCTTTGTACCATTAAGTATGGACCATGTACCATTATCCAAGACAAATGCATATTTTACAGGCTACTCTTTACAAGATTACAAGGATACCTCTGCGCATTGTTCTCTTACATCTCTTGGTCACAGCACCAAGAACAAAGTAACTTTTTTCAATTAAAAAGAAGAGCAAACCCTCTGAAATACAGTCTAGTCTCTCTTGCCTAAGAAGCAGTAATAATAAGTTCTGTGTCTTAGGGCAATAAAGGGACTACGAAGAGGTCTATACCCTGTTCACGAAGATTACATCTAGAGACCGTGCCGGACAGGTAAAGTCATCACTTAAAAAGATAAATGCAGATGGCTTAACTACTCAAACATCAAGACTAGCGCCAGTCTACACTCTACAGCCCTACACTGTTAAACAACTTGTGTAGTGTAATTTTCAACGCAGCCCCGAGTGTAGTTAAGGACAAAATAACACGAGCGGTCTCTTTGTTAAAAATCGATATATCATTAGTGAATAAACAACTGAAAAATGATTTAGGGTTTGGAATAACTACGCTTTTAATTTAGCATACCTTTGAATTCTCAACTGCTTCTTTTGCTTTTGTTAACCAGTGCGGAGTTGAGAATGCTGCGTCCATTGCTTTACCATTATGGTTTAGCTTTGTGAAACAGAGTATCCTAGAGATGCTGGTAACTAACGACTCGAGGAAACAATCATTTTCCTGATGGTTGTTCAGTTTCACCTGCAGTTTGAATTGTGAAATAAAATACTTCATTACGAATTTAATTACACTTGCATTAGCCTTTCAATCTATAAAACTGATGGAGTGAAGGGCAAGCAAATTCAACTTCTGTCTTTTATCGGACTCGCAGAGAATGTCTCGTGACATTGTGGTATATTGTGCGTACAATAGCAAAAAGCTAACTTCCAGTCTGTGTGTGTGCGTGAGAGGAGACGAGACGATGGGTTGGTGATAAGCGTCCCATGCTGTTGATTTTACAACGTGTCTCCGGAAAACAAGTAGTTTTAAACCTCACAAAATGATTCACGGATATATATTGCTTACTGGTATGTATTGATTTATGTTTAATACGTAGAATACCACTGAGTAATAATTTTGATAGAAATGAAAATATGGTTTAATGATATATACGTAGGCGGTTCATTTTATGATCAACATTAGACGTACACTTAACAAAAAATATTTTTGCTAAAAAAGTTTCAGCGGTGCCATTTACGCACAGCTGAAACAAGTAATACATACTCACCGTGGGTTTTAAGATTTCTTAGAACATGTTTCTGAAGGAATGATCCTTAAGCGTTACAAGATAGCCTTACTTACAAGTAGTGTCTATGATGCGGTAGTTTGAACGTTTTAAAAAAAAAAATAAAAGCAGAATGTTACAACTTTTAAAATAATGCGCAGCATTAAAACTAATAAATCAGTATGTGACCATTTATAGGCAAATAGCCACAATGCACCGCTCTCCATTTCAACTGATTATGGAGTTAAGGAATGTATGAATGATGAAAGTATGTAAAAACATTAAACTAATGGGTATGATTATGTTAGCTCTACATAAGTAAGTAATCTCGAAAAGGGGAAATGTGTATCATACGTACTATCTTGGTCTTTGAACAGGGCTCATGGGCAAACATGGAACTCAGTTAACAATAAATAAATTTTTTTTTTTTTTTTTTAGCCCAGATGCTTACCTTTTTGTATTAGCTATCCTCATAGAACAGGTACCAAAGTAATGTACAAGCTACAGAAACAACCTGTACAGACCTAGGAATAGAACTGTAAAATTGTTATTTTAATAGATGACAGAAGAGTGGTATACCCTCACGAGGTTTGTGTTAATTTACATGCAGTATGAAGTAAGGTAGACAATAAAATTTTCACAAAACTCTTAACACATAACAACTCATAAACAACACTTGACTTTTCAGCTTTCCAATTTTTTTTTTTTGTTTTTTTTTTTTTTTTTGATGAAATTGAACTTTTAAATTGAACTTTCATTCTATCCACTATTTTTGGCTGGACTGCAACAGCGGGGCCAGCCCTTCAAACGCAAATGTCTGTGACTGACTGAGTGAGTGACTAAATAAGTGATGAAGTTACACCATTGGTCAGCCGAATTATGAAGTCACACCATTGGTCAGCCGGATCACGTATGTTAGGTCCAGCCATATACTAGGTTTTAACCTGGTCTTGTTCCTCTGAATTATAGTGATAGTGAACTACATTTTTATATAGCAGCTTTCACAATCTAAGCGTGTCTTACAGTGAATACTGAAACTCACCTCAGTCACTACCAATGTGTTACACTCACATAGACATCGCCTAAGCTTCAGTTAATGGGAAGTGTAAACTTAAAAGCACGCTGTTCCAAAAATTCTTCATTTTAACGGATGCCATAATTTGACCCAATGTGGACTTTGAACCTAACCTGTTTATTTCCTTTAACCATTTTCTAACTGCATTCAATATTATGTGTGATTTATGAATTCCAGTAATATGTGCCACTGCTGGTTTCAACATATTCATGAAACCTGTCAGGCATTTTCAAATGAAAGATGACAACCTATTTGGACAAACTATCATTGAGTCTCAAGAGGGGTAAGTTACTTGAAACCAGAACTATTCTCAATAATCTCGAATAGTGGGATTACATTATAAACTATGGTTACGTGTGTGAATTCTGCTAGTGGTTAATACATTTTCAGTGAACAGAAAAATTTTAGAAACCTTTGTTTAACACGTGCAGCCAACTGACCAGATATGGAAATCATTTTGATGTTCTCTGTGTGTTCATAGGGTATTGGTTGCTTCACCTAGTTCAACAGTCCAACTGCTGCATTGCACTATGGAGAAGGAAAATTGCACTGAAGTGTACATCACAGGTAGTAACATCCACACCAATCAACTGCTAAAAATAATGTGCATTTAGAGGAGGCACTTGAGCTTGAGATTCCCTGGAACATTGAAATTTATTGAAAATTATGCTTATTCTATCTCTTTCAGAAAATGTGAGAAAGGGTTTGAAACCAATTGTATCAGCAGCTAAAAAAACTGATGAACATCAGCACATGGTAAGTTCAATGTTTTTCAAGTATTTGAAATGTAACAGAAATA
The DNA here is from genome assembly GCF_013347855.1 of Anguilla anguilla. Taxonomy (NCBI): domain Eukaryota; kingdom Metazoa; phylum Chordata; class Actinopteri; order Anguilliformes; family Anguillidae; genus Anguilla; species Anguilla anguilla. The sequence continues at coordinate 460,477 of NC_049212.1, read as the reverse complement.
ATTTATCATTCAACATTCTGGATCAGGGTGAGAGAATCAAAGATCTGAAACTGAGCTCGGCATTTAAGGAAACAGACATGTGATTTTATGGGGGGTATACATGATTCATACTTCCAGGGAAAGGTCATGCATCTTATGAAGCTTACCATTAGAGCCATCATTGTGTGAACTTCATGAATGGGTGCCCATTCTGAAGGTTGTCGAGCTCTTTGTGCAAGGGCTACGCTGTTGAACCTGTCAGTGCCACATGTTTCTAGGTCAGACTACTTTCTTTAGGAGCCTTCCTTCCTCTCAGAAGTTCCTGTGACAGACCACAGTTACCCGCATCTCTGACAGCAGATGCTCTCAGTCTGTGTCTATCTGTGCTGTACCTGAAGCAGAGTCCTGCCTAACGGTCTGGGTCTGTGTCTCTGTGCCATGCCTGAAGCAGAGTCCTGCCTAACGCTCTCAGTCTCTGTCTCTCTGTGCTATATCTGAAGCAGAGTCCTGCCTAACGCTCTGGGTCTGTGTCTCTCTGTGCTGTACCTGAAGCAGAGTCCTGCCTAACTCTCTCAGTCTCTGTCTCTCTGTGCTGTATCTGAAGCAGAGTCCTGCCTAACGCTCTGGGTCTGTGTCTCTCTGTGCTGTACCTGAAGCAGAGTCCTGCCTAACGCTCTGGGTCTGTGTCTCTCTGTGCTGTACCTGAAGCAGAGTCCTGCCTAATGCTCTCAGTCTCTGTCTCTCTGTGCTATATCTGAAGCAGAGTCCTGCCTAACGCTCTGGGTCTGTGTCTCTCTGTGCTGTACTTGAAGCAGAGTCCTGCCTAACGCTCTGGGTCTGTGTCTCTCTGTGCTGTATCTGAAGCAGAGTCCTGCCTAACGCTCTGGGTCTGTGTCTCTCTGTGCTGTACCTGAAGCAGAGTCCTGCCTAACGCTCTCAGTCTCTGTCTCTCTGTGCTGTATCTGAAGCAGAGTCCTGCCTGACGCTCTGGGTCTGTGTCTCTGTGCCGTACCTGAAGCAGAGTCCTGCCTAACGCTCTGGGTCTGTGTCTCTGTGCCGTACCTGAAGCAGAGTCCTGCCTAATGCTCTGGGTCTGTGTCTCTGTGCCGTACCTGAAGCAGAGTCCTGCCTAACACTCTGGGTCTGTGTCTCTCTGTGCTGTATCTGAAGCAGAGTTCTTCAAGGCTGTTTTACAGTGCCATGAAAAACTTTTTGCCCCCTTCCTGATTTCTTCTATTATTGCATATTTGTCACAATGGTGGTTTCAAAATGTAATATTAGACAAAGGGAACCCGAGTAAACACAATTTTATGACTTATGTCATTTATTTAATGAAAAAACCTTTTCAAACACCCTTATCACCCATGTGAAAAAGTAGTTGCCCCCTTACACTTAGAACTGGTTGCACCACCTTTAGCAGCAGTAACTGCAACCAAACAGAACTTTTACATTGCTGTGGAGGAATTGTAGCCCTCTCTTCTTTGTAGGACTGCTTTAATTCAAACAAATTGAAGGTTTTCAAGTATGAACTGCTCATTTCACATCCTGCCACAGCATCTCTATTGGCTCCAAGGCAACACTTTGACTAGACCACTCAAAAACTTAAATTTTCTTTCTTTTCAGCCATTCAGATGTGGGCTTGCTTTTGTGTTTTGGATCATTGTCTTGCAGCATAACCCAGTTACACTTCAGCTTCAGTTCACAGGCATTCTTCTTGAGAATTTTCTGGTACACAGCAGAATTCATGGTTCCTTCAATAATAGCAAGTCGTCCAGGTCCCGAGTCAGCAAAGCCTCCCCAGACCATCACACTACCACCACCATGTTTGACAGTAAACATTTTTACTGTGAAATGCTGTACTTGCTTTATACTAGACACCTTTGACTCATCTGCATTGATGTTTCTCTTGATTAGCAATGGTTTCCACTTTGCTACTCTCCCATGAATCCCATTTTTGGCCAGTCTCTTTCTTATAGTGGAGTCATGAACACTGACCTTATCTGAGGCTAGAGAGGCTTGCCGTTCTTTACATGTTCTTCTGGGATGTTTTGTGACTTCCTGGATGAGTTGTTGCTGTGCCCTTGGAAATATTTTGGCAGGCCGGCCACTCCTGGAAGATTCACCATTGTTCTTCTTTCCTGACTGATATATTTCAACAACATTATTTCTCATGAAATTTCCATTGATCATGGAAAAGTGTGCTTGTAGAAAGTTTGTGGTGACTACTTCACTCTGATAGTAAGGTTCAATATGAAAGGGGTTTAGATTCAAAATGGCTGGCTGTGGTCAAGCCTGGCTCTGTTCAATCAGCTGAATCAAATTATCGATTAAATTTGGTTGATAGAGTAACTAAGGGGGTAATTACTTTTTCACATGGCTGACATGGGTGTTTGATAACTTTTTCATTAAACAAATTAAATAATAATTTTAAAAAATTGTTATGTGTTTACTCAGTTTCCCTTTTACTCAAATTACAATTTGTCTAAAGATCAGAAACCATTCAGTGTGACACATATGCAACAATAGAGGAAATCAGGAAGGGGGCAGATACTTTTTCACAGCACTGTATACGTAACATAACATAATTAAAGCCGCAAGTGGCGTTGGGAGGGGTCCAAGCGTTGGCACTATTGCGCTCCCTATGGAGCGATTTTAAAAGTTTTGTCCTCATGATCATATACCTATACATCACCCAACATATCTACTGAATATCATGATGATTGTACAAAGTATTGATGAGTTATGGCCAATTTTGTGCTAAGAGGCGCTGTCGGAATACTTAGTTGCGTCGCCATGGATGTGTCCTAGCCGCTTGCCGTAAAGGCCTTTACTATGTCGTAACACTTAGATGGCCCGGCGTGTATGTAGAGCTGCAGCGCTTCTGCGCCACAATTAAAAAAGGCGTGAGACTAGTGTAGTCACGAATCACGATACCAAACAGGGTTTCCCCCAGAAAAGTTGTTAGGCCCGGTGGCAAGTATCTTTTGACAGGGCCCGACACGGGCCGGCGGCCAAGTGTCTTTTTTGACGGGGGCCCGGCGTAGGCCAGCAACAGACTGTGGCAGGATTAAGGTAGGGCCCTATAGTTTCTGTGATAACATAATCACAGATGGAATCGCGGAATTGAGAATTTTAAAAAAGCTATAACACACATTCCATAGGGCCCTACATTAAGTCAATGCTAAAAGCTGACTGGAGATTTGAAAATATGACTACGTAATGTGAATGTTGTTATAAATAACTCATTTATTCAACACACATTTAAAAAATCAACAACTATTTACAGCATAGCAGAGACGTACAAAGAATCTGACAACAATGTACAGTCTTGGAATGCTGTGTTTTCAACAACAACAAAATAAATAAAATAAAATAAACAATATCAAAGTTTCTGCACTCTACAAAAAACGTGTATTCAAGTCCTGATTGGCTACTCAATCTTACAACAAGCCTTGGAATGCTGGGCACATTTAACCTTTTAAAAAACTGTCTAAGTTTTTTTAAGCTTTTACCTTTCCTCCATGACATTATCCCTAAATGTCACAAAGGAAGTATGTGGGTTACTGACTGTTTGGCTAGCTAACTAAGTTAGCTAAATGACCACGTTGTCATAAAATTTTTCCAGACCATGAAAACTGCCTGAATTGTTTACATTTTGGACAGATGTGGCTCCTGAGTAAATCTATCGTTGTTTCCGTCGCAGCACTTTCGACACAAGCAATAGCCTGAAATTTCTTCTTACCGTGAACAGACCTGCAAACTCATCAGAGGTGAAAAAGGTGACAAAGATGCAAACCCCCTAGGGGGGTCCGGGGGCATGCCCCCCCCCCGAAAGAAATTTTTTTAAATATGCTGACTAGTAACTGACTAGTATGGGCTCAAATTAATGCCAAAAGTATTTTGTATTTGTAAGCAATGACTTGTGCTTGCAACTTATGGTTCGTGTTTGTACTCTGCAAGTTGAACCTGTAAGAAAAACGTGTTTGTGGATGTAGATTTTTGTGAGGAGGGAGGGTCGTTATTAAATGTCATTATTAAAGGGAATATTGCAGATTGGAGACCCCAGTGAATCAATGTGTAGGAAAATTATGTAGGAACTAGATTTTCATAAAAATATATACTTATATATATACTACCGTGACTTCTGGAGCCGTTTTTGTGAGAGAATTTTACTTCCGCATCTTTAAAAAAAAAAAAAAAAACCCACCAAACCCGGAAGTGACGTAACAAAAGGGATTGGATAGTTGAAAATGCCTTGAACGATTTCAAGGTGTTAAAAGCTAAACTATTTTTTTATTTGTTTGTTTTTATTTTATTGTTGAGGGCCAAAAGTTGAATGGAAAGGAATAAGATTATCTGGCCATAATGGATATGAAGGCATGTGTTATTTGTCTTGTTAAAGACTAGCTGTTCGTGTATTAAAGTTCAATAACACAGTTGCATGGTTGTGAACGCATTTGTCAACTATTCAAACTATTTGATTGTCCTCTCTACTATCAGATATCATAGTTCATTCGTTGACAACTAGCTAGCTACCATTGACGTTAGCTGGCATATTGATAGGATTACTGTTCTTTCCGTTACCGTTCATGATGACTTATGGCCAATTTTGTGCTAAGAGACGCTGTCGGATGACTTAGTTGCGTCGCCATGGATGTGTCCTGGCCGCTTCCCATAAAGGCCTTTACTATGTCGTAACACTTAGGCCCTGTCCACATTCTGAAAATGTAGTTTTTTCCCTCCGTTTTGGCCTCCCGTCCACACGAAAATGGCGTTTTATGTCACTGAAAACAAAGCTTTTTGAAAACGCCTTCCAAGGTGGAGACTTTTCGAAACTCCAGTTTCTCTGTCTTCGTGTGGACAAGAAAAACTGAGCTTTATGAAAACGCTGGCGTCATGACGTCAACTCGCGCATCAGTTACCATGGCAATTGGTGTATTGCACATGCGGCAATCGTTTTAGCGTTCTCCTGTGAAAGAGATATTTTTTTAAACGCCGGTCATGTGGATAGGATTTTTTTTAAGGAGGGGGAAAAAACTACGTTTTCAGAAAAATTCGTATACTTGTGGTCAGGGCCTTAGATGGCCCGGTGTGTATGTACAGCTGCAGCGCTTCCATGCCGCAACTAAAAAATGGCGTCACACTAGTGTTGTCACGATACCAAAATTTTGACTTCGATACCGATACCAGGTTTAGTATCAAGATTCCCGATACTGAAACGATACTGATTCAATACTCGGTACCTAACGATACTGAAATTACCTTAATAGATCAGAAACGTAATGTCCACAAGGGTTGACCTCATTTTCAAATTCATGGTTTATTAAAAACCTGGTTTAACCTTTAAGTTGAAGCCTGCTCAATAATCATAGGCCTATAGTGTTACAACACTAAACAATAGAAAAATATATTAAATATATTTCAAAAATTGAATAATCTTTAAACAGGTTTTTCACTTTTAAGTAGATCTAAAAATAGCATACTTTAATAACAATACAGCATCTTCCTATAATAAAATATTTCCAAATTAGAACACCTATTGCTACTGAATTGAACTGAGTCGAAGCTTACGCTGTATCAACGAGTGAGTGCACAAGCGCAACTTCACCTCACTTGGCAACCTTAGTTGCTACTGCCATCTAGCGAAGATTCTGACAAATTACACTTTTCATCCTCTCAATCAGTAATGTGGGAGAGACATTTCCCTGGCTTTTACATTTGACACAAAACTACTGAACATCGAAAAATTATAATACCGAACCGTTTCTTTTTTTTTTTAACCCTCCTGTTCTGTTCATTTTTTAGGTACAGCAAAATGTTCCCGGGTGATATAAACATACAGGGGGGGTTTGCAAATACATGAAATGAACCATTTTCATTTAGAATGTTGATTACACTAATTAAGGCCAGTAGAAGAAGTTTCATACTGAAAAAATAATTTTAAGTATTTTTCCTAGATTTTCAAACTTTAAAAAGGGTCAATTTGACCCGCAACATAACAGGAGGGTTAAGTACAGAGAAAGTGCTGAAGTTTCGGAAATACCGTGCAACACACATACATATTCCAATCCATTGCTTAGTTTAGCAGAGAATGCACACTTCAGAGTGCCTCAGAGACAGATAGAATAATCATACATATTTCAAATAATAAATACCACAGTGAAAAAAAGAAACAAAAAACGAAATATCAACTCGCCATCCCTGCTACCTGTGAGCTGCGCGCAGAGTAGCCTACCTTATTTATTTTGACATTGGCAGACTACAGAATAAATTGTGTCTTTTGTTTATATTCAATATTAGTACAACAATATGGCCGACATAGGTGGCAAAGTTGTAGAGCACGTTCAGATGCATAGGTCAATGAAGTTCTGTGTTGATCTAACTTACGGTGTGGGAGTTATGGCCTTTTAAGCATGACCCTTTGTTATAGTGCCACCATCTGGCCGACATAGGTGATTTGTAGTGCCTGAGTAGTGGGGGGCCATAGGAACCCACCTGCCAAATTTGGTTGCTCTAGGACTTATGGTTGCTGAGCCTCAGACACTTTTAGCGGAGAAAAATAATAATAATAATCCTAACAGATACAATAGGGTTCCACCAGCTTCGCTGCTTGGACCCCTAATAATCCTAACAGATACAATAGGGTTCCACCAGCTTCGCTGCTTGGACCCCTAATAATAATCCTAACAGATACAATAGGGTTCCACCAGCTTCGCTGCTTGGACCCCTAATAATAATCCTAACAGATACAATAGGGTTCCACCAGCTTCGCTGCTTGGACCCCTAATAATAATCCTAACAGATACAATAGGGTTCCACCAGCTTCGCTGCTTGGACCCCAAATGACGGGAACAGGCCATTCAGCCCAACAATGCTCGCCATTTTCCTGCCTAAATTAGTGCCCTGATTACCTACAGACTAGATAGTATCTAACACTGTATCAAGCCTATTCTTGAAAATCCCCAGAGATTCTGCCTCTACTATGTGAGCAGACAGGCTATTCCACACATTCACTACACTCTGGTATGGTATGCAATTCTTTGCATACCTCTTGCATAGTTTGTGATTTGCGTTGTGTGTGGCACTCATGAACGGACAGAGAATTTATACTTGTGTAGCATGTTGCACAGATCTCTGGTGTAACAAAAAGGTATTTTTTATATTTATAGATAAAGCATGCCTCTTCAAACCTCTTCGGCTAGCCTCTAATCAAACCTCTCCACATCTGTTGTTTAAAATTTGCAGCAGGAAGTTAACTAACAAGTGACTCTTATACCACTTTGCATCAGCGATCAACCGTTCATCATCTGTGTGGCCTATATGGGAAGTGGTTGCGTTTAAATTCTTGAGGAGGGAAGTGACGCTATGCGGATGGTTTGCATATGCAGTCTTAGTATTAGTCAGGCTCCCATCCTTGACTGAACTGATGTGCATACTCATAGGCACTCTTCTAACAAATTCAAGCATGCATTCTCTGAGATCTGACTTATTCCACTCCTTTGTATCTCTCTAACCTTCGCACCAGTCACAGAATGTTAAATGTACAGGGCTACTGTTGATCCTTAAGACGTTTGAATTGCTTTATTCTCAATGTAGAAATCTTAAGATTGTGAAACCACTCCATTTGTGTTGCTTTTTCTGTTGCATTGTATTCAATAACATTTGTGTTATATTTTTACAAATTATTCAAATGTTATGTAGCCTATTTCCTTTGGATAGACAGGGTGCAGTATGAGGGTGGGAATTACAAAATTACATTACTGTAATTACATTACATATGTAATTTCTATGACATTTGTGATCACTTATAATTATCACTGATCTACAAATAAGGTCCTGGTAAACAAAAAAAACTCATTGAACATCATTGAAAGGTCCTGATTAAATATTTAATGTTTTCATTCCGTTTTCTGGAGGAACACTAAATGTAAAATATCATGAACTCTGGTGCTTTGAGGCACAGTCGCTCAGGAGCTGGGTGGGATTAGTGCATATTTTTGAGGCACAGTCGCTCAGGAGCTGGGTGGGATTAGTGCATATTTTTGAGGCACAGTTGCTCAGGAGCTGGGTGGGATTAGTGCATATTTTTGAGGCACAGTCGCTCAGGAGCTGGGTGGGATTAGTGCATATTTTTGAGGTACAGTCGCTCAGGAGCTAGGTGGGATTAGTGCATATGTTTGAGGCACAGTCACTCAGGAGATAGGTGGGATTAGTGCATTTTTTGAGGCACAGTCGTTCAGGAGCTGGGTGGGATTAGTGCATATTTTTGTGGCACAGTCACTCAGGAGCTAGGTGGGATTAATGTGTATTTTTGAAGCACAGTTGCTCAGGAGCTTAGTGGGATTAGTGCATATTTTTGAGGTACAGTCGCTCAGGAGTTATGTGGGATCAGTCCATATTTTTGAGGCACAGTCGCTCAGGAGCTGGGTGGGATTAGTGCATATTTTTGAGGCACAGTCGCTCAGGAACTGGGTGGGTTTAGTGCATATGTTTGAGGCACAGTCGCTCAGGAGCTGGGTGGGATTAGTGCATATTTTTGAGGCACAGTCACTCAGGAGATAGGTGGGATTAGTGCATTTTTTGAGGCACAGTCGCTCAGGAGCTGGGTGAGATTAGTGCATTTTTTGAGGCACAGTCGCTCAGGAGCTGGGTGGGATTAGTGCATATTTTTGTGGCACAGTCACTCAGGAGCTAGGTGGGATTACTGTGTATTTCTGAAGCACAGTCGCTCAGGAGCTTGGTGGGATTAGTGCATATTTTTGAGGTACAGTCGCTCAGGAGTTATGTGGGATTAGTCCATATTTTTGAGGCACAGTCACTCAGGAGCTGGGTGGGATTAGTGCATATTTTTGAGGCACAGTCGCTCAGAAGCTAGATGGCGTTAGTGTGTATTTTTGAGGCACAGTTGTTCAGGAGCTGGGTGGGATTAGTGCATATTTTTGAGGCACAGTCGCTCAGGAACTGGGTGGGCTTACTGCATATGTTTGAGGCACAGTCACTCAGGAGATAGGTGGGATTAGTGCATTTTTTGAGGCACAGTCGCTCAGGAGCTGGGTGAGATTAGTGCATTTTTTGAGGCACGGTCGCTCAGGAGCTGGGTGGGATTAGTGCATATTTTTGTGGCACAGTCACTCAGGAGCTAAGTGGGATTACTGTGTATTTTTGAAGCACAGTCGCTCAGGAGCTAGGTGGGATTAGTGTGTATTTTTGAGGCACAGTCGCTCAGGAGCTGGGTGAGATTAGTGCATTTTTTGAGGCACGATCGCTCAGGAGCTGGGTGGGTTTAGTGCATATGTTTGAGGCACAGTCTCTCAGGAGCTGGGTGGGATTAGTGCATATTTTTGAGGCACAGTCACTCAGGAGATAGGTGGGATTAGTGCATTTTTTGAGGCACAGTCGCTCAGGAGCTGGGTGAGATTAGTGCATTTTTTGAGGCACAGTCGCTCAGGAGCTGGGTGGGATTAGTGCATATTTCTGTGGCACAGTCACTCAGGAGCTAGGTGGGATTACTGTGTATTTTTGAAGCACAGTCGCTCAGGAGCTTGGTGGGATTAGTGCATATTTTTGAGGTACAGTCGCTCAGGAGTTATGTGGGATTAGTCCATATTTTTGAGGCACAGTCACTCAGGAGATAGGTGGGATTAGTGCATTTTTTGAGGCACAGTCGCTCAGGAGCTGGGTGAGATTAGTGCATTTTTTGAGGCACGGTCGCTCAGGAGCTGGGTGGGATTAGTGCATATTTTTGTGGCTCAGTCACTCAGGAGCTAGGTGGGATTACTGTGTATTTTTGAAGCACAGTCGCTCAGGAGATAGGTGGGATTAGTGTGTATTTTTGAGGCACAGTCGCTCAGGAGCTGGGTGAGATTAGTGCATTTTTTGAGGCACGGTCGCTCAGGAGCTGGGTGGGATTAGTGCATATTTTTGTGGCACAGTCACTCAGGAGCTAGGTGGGATTAGTGTGTATTTTTGAGGCACAGTCGCTCAGGAGCTAGGTGGGATTAGTGTGTATTTTTGATGCACAGTCGCTCAGGAGCTAGGTGGGATTAGTGTGTATTTTTGAGGCACAGTCGACTCAGGAGCTGGGTGGGATTAGTGCATATTTTTGAGGCACAGTCGCTCAGGTGCTGGGTGGGATTAGTGCATATTTTTCAGGCACAGTCGCTCAGGAGCTGGGTGGGATTAGTGCATATTTTTGAGGCACAGCCGCTCAGGAGCTGGGTGGGATTAGTGCATATTTTTGAGGCACAGTCACTCAGGAGCTGGGTGGGATTAGTGCATATTTTTGATGCACAGTCGCTCAGGAGATAGGTGGGTTTAGTGCATATGTTTGAGGCACAGTCACTCAGGAGATAGGTGGGATTAGTGCATTTTTTGAGGCACAGTCGCTCAGGAGCTGGGTGAGATTAGTGCATTTTTTGAGGCACAGTCGCTCAGGAGCTGGGTGGGATTAGTGCATGTTTTTGTGGCACAGTCACTCAGGAGCTAGGTGGGATTACTGGGTATTTTTGAAGCACAGTCGCTCAGGAGCTTGGTGGGATTAGTGCATATTTTTGAGGTACAGTCGCTCAGGAGTTATGTGGGATTAGTCCATATTTTTGAGGCACAGTCGCTCAGGAGCTGGGTGGGATTAGTGCATATTTTTGAGGCACAGTCGCTCAGAAGCTAGATGCCGTTAGTGTGTATTTTTGAGGCACAGTTGTTCAGGAGCTGGGTGGGATTAGTGCATTTTTTGAGGCACAGTCGCTCAGGAGCTGGGTGAGATTAGTGCATTTTTTGAGGCACGGTCGCTCAGGAGCTGGGTGGGATTAGTGCATATTTTTGAGGCACAGTCGCTCAGAAGCTAGATGGCGTTAGTGTGTATTTTTGAGGCACAGTCGCTCAGGAACTGGGTGGGCTTAGTGCATATGTTTGAGGCACAGTCGCTCAGGAACTGGGTGGGCTTAGTGCATTTTTTGAGGCACAGTCGCTCAGGAGCTGGGTGAGATTAGTGCATTTTTTGAGGCACGGTCGCTCAGGAGCTGGGTGGGATTAGTGCATATTTTTGAGGTACAGTCGCTCAGGAGTTATGTGGGATTAGTGCATATTTTTGAGGCACAGTTGCTCAGGAGCTGGGTGGGATTAGTGCATATTTTTGAGGCACAGTCGCTCAGAAGCTAGATGGCTTAGTGTGTATTTTTGAGGCACAGTTGTTCAGGAGCTGGGTGGGATTAGTGCATATTTTTGAGGCACAGTCGCTCAGGAACTGGGTGGGATTAGTGCATATTTTTGAGACACAGTCGCTCAGGAGCTGGGTGTGATTAGCGTGTATTTTTGAGGCACAGTCGCTCAGGAACTGGATGGGATTAGTGTGTATTTTTGAGGCACAGTCGCTCAGGAGCTGGGTGTGATTAGTGTCTATTTTTGAGGCACAGTCGCTCAGGAGCTGGGTGGGTGTGGTGCATATTTCTCAGCCCAGTGATAAACTACTGTAGTGGCTCAGATTAAAGAATATAACTGTATGGGGGACATGTAATTTCAACAACTGTGTAATGTACCAATGGATGTATTAGGTCTGCCAACAGGTCAGGAAAAAGAAGGCAATCAATGAAGATCTAAATGGAAACTGTGTCCTGCTTCGAGATCTGCAGAGAACTGAGGAAATGTCCCCTTCATCACTTGGTATGCAAAATCCCTGTCAATCATTAAAGTGGACCATTTGGGAAATGAAAGTGTGGTAATACTAAAATTGATGTTTTTATGGCAGTTAAATTTAAAATTATGAATAAATAATAGAATAAATTCTGATAAATCAGAAGTGTGAGAAGTTTAGTTATTTCCATTTCACAGAGACCCTCCCAAATTGATTGTTGATTTTGCAGTAATGATACAGGCCTGTACATATGTCTGCAGTAATGATACAGTGCATAATGACTGCAGTAATGATACAGGCCTGTACATATGACTGCAGTAATGATACAGGCCTGTATATACAATACGACTGGGCATTTGAAATGCAGACAAAACAAGACAGAGGGTATAAAAAGAACATATTTCAAGTATGATACATCGAAACAGATGGATATACTGCACAGGAGCTTTAAAATTCAATATAATAAAATTCATGTTTGCATTCTATTACACAGAAAAATGCATGTTTGTGAAAGATGCTATGCAAGATTAATACTGAATTGTTGCTCAATTGTTTATTTAATATTTTGACAGTCCTCAATGCCGAAGATAACCATTATCAGTTTTTTTATATTTTCATAAATGGCTTAAATGCATTATTGTGAACTTGATAGTTACCTTAAAACTAACGTTTTACATTTCAGTTGTACGAGAAATGAAAATGAACAACAGCAGCAGCAACAACAACAACAACAACAACAACAACAACAACAACAACTGCAACAACAGCAACAGTCATAAAGAAGAAATCGTCAAACATGATTTAGGTAATCAAATCTCACCAGATAATACACACATTTGTACAAAATGGAAGTAGACTTGATGTCAAGTCATGTCGATGTTTTGCCGACCCCGTAAAATAAGGCTCAGTGCCCTTCTTAAAACATTTAGTTGATAAATCCTCAAAAATATGGTTTTGCCATTTCCATTTTAGTAAGAAAATAATCTTGGCAATAATGGTGGTTGCGCCCCTAATATAGGAAACTACATCAGTGCTAGAAAGGAAAACTCATTCATTTCCTGTTTCAGATGAGCGCATTTCTCGTCAGAGAAGACATGCCAATATAAACAACCACAGCAGCAGTGAGGATGAGAACGAAGAAGGTATGGACTTAACTCAAGCAACTTGTGATACTTTTGTTTTTGAAGTCTTTAAAACAAACATACAAACATTATTTCCATACACTTTAGCAAAATACCAGAGGCAGAGGCTGATGGCAGAGGCTCACTACATGCAACTACATACAATGTATAACACACTCACAAACTAACCAGCTGATTCCATGAGGAAGCTCGTCATATTTCCCCAAAAGAAACACTTATTGCTTAAATTGTTTTTTTTTTTCAGATGCTGGGACGGAGATTGCCTTTGTTCTGGATGGTTCAGGGAGTATTGAGGCTGACGATTTTGTGAAGGCAAAGGATTTCATTTCTAACATAATGCAAAAGGTTTGGAACACCTGTTTTACTGTAAGTACTGAACTCATCTTCATAGTTTACTAACATTATCATCAGTCGATATGAGGTTCATCCACGATACCAATTCCTTGTGAACATAAATGATCGCAAATCTTTGTGATGAGCTGTTAAGCAGGTTTGATGTATGAGAAATGCCCTGCAAGCTCCACCAGTCCTGTGTTACATCCCATTATGATGGGATGGTCTACATACTGTATTGTGTAGCAGTGCTTTAAGTATGCTTGAGCAAAGTCTTTCATCTGAAATCTGTCAATATAAATCCAGATGTTTAAATGGATAGATATATGCCAAATATGCATTGACATTCACTCCATGTATGCATGCACACACACTTCTTTTTTCATTGTACAATAGTTAAGACATTGTCCATTATTTTATTTTTTTTGAGATAAACACACAACGACTGTTTATCGCGAAGCATGTAGTGACTTTATATTGTTCTTTGATATCTTTTTTATGTTTGTGTTATTATTATGGTTATTGCTTGCAGTAGTATTTTTCTCTGAGGCAAAAGATTGTTTTTTTTCATTTGAAAACAGGAATGACACTAACATAAGAGTCAGAGTCTAATGACGACAGTTTCCTTTATATGTCGTGTGCATGGACCAAAACTTTACTATCATGGACTATGTGACTTATTAACAGGATGGATAAAAAAACGAATAATAATTGTGAATATCAGGGTGAAATTAACATCTTCTTCTGTTTTTCAACAGTGTGACTTTGCAATTGTACAATACGGAAAAGATATAAGAACTGAACTTTCCCTACTGGAAAATGACAATGGCACAAAGGCCATTGAAAAGGTGAAGAGCATAAAGCAGATCATGGAGTACACAAAAACAGCTTCAGCCATCAACCATGTGCTGTAAGTACAATATTACCAGGTTTATTACCAGTACATTACTATTGTCTATACCCGCTTATCCTGGACAGGGTCGCGGAGGGTGCATGCACTGGGCGAGAGGCAGGAATACACTCTAGACAGGCCGCCAATCTATCACAGGGCACACACACCATTCACTCACCATTCACTTACACACTCATACCTATGGGCAATTTAGAGTCTCCAATTATTAGCCTACCAGTATGTCTTTATGTTCTCCATGAACCTGGAAACACAGAAAGGCCCAGGCCAGAATTCGAACCCAGGACCTTCTTGCCATGTAACTTTAAACGTGAAAACGGCTCGAAGAAACTACAGAAGAAAGGGCAGATAGAAGGTTTGAGTACTAAACTTCTTTAAGCTCAGTGTCTCCATAACTTGTGCCAGTACTGTATCTCTATACTCCATCATTTGCTCTCCCCAACAAATGTTTCAATCAAAGTAATAAGCCTAATTTTATCATTTTAATCAAATGAAATAATTGTGCTGATTATTTATTTGGAAGTGTAAAACGTGTGGTTGGGCTGGCCACACACACAGCAGAGCCTCTGATTGGGATCAAGGCTGCCCCCGGAACCTTCACAGGACAGATATCTGGAATCCCATCGACTTGTTTTACGACTGAACATTTAATTCAGGCATTTTCGGGTTAGAAACAAATGCATTTTTGTGGAGAAAAATTCTGTATGACTTGCTCATTGTTCTTGAAAGTGTTTTTGTATTGTTTCCTCCCCTTAAATAATTTAAATAATTGTTTCCTAAAAATGTGAAAATGTATTTTCAGTGAGAATGTTTTTGTTCCTGAGAATGGATCAAAAGCGAACGCCAAGAAGATGATAATCGTAATCACGGATGGAAGCATATTCCTCGACCCAATGGACCTCACAGACGTTTTGAACTCGCCAAAAATCAAAAACATTATTCGCTTTGCTATAGGGGTACGTTATTTCTGACATTAAAAATTTCCATTACTCATCATTTGTCTTTAATATCAAATGCAATCATTTAAGCAAAGCTTTGCAGTTTATGCAGCATGTCCCAACGTGTCTGCATTTGCACAGGGAATACGTTACAGCAGGGCTACTCAACTCCAGGTCCTGTGGGCTGCAGCATCCCCAGATATTTGCACAAGCCATGCGCTACACCATCTGATTTCACTAATGAGCTCGCTTCCTGAACCAAGAAGGTAAAATAATTTGTGAAATCTGGTGGTGTAGTGCATGGTTGGCACAAATACTACAGACACAGTGGCTCACAGAACCTGAAGTTCAGCGGCACTGCATTACAGCTTACCAGCAGTCAACCCCTTTCTGTGCCAATGCAGCCTGTAGCCAGGAAACCCCAGAGCACAGGTGTCAAACTCCACTCCTGGAGGGCCGCAGGGTCTGCTGGGTCTGACGTGTTCTCAGCACCAGTGGTTCATTTAAGTCATTAATTGGCTAAGGAATCCTACATACCTTGTTCTCAAGGCAATGATTAGCAGTGGATTGAAAGGAAACCTCAAAAACCTGCAGGCACTGTGGTCCCCTTGGGATTCAGTTTGACACCCCAGCCCCAGAGTAATATATAACTACATTACACCACAGCTATGGTGTCATCATCTGTCTCTTGTCTGTGCTTTCCCAAACGGATGGCGGTAATTGCAGATTCACTGGGTTTTCAAATGTGACTGGGTAGTCCAAATCTGCTGAAAAATAACATGCCATGTTCTGACTTTTAGGTTGGAAATGTTTCACATGATTCCCAAGGAATTAAAGAGCTGAAGGAAATAGCTTCAGATCCAGATAAGCACTTATTTATGGTCAACGACTATACTGGTTTGGATGAAATATTAGGAAATTTTGAAAAGACAATTACTGGAATTGAAGGTAGTGTACCTTTCCTTGGGTCTTTATGCCCAGCCTTGTACAACATCAAACTATACTGCCTTTCACAAAAACATTTCCTCTGTCACACATTACCTCCTAACTTGTTTTATTGATTTGTTCTGGATGTGTGCATTTTCTGTACTAAATGTACTGGCAGTTTTTCCATAAATAGACACATCTCAGATATTTTCTGTTGCTAAATAATTATTAATTGAGTACACATGAATTCCTATTGTAGAGTAGTAACTGATAATACAATAAAATAAATAATAAAAAATGTTATATTATTGCTACTCCACAGGTATCCAGCAGGGGGCAGGTTTCCACTTCGAGCTTGCTGAGGCAGGGTTCAGCTCCCACTTTGCACACGATGTGAGGACTGTATTCTTCATGTACATAACATTGTGTTCCTACATTGTATTTGATACAGTGCGCATAAACACACATTTACACACATATACAGACACACAGACACTCACTGACACACATTCACACAGACTCAAACACAGACACTCACTCACACACACACACAGATACACACAGACACTCACAGACACTCACACACACACACAGATACACACATGCACACACACACACACACCCACACAGATACACACATGCACACAGACACACATACACTCACAGACACACAGACACAAACACACACAGACACACACATGCACACACACACACACACACACACCCACACAGATACACACATGCACACAAACACACACATACACACACAGACCCATACAAACACAGATACACACATGCACACACACACACACACCCACACAGATACACACATGCACACAGACACACATACACTCACAGACACTCACACACAAACACACACAGATACACACATGCACACACACACACACACCCACACAGATACACACATGCACACAAACACACACATACACACACAGACCCATACAAACACAGATACATACATGCACACAGACACACACACACACAGACACACACACGCATACACACATTCACACAGACGCACACGTACACACGCAGACACACATGCACACAGACACACACATACACACACACACACACAGACAATCATGCACACTCACACACACAGACTTACTCTGAAGGAGACCAAAATCGAGACTTCTATTCTGAGATGGAATTCAGGACTGAACATTTGGTCCCATGACCATTTGAGTGTCTCAATGCGTGTGCGTGTACATGTGTGTACTGATAACACTGCACATGCATGAAACCAAGTTTAGGCCAATGGCTAAGATTGAGCATGACAGAGACTGGGATATGAATGGCCAAGGCACAGAGAGAGGCTCTGGGCCCTGGATCTGTGTGCTGGAGGGAGTACCAGCATTTTAACAATAAGCTACTCAGGGAACCAATATCGATCACATATCGAGAACTCTGTTCTATTCACAGGGAAATCTCCTTTTCGGTGCAGTGGGGGCTTATGATTGGAGCGGGGGACTGATTTTGAAAAACCCTCAGGATGGGCGTATAACATTTCTCAATGACTCTTCCACGGGACCAAGATTTTCATATTTAGGTAAAGGACTAAAAACCAATGTTCAATCGTGAAAATATTATTTAATTGTAAATAGTCTTAGTCTACATAATTTCATTTTATGTTCAGTTCTATTTCAGGTTAGATACATCACACTGTGTAGTAGCTTAGTATTACTGTAATTACACAAACCTATTTTCGACTTATGTACAGTATATATAAAATATAATGTGCATATGAGTGTTTGTATATGTATATGCTGCTCTGCGTCCCTCGCAGGCTACAGTGTGACGTCTGCACTGGGGCTGACTGAGACTCTGTGCATATGAGTGTTTGTATATGTATATGCTGCTCTGTGTCCCTCGCAGGCTACAGTGTGACGTCTGCACTGGGGCTGACTGAGACTCTGTACATTTCGGGGGCCCCTCGTTACAGCCTCACCGGCTCTGTCCTGGTCTTCAACAGCCAGACTCACCAGGTGATGCAGACATTACCTGGATACCAGGTGTGTGTACACCCTTAGAGAATGATAGTCTCTGCCACTTCCTGTTTATCTACCTTACTTATCCTGTTTATTCAGAACCACGGCCGCGAAGCATAGTCTGTCTGGTTCTTCCTCATTTGTAGATCAATCAATTAACCTGGATGTTTCGCCTTAATTTGATACCTCTACTTTGCATACATGCTTAAGACCTTTGAAGATATAAGACATTTTTGGTGGGGGAGTAATATCAACTTGATAAAATTTGTTAAAATCAGTCCTGGATTTTCACAGCTTTACAAACTGGACTACAGCCAGCTTGGGAAATAGTTTTTATGCGCAGGTATCCTGCCACATTAAGCAGCTGGTTTTTTTTGGCATATTCAATGTGTTACATGTTCCCAGCCACAGACAAACTCTGTCCCCCTGATGCAGGTGGGTTCCTACTTTGGATCAGTGCTTTGTGTCTTGGACTTTGACAAGGACGGTAAAACGGATTACCTGTTGGTTGGAGCACCGTATTACCATGTCAAAGGAGAAGAGGGCAGAGTGTATGTGTATAAACTGAACCAGGTGAGCCATCCCCTGGAAGTCTCCTGATTCCTTACTATATTTGAATATAATGGTACTCATAAAACACTGAGTCTATCATTTCACTTTTGAGCATACACTCTAACACTCAAATTAGCAGCAATGTTATGTCTATCAGTTAAACAAAACAAAGCTAAATAATTGATGGGTTGTATTTACCCTATATAGTGCTAATGAGTGCTATCTTATGGGTTCAGAGGGCCTTGAGGAGAAGGGGTAAAATTCTCTTCAGCTGGGGGCTTTACGCTAATGCCCCTTTACACTAATGCTCACCATAGCCCTTGTACCTCTTAGCCTCACCATAGCCCTTGTACCACGAGCCTCACCATAGCCCTTGTACCTCTTAGCCTCACCATAGCCCTTGTACCTCTTAGCCTCACCATAGCTCTTGTACCATGAGCCTCACCATAGCTCTTGTACCTCTTGGCCTCACCATAGCCCTTGTACCTCTTAGCCTCACCATAGCCCTTGTACCTCTTAGCCTCACCATAGCCCTTGTACCTCTTGGCCTCACCATAGCCCTTGTACTATAAGCCTCACCATAGCCCTTGTACCTCTTAGCCTCACCATAGCTCTTGTACCATGAGCCTCACCATAGCCCTTGTACCATGAGCCTCACCATAGCCCTTGTGCCTCTTAGCCTCACCATAGCCCTTGTACCATAAGCCTCACCATAGCCCTTGTACCATGAGCCTCACCATAGCCCTTGTACCACGAGCCTCACCATAGCCCTTGTACTGGGCGGCTCTCTGAAACTTTGCACTGTTTCTCATGGAAGCCTAAGCTGTTTGGCACATTGACTGCAGGCCCAGGGACGGTTTGATGCAGAGGGTACAGAGTGGAGGGGAGCGGACGGGCACGTGTTTGCCATGTTCGGATCGGCCATCGCGGACCTTGGGGACATCGATGGGAACAGGTTTAATGATGTGGCTGTGGGGGCCCCTCTGGAGGGGAACGAGGCATCCGGGTCTTCTGGAAGCATCTACATTTATAACGGATACGAGGGGGGAATCCAGCCACGGTTTTCCCAGGTAAGAAAAAAGGATCTGCAGTCATCAGTTATCCCCAAAGATTCTATCTCTACATTTACATTCATTCCCTTAGAGCAGATACTCTTAAACTGAACAATTGTGAGATTATGTATGGAACATGATTAAAATAGAGTTTCATTGTATAAAACAGCGCTGTAAGAAATTAATAATCTTGGTTGGGAAGATGTGCAGAGTAAATTTGAAATGCTCTGAAATACACTCTAGCAAATTTTAAAGGGGTTACATAGAGATACTTAAATACCAAATGATGATTTTAATGATAACCTTGAGCTGACCTTGGTTCCAGCTGAGTTAGAGAACCCTCTCACACACTTTCCCACTTCTTTCCATGCTTACTCTGCCAGAGGATTTCTGCTGCAGATTTAGGGACCAAGCTGCGGTTCTTTGGCCGATCGATCAGCGGGATGTCTGTGGCACACAAAAACAGACGAGAGTACATCAGCGTGGGGGGGGAAGGAGGTGTCATCGTCCTGCAGTAAGCACAAATTCATACTGTCAACTAAAAAAAAAGAAGAAATTAATCTGTGGCTTTACATAAAATAACACTTTCCCATTTCAAATTTATAATTTTGTTTCAAGATTCATTCTCTGCTGGTAAAACAAGATTAAAATGTATGATGTTTGTTTTTTATATTTCGGAATGATATATTTTCTGTTGGATAGTAACGTAAAATGATATGATGGGTGTATTATTGAACTCAAACAGATATACGGTACATAGTGATTCAATGTATTGCTACATGGCTTAGTTTGCGATGTTGCATTTATTCCAGAGCCCTTCCTGTCATTGTCTTCAAACCAATAATGAGAGTCTATCCTCCCCACCTTCCCTCAGTGGACACAGACAAGAATAAACTGTACAATACACATGTCACTCTAAAAATCTGCTTCAATACAGAAAGAGGGAACATAAAGGGTAAGAATGCGGGTGTTTTCATCCAAAAATGCCTGCAATCTGTAATATGTAAAATTGTATTTGTTGTTATTTCATCAATTCAGGTTTTGTACAGTCAATCTATTTTTGGGAATTAAATAAGTCTCCTGGTTTCACACCTTTTCCCCAGATGTTTGTGCTGTGTGTTAAGGTGCATTTGCTTTTTCCCACATTTACTAAAAATTTTTTCCACTTTGTCTCAGAGGGTCAGCTCCCCATTTCATATCAGGTGGATCTTGATGATGCTCAAGCCTCAAAGCGCCTGTCTTTTGCTAACGGTGTGTCCAAGGCTGACATCTTTTACCTGACTCCTGATAGGGAATGCCTGGACACCTTCAACCTGAAATTTACGGTAACGTCCCCGTAGTTACGGTTACTAGGCTGAATAACGTTTCATTGACCGACTAAATAAATGACTGACATAGGAAAGGGCTGATGAACTGCGTGAGTAATTAGGGGCTGTCAGTAGTACGTTGAGCTAAAGAATGTGCTCTTAGTGCACCATCACCCAGGGGGGCATTTAGATGGCGTGGTACCCCCCTGAGTGCAGTATCAGGGGGGCATTTAGATGGCGTGGTACCCCCCTGAGTGCAGTATCAGGGGGGCATTTAGATGGCATGGTACCCCCTGAGTGCAGTATCACCCAGGGGGGCATTTAGATGGCGTGGTACCCCCCTGAGTGCAGTATCACCCAGGGGGGCTTTTAGATGGCGTGGTACCCCCCTAAGTGCAGTATCACCCAGGGGGGCTTTTAGATGGCATGGTACCCTCCTGAGTGCAGTATCAGCGGGGCTTTTAGATGGCATGGTACCCCCTGAGTGCAGTATCGGGGGGGCTTTTAAATGATTAAAGGATTAAGTGGCTGATAGAATTAACGGCATCACTTTCAGACTACAGTTGCAGAAAGTACAGAATGTGAGAATGCAACAGAGTTAAGTCTTCATGCTAAGAGAGGTTATGCTTCTGTGCTTGGTGTGGACTGCTCTACATCTTCATATGAGTAACAATTAATCATCTTGCCTGCTTGTGCCAGTAACTTAAAATGTGGTGTACATAAAGGTATGGATTTTCTAAATGGGGTCCTAATTTTGTTATTATTCCAGGTAATTTCATTTTATGAATTGGATTCAAACACTTCATTGTATAAAGCCTCATGTTCCTGAGAGAGCCATGTATCTGTGTGTTCCAGGGTTGCCATGACTGCTTCTCACCCATTGTAATCAAGCTGAGCTATTCTCTGCTTCACAACCTTTCTGCTGGACCTCCACTTCGTGTTCTGGATAAGTTCAGTGACACAGAATCTACCAAAAAGGTACACACGTCTTTATAAGGTACCACCGGCTTTTTAAACATATTTTCTAGGTGCGACTGTGGCAAACAAGCCTGCCACAGGCCACCGAAGTGGCTTTCCAAGGGGTCCTCCAGCACAGAGACACAGGGAGATGATCAAACAGTCCACGTTTATTTTCAAGGGTGGCAAGCTGTTACAGCCAAGGAGCAGATGTAAAACAGTCATGACAGAGGCTCCCCTTGTGTGAGTGGGGATGGCAGATTTAACCTGTGCGCACTGATTGCCTCACTACACACAGGTGCAGCCACCCCTGTTCCTGGGTCCAATTAGCCTGGCCAATTATCTCATTCCTTACCAATTATCTAATTAGCCAGGTCTAATTAGCTTGACCCAGGGCAGGTGTGGCTGCTTAAACCAGCCATCCCCACACCACAGCGACTAATTATACTGACATGGAGAACAGCAGGAGGGTGGTTTACTGTAGAAACACCTTGATTGGGTAGTCACAAAATAAAGACTGAAATCAGGCAGAGAATGCAGAAAGCAACAGATGTTTTGTTAAGAATATCCTAAAAGGATGTTGATTCATTTTAAATAAACTTTACCATCAGTATGAAAGATGTTATGATACTATGACCAATGGTTCAGTTTGTAAATTATTTTTGGTTTCTTTTCAAAAACGTATGCATTCACGGTTCACTCTATTGCACTTTTACAGCATTACAAATGTAGCCATTCTGCTGCATATTTCACAACAATAAAGGACATAATTATGTTTGGTACGTTTGTCATATTAAAATGTACTCTACAGAGGGAGAATATTTGCACACTGAAAAACGCATGATTCTTATAAATCCTGAAGTAGTACAGTATTTCAGAAGCGGAGCATAAGCAATGTGTCATAATTCCAACATCTTTCACAGCTGCAATTCCAGAGGGACTGTGAAAAATGTGTGGCTGACGTGTCCTTGTTGGAGTCAAGGCTGAGGTAAGAGAGTTATTAGCTCTGTTATTCCACAGAGCTTTTTGAAACAGAAGTCTATACTTATCTGTCTTACTTGAGTTTTAGTCTAAAATTGATGGAAATGAACATAGTGTACTAATTATTCCCACTCTAAGTAAGAGACTGTTTTTTTTACTATCTTTGGATAATTTAATTTTTCTCTTTGATTTCCTTTGTTATTACAGCACAGACATGATCGTAGTTGGACACACACAAAACTTGAATATAGTCTTCAACCTGAAAAATAGGGGAGATGGGTCCTACATGACTGCACTGATTTTGACATTTCCTAATATTCTCCTCTATAACAAGGTAACCCTCCCCCACCACACACACTGGTAGAGTTGCCAGTTGTGCTAAAATACAAAATACATTTTTCATGTATGTTTTTCATTAGGTACAGCCAAGTGACAGTTTGATAGCCTGTCAAAATGAAGAGACAGAGGGAGAGAGCTCTCAGCTGAAGTGCAATGTTATGCATCCAGTAATGAGGAAGGGTGCTCAGGTAAATATCTGAAATCTGAAGATCCCTCCTGCAAAATTTGTTACCGAAACAATTCCTTATTTTGAAAAAATACATTTTTCCTTCCATTTTCAATTTTAACAGTATTCTGCTGGTTGTTTTTTTCCCTAGGTCAGCTTTTCCATATCCTGGCAGCTTGTGGACAAGAAAACAGCGCTAAGGACTGCCAGGATTCTGGCTAATTTGACAGGGTTGGAAACACGCTCCCATTTTTGTTCTTATGGTTGCTTTTGCAGTGCATTGCAGTGCTTTTGAATGAGACTATCATGTGTGTCACAATAATGCACCTGCGTAATGTGCATGTGTGAGGTGCACACAGTGGAATGGAATCTGTGTACCTCTGAGAACTTTACATTTTTGTTTGCTCAAAAATGGATTGCTTCTCTTAATTCATTCTAGCGCGAATAATGGAGGTCAAGTCCTGGATAATAAAAGCTACAACTCTGTGGTAAAGAATGCCCTGAAAGTCCAGCTCATGGGGTGAGTGTATTTCAAGGGTTAAAAGAATTCTTTGGCTTCTCTAACATGAACAGAATCATTTCACATGGCATTGCTATCTGTTTTTTATTTCAGGAAGGCAAACCCTGAGTTTCTGACCATAAACAATGAAGACCAAACAGATAAAAATAATCTTACATTTACATTTGAGGTATGTGGTCTCTAAAGTTTCCACTGTAATTTAAATTCACCCTTAATCATACATTAATTATCATGGCCTGAGTACCTCTTTGAGGTGGCTCAGTTGGTATCACAATTTTTATTTTAATATCTCCCGTGTCATGACTTTTCTTTACATTAGCTTATTCATTGTAATATAACATTCCAAATATCATCCATGTAGGCCAGCACATACAATAAAATATTCCATTAAATTAATGTCCATTAATTCTTTCTCCTAACAAATTCATATAAAAGGTTAATTTACTGTTGTGATGTGGCTCCTCTTTGGCAAACAGGGAAAACTTGGCTAGTTACCTGTGAAACATGAACAGCTTTTGCAGCACATGCGAAACACATGTGTAGAGTGATTTTTGTCTCTAATTTACTTGTTTAATTGAGTTTTTAATTGTTAAATGAATAGTAGTATTTACAAGTATACATTAGTAGCATTACCATCTCTTCAGCACCAGTATGTGTACGTAGGGCTGGAGAAGGCCTGTAATGTAATTAGAATATGTTTGCATAATCATGCAGGGAACCTCCCAAATGATTACAGAGGCCTTGCCGGGGCGAAAACCCTAATTTACAGCTTGGTAGCTCTCACAACCCGAAATACAGCATGGTACTTCTCACAGCCCAAAATACAGCATGGTACCTCTCACAGCCCAAAATACAGCATGGTACCTCTCACAGCCCAAAATACAGCATGGTACCTCTCACAACCCAAAATACAGCATGTTACCTCTCACAGCCCAAAATACAGCATGGTACCTCTCACAGCCCAAAATACAGCATGGTACTTCTCACAACCCGAAATACAGCATGGTACTTCTCACAACCCGAAATACAGCATGGTACCTCTCACAGCCCAAAATACAGCATGGTACTTCTCACAACCCAAAATACAGCATGTTACCTCACACAACCCGAAATACAGCATGGTACCTCTCACAACCCAAAATACAGCATGGTAGCTCTCACAACCCAAAATACAGCATGGTAGCTCTCACAGCCCAAAATACAGCATGGTACCTCTCACAACCCGAAATACAGCATGGTACCTCTCACAACCCAAAATACAGCATGGTACCTCTCACAACCCAAAATACAGCATGGTACCTCTCACAACCCGAAATACAGCATGGTACCTCTCACAGCCCAAAATACAGCATGGTACATCTCACAACCAAAATACAGCATGGTACCTCTCACAACCCAAAATACAGCATTGTACCTCTCACAAACCAAAACACAGCATGTTACCTCTCACAGCCCAAAATACAGCATGGTACCTCTCACAACCAAAAATACAGCATGGTACCTCTCACAACCCAAAATACAGCATGGTACCTCTCACAACCCAAAATACAGCATGGTACCTCTCACAACCCAAAATACAGCATGGTACATCTCACAACCCGAAATACAGCATGGTACCTCTCACAGCCCAAAATACAGCATGGTACATCTCACAACCAAAATACAGCATGGTACCTCTCACAACCCAAAATACAGCATGGTACCTCTCACAACCCAAAATACAGCATGGTACCTCTCACAACCAAAAATAAACCAGACTGGGACCAACAATATACATTTCTACACCCAACAAGTGGAAGCACACAAATTCATTGTTAACATACTTAATACTCTGTTGTTCATTTTCAGATATATGGTGAGAACAAATACAATGCCACACTGTTTGTAAACATACGCATACATCTGCAAGCAGGGAGTACTGAGCTGGAAATCACAGAAATATCAAAGGTAACAAAGTTTATACAATTATTATGACTTCTTTTTTGCCAAGTTCTGCTTGTAACTTACTTTTAAATATTTTTCAGGGAAAATGTAATTTCACCCAAGGGCGTTTGAAAACAGCACAGGTAAGTACCACTTTGCCTCTGAAAACCAGTCTCTCACGTCTGCTGTCCATTGATGGAAATTGGAATCGGCTGTTATTTGTTCACATAACTTCTCCGTTTTATCCTCAGGACTCTTATCGCATCCGCTGTGCAGTGGGAGAGTTGCAGGACATGATTGTTATCAAAGCTGAGGCCTTCGTCAAACATGTTGAGGCAAGAGGGCTGCATGTTTTCCAACATTATATTAGACTCAATTAAAAGGAAGGGTTTAAAATGGATTGGTTGTGACCTATTGCCTATTTGCATGTAAATGTATGCAGTCAGAAAATTTGTATGAAAATAACTGCAACAGTCACTATTTTTTAAAATGTCATTCAAATTTAAGGACAAAGGGCACTGTGGTTAGATTGAAACTGGGTCCTTGTTAAAACTGGCACAGTACCATGTGATAGTACACTATGACCAGTTTTGTAAGGTAGTACTAATGTGAATAACTTTATTTGTGCATTTAGATTTTTAAAATGTACATTCAAGCCAATTGATATTGTGATAGTATGCAGTAGTATGTTTATATATACCATTCTGCTCATTTAAATGCTCTTATTGTGCTCTTATCACAGGGCAGCTCAGAGATGGTCATGGCTAACGCAACGCTGGAATTTGACAGAGATCAGTATGAGCTCATAGAGAAAGGCAGCCCCAGTGAACTGGTATGCTGTTCCATATGAAATATTTAGCCTTTTTTTAATATCTTTTCATCCCATATTTAGGTGTCCAAGCAGCGAAGCTAGTGGAACCCTATTGTATCTGTTAGGATTATTATTAGGGGTCCAAGCAGCGAAGCTGGTGGAACCCTATTGTATCTGTTAGGATTATTATTAGGGGTCCAAGCAGCGAAGCTGGTGGAACCCTATTGTATCTGTTAGGATTATTATTAGGGGTCCAAGCAGCGAAGTTGGTGGAAGCCTATTGTATCTGTTAGGATTATTAGGGGTCCAAGCAGCGAAGCTGGTGGAACCCTATTATATCTCTTAGGATTATTATTATAATAATAATAATTATTATTATTATTATTATTATAATTATTATTATAATAATTATTATTATTATTATTTTTTTATTTTATTTTTTTTTCTCCACTAAAAGTGTCTGAGGCTCAGCAACCATAAGTCCTAGAGCAACCAAATTTGTTAGGTGGGTTCCTATGGCCCCCCACTGCTCAGGCACTACAGATCACTTATGTCGGCCAGATGGTGGCGCTATAAGAAAGGGTCATGCGTAAAAGGCCATAACTCCCACACCATAAGTCAGATCAACATAAAACTTCATCGACCTATGCATTTGAACATGCTCTACAACTTCGCTGTTGGGACCACCTATGTCCGCCATATTGTTTGCCCGCCATTTTGACTGTTTAGTTGAGGCGTGGAAGCTTTCTCTGCTAAAAGTGTCTGAGGCTCAGCAACCATAAGTTCTAGACCAACCCAATTTGGTAGGTGGGTTCCTATGGCCCCCCACTACTCAGGCATTACAAATCACCTATGTCGGCCAGATGGTGGTGCAATAATAATGGGTTATGTTTAAAAGGCCATAACTCCTACACCATGTCAGATCAACACAAAACTTCATCGACCGATGAATCTGAATGTGCTCTACAACTTTGCTATTGGGACCTATGTCCGACATATTGTTGCGGAAGTGCGGAAGAGCTGTAGCTCCACATCTAGAGTGTTATGACATCTAGTAAACTTTACGGCAAGCGGCTAGAAGACATCCACGGTGACGCAACTAAGTAATCCGACACCGTTGGGTCTAGTTTTTTAAAGTGAGAGGAGGGTCTGAACTTCATAATGGACAATATTATCTATCTGGGCATTCATAAAAATATTCTTTCACCACTCAAAAAATCGTATTCCGTCATAGCAACAAGATAAACCCGACAATAGCCCTAAGAAATGCCAATACGGCAGTGAAAATGCTGCTCACTGAGTAACAAAATAAACAAGACAACGTTTTTAAAAATGATACCATGTCATTCTACAGTCAATATCTGGGAATAAATATTGAATAAATATACAACCTTACCGTTGGTTTTACGCGTAGAGATGTCCCTTTTGAGACTGAGTGGTCATATATTGTCTTGGACAATCCGTTTGTGAAATATACATGCATCTGTGATGCCTGGGTACCTTCAAAAATAGCTGTGCGTAATACCACACCTGTTGTTTACAGTGTTGTCGCCCTTTTTTAGTACAGCCTGGCTTGATTGACAATTCATTTATTCAGTAGGTGAGAGTATAAACTTTCTAACTATGTATCACATGTCTGATTTTGCTTTTGGAATCGCATTTTATCGGTCATCGTAACCGAAACAATTCTTATCATCGCATTCACTTATGCATTCGCTCTGGGTTTGCAATAGCTAAAAGACGCTGCACCTAACGAAATGTTGTCAACAATTTTTCATAATTTCTTGGAAAATACTATTATTATTGAAGTCTTCTGGGCATAGCTAAGCCATATGTTTGCTGATAGACCTATCTGACGCTTTTCTGTAACAAAACATAAGCGGGTAGGACTTGATTTACTATCTCTGTCTCTGTCTACTGTACACAGTTGAAATTTCATCATTGCTATGTGAGTATTACTGCTGAAAATATTTCGGTTCGTTCCATAATTTAACAAACTTTCTTGCGTCTACAGCTGCAGTTTCTCGCTGCAATTACTAATTTTGAATATAAACAAAAGACGCAATTTATGCTGTAGGCCTAGTCTGCCAATATAGAAATTAATAATACGGTACTCTGCAGGCAGCAGGCAGGTAGCAGGGATGGCAAGTTTTTTGTTTCGTTTTTTTCAATGCCGTATTTATTATTTGAAATATGTATTATTATTCTATCTGTCTCTGAGGCGCTCTGTATAACGAAACTTCAGTACCTTTTCAGTACTTAAAAAAAAAAAAAAACGGTCTGGTATTAGAATTTTCCGACGTTTGGTACTTTTAGGCCAAATGTAAAAGCCAGGGAAGTGTGTCTCCCGCATTATTGATTGAGAGGATGAAAGGTATAATTTGTCAGAATCTTCGCTAGATGGAAGTAGCAACTAAGGTAGCCAAGTCAGGTGACGTGCGCTTGTGCATTTCCTCTCGTTGATACAGCACAAGCTTTGACTCAGTTCACTTCAGTAGCGATAGGTGTTCTAATTTGGAAATATTTTATTATAGGAAGATGCTATATTGCTGTTAAAATATGCTGTTTTTAGATCTATTTAAAAGTGAAAGTCCTGTTTAAAGATTATTTAGTTCACAATTGTTTAATTTTTTAAATATATTTAATATACTTTTCTATTAGTGTTGTAACACTATAGGCCTATGCTTATTAATATGTTGAAGAGGCTTCAACTTAAAGGTTGTTAATAAACCAGGTTGTTAATAAACTGTGAATTCGAAAATGAGGTCAACCCTTGTGGACATTATGTTTCTGATTTATTAAGGTAATTTCAGTATCGTTAGGTACCAAGTATCGAATCAGTATCGTTTAAGTTTCAAGTATCGTTTCAGTATCGAGTATCCTGATACTAAACCTGGTATCAGTATCAAAGTCAAATTTTTTGTATAGTGACAACACTAGTCTGACGCCTGTTTTAGTTACGGCACAGAAGCACTGCAGTTCTACATACACGCCAGGCCATCTACATTACATTACATTACAGGCATTTGGCAGATGCTCTTATCCAGAGCGACGTACAACAAAGTGTATAACCATAACCAGGAACAAGTATGACAAAAACCCTAGAGAGAAGTACTGGTCCAAGTGCAGGGAACAACCGCATTGTTCAACTTGGACCCTGAAGGTTAAACTGATTAACACTAACACAACAAGAACGGCAACAGAGTGCAGTCTATGGAAAATACAAGCAGTAGTTAAGACAAGTGTTACGACGTGCCATCTAAGGGTTACATAGTAAAGGCCTTTACGGCACATCCATGGCAACGCAACTAAGTTATTCGACAGCGTCTCTTAGCACAAAATTGGCTGTAAGTCATCAATATTTCATACAATCATCATGATATTCAGTAGATATTTTGGGTTAAGGTATATGATCATGAGGACAAAACCATTTTAAAATCGCTCCATAGGGGGCGCAATAGTGCCAATGCTGGGACCCCTCCCAACGCCGCTTGCAGCTTTAATTTTACATTGTTGTCATTCAGAATGCCAATCACAATTAAGTTGATACTGTGGGGCATGCTCTTAGCCCAAGCCTGGGTATGAATTGTCTCATCATTCGTTCTCATGTTCTTATCTTTATGCCTCTCTATCTGGGTCCACATGCTGTGGTTCTGGCTTATCTGTAGGCCTCTCTATCTGGGTCCACATGCTGTGGTTCTGGCTTATCTGTAGGCCTCTCTATCGGGGTCCACATTCTGTGGTTCTGGCTCATCTGTATGCCTCTCTATCTGGGTCCACATTCTGTGGTTCTGGCTCATCTGTATGCCTCTCTATCTGGGTCCACATACTGTGGTTCTGGCTTATCTGTATGCATCTCTATCTGGGTCCACATACTGTGGTTCTGGCTCATCTTTATGCCTCTCTATCTGGGTCCACATGCTGTGGTTCTGGCTCATTTTATGCCTCTCTATCTGGGTCCACATACTGTGGTTCTGGCTTATCTGTATGGCTCTCTATCTGGGTCTACATACTGTGGTTCTTGCTTATCTGTATGGCTCTCTATCTGGGTCCACATACTGTGGTTCTGGCTCATCTTTATGCCTCTCTATCTGGGTCCACATACTGTGGTACTGGCTTATCTGTATGGCTCTCTATCTGGGTCCACATGCTGTGGTTCTGGCTTATCTGTATGCCTCTCATTCTCAGGTCCACATTCTGTGGTTCTGGCTCACCTGTATGCCTCTCATTCTCAGGTCCACATTCTGTGGTTCTGGCTCACCTGTATGCCTCTCATTCTCAGGTCCACATTCTGTGGTTCTGGCTCACCTGTAGGCCTCTCATTCTCAGGTCCAGGTACCGATCACTAAGCCTGAAACAGTGAGGTCAACCGCTGCGCTCATAGGAGGCTCTATCGGCGGCTTCCTGCTCCTAGCCATAATCATCGCCATCTTGATAAAGGTAAGCTTCTTTTTTCCCTGACTCTCAGCATTTAAGCTCAGGTGGATTGAATCTGTGACTATTGGGCCACATTGTTGTGTTCTGCTGTTTTCTTTTCCAGTGTGGTTTCTTCCGGAGCCGGTACTCAGTGGAGCAAGCAGACGGTACAGACTGATGTCTGTTTTTGGCTTCCTGTTAAACCAAAGCTTGATTGATGCTATCAGATAAAGTATTATGGATTATTTCTGTTTTTTTTTTGTTTTCATCTGTAGGAAAACTTGAAGATATTTTTCTTTTTTTATCAATTTGTTTTTGTGCTTTGTAATGTTTGTATTTTTTGGTTTGTTTTAGTTCTCCTATTTAATTTCACTGCCTGCTATTTACAGAATTTGGAAAGCCAAAAGCCTGGTATATTCATTGCAAGTGTCGTTTGACCGTTGAATGTCTTGTTGCCATTTTGCTGATCTGTGTCACAGGAAAGTCAAATAAAATGTGAATATCAAAAATGGACATGCTCAGATTCATACCAATCATTTTCAGTAAGGATTGCATTTACTGTTGAGAGCCATTCATGTCAGTACCAAGGCAGTGGCAGCAGTGACCACCCAGCTGAGTGGTGCACAGGGGCTATTTTGCCCCAGAAGGCTATGTAATTGGGAGGGGTCATGGTCCTGAACTGCTTTCACTGAATTAGCTGCAGCAAAGGGAAAGAGAACACCCCAATCAAATCTGTATCTTTTGTTTTGGGTTAAGTTTCATGTTAAAATGTTTCTTTATCAAACTAGAACCTTACTGATATGGCATCTGGAAAGGTTGTATGAGATAGCTTAATGATTTATTTTCCACACCCACATATACATCAAGATTTGGGTAAAATTAACCTTCAAAGGTTGTTGCTGAATGTAAGGTTATTCCTTTTCACCTGTATTTCTCTAAGGTACTGTTTTTTGACTACTGTATGATGTAACATCTTTTTAAAATAAATGAATTGCTTAATGGTTTCTTACTGGTGATTTCTGTCTCTGCCTCTGTGTTTATGTATAGTGTAGCAACATTTTTAGACCTCTTTACTCCCACATGTTTCTTGTCTCTCAATTTGGAATTAGGACTCCTGTCCTGAATTTGGGACAGCCCACCCTGCCACACAGGTCTATATATTATTTTCACACTGTAGCTTAGATAAACAGCTGGAGGACTACTCAGGAGGACTAGTACTAGTACAGCTGGTGCATGGTGACTGAAAGCACTCCTTTATAAGGGGTCAGTGTTGCGACCCAGCTGACCTGGACCCACCCTCCCTGGGAGCTGGTTCTGCCAGTCATACAGCACCCTGTGAGACTGCTGGCCAGGGATACTGCTTCAGCTGGGTACTCCACCAAAGAGCCTCACATCTGCAAAGTCATTTTAACTGCTTTGCCTTTCACTCACACTTGCCTATGTGTCATTTTTTTATGCTTATCTTATCAACTGTAGATCACATAGAGTAACTGGGGCCGTGCTAGAGGGGGCTTATTTCCCATCGGTTACAACCCGGCTGTCTAGGGGTGTGGTAAATGGGGTGCGTCCGTGGAAGGGACAGAATGGTCAATTCCGAGAGCAGCGTGACAAGAATAACAATTCACAAAAAGGTACAGTGAAAAAGTGTTTACTTAATCATGGTAAAAAGTGACAGCAGTGCAGATGGTGACAGGCTTCCTCTTTGGATTGGTGGAAGGTAGGCAGGGACCAGCAGGATGATTATGACGGGCAGTAGGAATGGCGAATGGCCTGGCTGCGGTTTCGGGAAAGAGGGGGAAAAAGAGAGAGAGGGAGAAAGAGAGAGCGAGGGAGAGACGCGCGCACAGGAACACACAGGGATGCTACACCATCCTCTGTTTGACCTTTTCCATTTACCCTGGACTGACGGCAAAACCCAGGACCTCATCGTCATATTGGATTGTGATACTGATATAATATTGATCATTTTGGGGGGCCTATGCCCTCCCAGGGTCATTGAGAAAACCCTTATTAAATGCCAGTGCTGTGAATGGGCAGTTGACTCCGGCAGCTGTTCAGCTCTCTCAAATTCAAAGTGCTAGTGTTAATCAGTTTAACCATCAGGGTCCAAGTTGAACTATGCGGTTGTTCCCTGCACTTGGACTGGTACTTCTCTCTAGGGGTTTCGTCATACGTGTTCCTGGTTATGGTTATACACTTTGTTGTACGTCGCTCTGGATAAGAGCGTCTGCCAAATGCCTGTAATGTAATGTAATAATGTAATGTAATGCTTTATTGGCATGACAAAATTTGCATTTGTATTGCCAATGCATGACAATGAACATGTGAACATGTGATACAAAGAATTATAACAGGATAATATGATTGTATATATAGTACACATAATACATACAGCATATACATACATATATACATATATATACGCACATATACATGCACATACATACATACAAACTCCCTCTCTCCCTCCCTTGCTCTCTCTCCCTTGTGCTCTCTCGCTCGCTCTCTCTCTCCCTTGCTCTCTCTCACTTGCCCTCTCTCTCCCTTGCTCTGGCTCTCTCTCCCTTGCTCTCTCTCGCTCTCTCTCTCCCTTGATCTCTCTTGGTCTCTCTCCCTTGCTCTCTCTCTCTC
This sequence comes from Anguilla anguilla, assembly GCF_013347855.1. Taxonomy (NCBI): domain Eukaryota; kingdom Metazoa; phylum Chordata; class Actinopteri; order Anguilliformes; family Anguillidae; genus Anguilla; species Anguilla anguilla. Next base: position 426,952 of record NC_049212.1, on the reverse strand, counting down.
TGTCTCTCGCTCGCTCTCTCTCCCTTTCTCTCTCTCACTCTCCCTCGCTCTCTCCCCCTTGCTCTCTCTCTCTCTCCCTTGCTCTCTCAGTTCAATTCAATTCAATTTTCTTTTTTGGCGTGAATGTTGGAAGAAACAATATTGTCAAAGCATTCAACAATACAACACAGTATAGGTAATAAACAAATATACATGAGATAAATGAAAAGATACAAATAAATAAATACATAAAAATAAAATAAACCCCTAAAATAAGTAATTAATAAATCAAACTAGAATCATTCAGCAGAGTACATGGGTTTGGTAGACAAAGTTGAAAATGGGTTTAGAAATTACAGTGTGGATGTAGCTGTATTCCTTAAACGATGACAAGACATTATATATTGTGCACAAAGCTCTATCATTTCAACATGTTCTCCAAGGAGAATGCACATTTTTTTATCAGTCCCTAAATATTGGAAAGTTTTTATTTTTTCCGAAATGTTTGAAAAAAGTGCTGTTCTAATATCTTCATATTTGGAACAGGAGAGGAGAAAATGTTCCTCATTCTCTACCTCCCCTGAAGTACAATGTACACACAGTCTGTGGTAGGTAGCCAGGTTCTTTTATGCCGGCCTGTTTCAATGGCTAGCTGGTGGGCGCTGAGTCTGTACTTGTGTTAATAGCGTCCTTTTTGTGGGGTCTTTAATTATGGTGAGATACTGTGCCAATTTGTAATTTTTTTTCAGGTTTTGGAAGCAATTAATTTTGTTCATTTGTTTGACTTTTTTCTTGCCAATAGTGATAAACGGGGCGACATAGCTCAGGAGGTAAGACCAATTGTCTGGCAATCGGAGGGTTGCCGGTTCAAACCCCGCCCTGGGCATGTCGAAGTGTTCTTGAGCAAGACACCTAACCCCTAACCCCTAACTGCTCTGGCGAATGAGAGGCATCAATTGTAAAGCGCTTTGGATAAAAGCGCTATATAAATGCAGTCCATTTACCATTTGATAATCTTTATCTTGCATAGTTTTTTCTATTTGTTTGAATTTTGCCAGTGTAGATTGTGTGGTCGAATTTAGCTGGTGTTTTTGGGCCAGGTATTCCAAAGGGAATTTTCTGTGTGTTGTGTCCTAAAAGAAAAACGCTCCTACAGTTGTTCTGTGGGGCAGTATGGGCCAGGTGGGTCCAGAACCTTGCTGCTCGTTTCTCTATGTGGCGCAATAGAGGGAATCTCCCAAGCTCTGCTCTACAAGCCAGGTTTGAAGTATTTCTGTGTACACCCAACATGTTTTTACAAAAATCTAAATGCAGACTTTCTGTTGGGCTTTTATCCCAGGCTTCATGATTGTATTTGAAAGAGAGGCCCCATATTTCATAGCCATATGTGGCTATTGGTTTGATTACAGAGCCAAATCTTTTTAACCATATCCTTATAGGAGGGTGAAATCTATACAGTGATTTTCTCATTGTATAATATGCTCTACGTGCCTTATCTGCTAAATTTTTTATTGCTAGATTGAACCGCCCTGAAGAAGTGATTGTCAGACCCAGATAGTTCTCTCTCTCTCCCTCTCTCCCTTACTCTCTCTCTCTCGCTCTCTCTCTCTCCCTTGCTCTCGCTCTCTCTCTTGCTCTCTTTCTCTCTCCCTTGCTCGCTCTCTCTCTCTCGCTCTCTCCCTTACTGTCTCTCGCTCTCCTCCATCAATAAAGCTGACAGCATCAGCTTTTCAGTTGCTATTTTTACTCGACTGCGACAGTATACAAGTATGTGACATCATACAACATCTTCTTGTCTTGACAACTTCAATAGTGAATTGGTGGGGTATATTTGTTTTAATAAAAATTAACTAGACAAATATTTATTTGTCTAATTTTAATTTTAGAGAAGCTCACTGTAGTTTTGTGTAAATCATACAAGGTTATAATGTGTCTGTTTATTTGGCAGATATCAGGTTCAGGCTACAGGGGCAAATAAGGAAGCAGAATGGATAACACAGATCTGGAGATCCGATTTAACAGTTTTCAACAAAAAAGCTATGGAACTGTCTTAGTTTTATATCAAAATCCAATTTAAATAGAAGCCGAATTCCTAAGCACAGCCCAACTTTGCTTGAAAGGGCTAAGCAGTATATTGAAACAGTCCACAGGTATTCTGTAATTTCAATTTAAGGAATCTAAGAACTAGCCCCAAACAGACATATTAAAATAAAGTTAAAATAAGTTATCTCCAGTAGATCTTAGGTTACAGGTTTTCATAACAAAAGATTAAGTACCTCAACCAAAAACAAAGAGGTTAAAACAAACTACATTTATATAGAGTTACAGCAGCAAGCGTAGGATATCATTTTATTATGATATTAAATAAAATGCCACAGCTTACAGCATTGACACACTAGTACCCACTGTACAATCCAATCTGGCCAACACTGTTGGCATATTGTCACAGGACATTAAACAATATAACCCCAGTTTCCCTCAGACCATAACTCTTGTTTTGGAACACAATTATTACTTTGGGGGGTGTTCTCTAATTTTTTTTAATTATTACATTTTTTTACTGCATTTGTTTTTTAAGAGATACTTTTTGCTACATGTAGTCTACGCACTCAATGTCACACATAACCATTAAACATAATAGTGTTGCACTTGCACAGTCAACTTGCAAACTCTTTCTAAATACCACGGTGATAATCTATTTGAATAGAAAATTAAGAAAATTAATTCACCAGAAATTTCGAGACAGCCTTCGTTTAATTATAAAGCATCGCACTAAATCAAAATAGCCTTTCATTTTTCTGCCGTCAGGCCAATGCAGATATACAGCTTGCTTCAGTGCAGTAGTGAAATGGATCATTGGGCACTTTAATCAGGGTATTTTGTCATTACTAAAAACTGCCGCTGAAATGATCCAGGAAATAGAATGGCTTCTACTATATGCACAGTACGTCTGTACTAATTTCTTCATTGTTTAAGTCTCTTTGGCGTGGCTATACGTGCCGTCTTCTGAATGACCACAGTCCACCGTCAACTCCCCGGCTGCGACACTTCGTAGAGGGCATGGCTGAACCCAGCTGGAAGGGATTTTTCCTCTCCGCATTTGATTATAAAACAGAGAAATATGTCATTGCGAAAAACAAGAAAGTCGGAGTGTTATATAGAGTCGTCCAGCTCGCAATCATTGGATACATTATCGGGTAAGTGTTTGAGCTATGTATGACTTATTTTGGTGCCGTAGTTCAAGTTAACCTTCAGTACTTGGCTAAAATTACCTGGTGCTAAGGCGTCGTCGGTATTCCCCCAGGTTTGAAATTGACATTTGATTTATGGTGATCAGAGGATTTTAAAAGCTATGGTAATAATGTATCGTAAACCATGTAAGAATATTAGCAGCTCAATTTTGTATGTTAGGCTACCGTATTCACATGGCACGTATGCGTATGAGAGCGTACTGTATTTGAAGTAAGGCAGGACGTGTGCTCTGCCATATTCTTCAGTTTTGCTTGATTTATGAATCGTCTAAATTGCCTATAGCAGTTTAACAGACAACTATTTGAAAATACCATCGGCTTGCCGGTGGGTCATTTTCTAAATTCCTTACAGCTGCAAGGCGGTGGTGGTAGTCTACTGCACTGCAAGTTTTCATTCAAGAGTCTGACTTATATTGTCAAGTAGCAACTCGTTTCATGCCAAGGTTTTTTGCTTAAGAAATAGCCTACCTTTGATGACCCTTTCTTAATCAACATTCCATTCTGTGACGTTGCAATAACAAATGATGACTACACAGCTTGTAAAGAAATTGCAATACATCATCTGTCCAATCTACAACTTTGAAACAGATAGTTTATTCTAACTTTATATCGAGTAGAATGTTATTTATTTATTTTTATTTGGGGGGGTTGTATTTTGTGCGTTTCGATTAATAACACATAGTACACACTGCTCGGCAGTGTCATTCCACCATGACATCTCAACAAACCCAGGTCCCATTTAGACAGTCCATGCATATACTGTATGCATATACAGTTAAGCCCAAAATTATTCATACCCATGCCAAATTTTGAGTTATAGTGAATTTTAATTTGACGAATAGGTTTCTTCTGGCTGGAAATGACATAAGAAGGTGACAAAAGACTGTAAGACATTGTGTTAGAGATGTTAAGGAAAAATGTTACCTAATTTTAAAAAAAATTGAAACATTTTTACAAAAAATGCCACATCCAAAATTATTCATACCCCTTGAAATTGTTGCAAATTTTTGAGGAAATGCAAGCTTCTATACCATTCCAAATGATCCTGGTAATTTCTGCCATGTTCTAGAGAATTCTAATCAACTATAAATTGAGAACAGCTGATGCAGTTGTTCTCTAGTAAGTTTCTAGCCAATTGCATGTCATGGCTAAAACCAAAGAGCTTAGTGAGGACCTCCGGTTGCACATTGTGGCTGCTCACAAGAAGGGGAAAGACTACAAAGCCATATCCAAGTGTTTTCAAGTGCCAGTGGCCACAGTGCAAAGCATCATGGTAAATAGTAAATGGACTGCATTTATATAGCGCTTTTATCCAAAGCGCTTTACAATTGATGCCTCGCATTCACCAGAGCAATTAGGGGTTAGGTGTCTTGCTCAAGGACACTTCGACATGCCCAGGGTGGGGGATCGAACCGGCAACCCTCTGACTGCCAGACAACTGCTCTTACCTCCTGAGCTATGTCGCCCCATCATCAAAAAGTACAAGAAGTTCCACACAGTGATAAATCTCAAAAAGTGTGGTAGGAAGCCAAAAGTGACCCTGCGCTGGCAAGAATGGTAGTGCGAGAGGCCTAGAAGAATCCAAGGATCACTACCAAGGCCATCTTGAAGAATCTGAGCAATTCTGGTACTAACATCTCAAGGCAGACACTCCAGCGGACACTGCACAAGGCTGGCCTCCATGGACGCCGACCAAGGAGGACTCCACTTCTCCAAGACAGGCACACAAAAGCTCGCCTAGCCTTCGCAAAAGCTCACCTGGACAAAGAAGAAAGCGTTTGGTCATCAATTCTGTGGTTAGACGAGACGAAAATGGAGTTGTTTGGACGTGGCTTTTGTTTGGCGAAAGAAAGGAGAAGCATTCAACCCCAAGAATACCATCCCCACGGTCAAGGATGGTGGTGGGAATGTAATGCTTTGGGGGTGTTTTTCAGCCAATGGGCCAGGCAACCTTGTCAAAGTAAACAGCATCATGAGAAAAGAGGACTACATTAAGATTCTGGAGGAAAACATCAGGCAGTCAGCAGAAAAACTTGGCCTTGGGCAGCACTGGACCTTCCAACAAGACAATGATCCGAAACATACAGCTAAAGTGGTCAAGAAACGGTTAACAGAAAACAATATTAACGTTTTGGAGTGGTCCAGCCAGAGTCCGGACCTGAATCCCATTGAGAATCTGTGGAGGGAAGTAAAGACCTGAAGCCTTCCAACCTCAAGGACCTGGAGATCTTCGCAGAAGAGGAGTGGTCCAAAATCCCAGTGGAGACGTACAAAAAGCTTGTTGACAATTATAAGAACCGTTTGACTGCTGTGATGACAAATAAAGGCTTTGCCATTAATTGCTGAGAAAGGGTATGAATAATTTTGGACATGGCATTTTTTGTAAAAATGAAGAAAAAAAAATTTTCATTAATATCTCGAACACATTGTCTTACCGTCTTTTGTCACCTTCTTATGTCATTTCCAGCCAGAAGAAACCTATTCGTCAAATAAAAATTCACTATAAAAAAACATTTGGCATGAATAATTTTAGGCTTAACTGTATGATGTGGAGAATATTTGATTGTAATGGCATCTTGTTGCCTACGGAATGGTCAATTCCATGGGGTGTGATGATTAAGCTGAGGGTGTTGGCCAGCTCATGATGTCAGCTACTTTCATGGTTAACATGTAGCTGGCTCTCCTGGAACACCTTGCATCAGATGCACCATTTGCAAGACTTTGCAGGAAATGTATTTATTTATTATTGGTGGTGGTGGTGTTTTGTAAGTGGCAGGGCTACTGAAATTTTATGTTTGTGCTTAACATGTGCACAGATGGGTTTTCCTGACAAAGAAAGGTTATCAGGAAACAGAGGAGTCTGTCCAGAGTTCTGTGATCACTAAACTCAAGGGGGTGTCCCTCACCAACACTACAGACACTGGGCTCCATCTGTGGGGTCCTGAGGACTATGTCATTCCACCCCAGGTGAGTCATCGGATCGCTTTAGAAAAGTCTCCTAAGAGGCATAAAACATAAATAAATATGAAGTTTGTGTATTTGGAATGTGCTCAGTTTTAAAAAGTAATCGTTGATCAAAGCCTTTTGGGTTCTAGGCACTGTGCTGTAGCAGTAAAAAGAAGGCCAGCTGGATGCTGGAATATATTCGCAAAAATATTGAGTATGAATCTAAGGAAGTTATACTTATCTTATAAGTATAGCTTATAAGATAAGTATAACTTTTTTTGTCGGACAACAGTTCTGGCAACCGTGCAGTTCTGGGGACGGTACTACAAGAAACATATAGAGGCTCTGGAAAAGGTTCAAAGAATGGCAACCAAATTGGCTTCTGGTATGAAAGATAGAAGTTATGAGGAAAGACTTTAGATGCTTAATATCTTCAAGCTTTGAAAAAGGAGACTTAGGGGCATTTTGATTGAGGTATGTAAATTCATAAAGGGGATTAAGAAATTGAACTACAAGAGGTTCTTCAGGTTGAGTGTTATTAGCAGACCAAGGGGGCATAAATGGAAATTGGCGATGGGTAAATTCTGCAGACATTAGGAAGCATTTTTTCACACAGAGAATAGTCACTGTGTGGAATAGCCTGCCAGGTCACAGAGTAGAGGCTTGATATGGTGCTGAATGCTATCTAATTTGTATGTAGCCTGAGCACTAGGTACAATTTAGTGGTGGGGAAGTTGCGATAATTGTTGGGCTGAATGGCCTGTTCTCATCGTTATGTTGTGTTGTGTTGTGTTATGTTAAGGAAGTACCAGTCTTCGCTATTCTTCATATTGCCAGCTGCAAGTTATCTTCCAACTGATATATTAGGCAGTGTGTCTGAATCACAATGTTTGGACATACATGCTCATTATAATTGCTGTCACCACAGCTATGCCACAGAAAGATAACAGTTATATCTGTAGCAGCATTAGCGCATGTATATGGCTGGTTTAATGAGCTGTCAAAAATGTGTTATGGTATGTTTAGTGATAAGTGGGGAAACCACTAACAGCTCATTGTAAATGACGAGTTTGGTTGAATATGTGACACTTATCACTTATTCACAGTGCACGGCTGACACAGTGTTCGTTTTTCAGCCTGGCAGCCAACTCAAGAGATTCCGTTTTCTTAGTTTTAGGTTTGTTCACTCAGTTATGAACCAAATGGCATTATAGACCTCAGAAGTAACACCTCTTGGACATTACAGCCCATATTCTCAGAAACAATGTTTTTTTTTGTTTGTTTTCAGGGGGAGACAGTATTTTTCATTATTACAAATTTTATTGAGACTCCAAATCAGAGACTAGGATACTGTGCTGAGGTAAGAAAGTCAATATTTCATGAAAAATATTTTGTCATTGCCTTGCAGTTTTATTGCACTGCTACTTTCAAAGCACTTTTTAGAGGCAATTCATACAGCGCAATGCAATGCAGTGCAATCTTGTGTGATTTTTATTAAGGAAGACTTGATAAAAACAGAGGATAGATTTTGCCTATTGAATGAGCCACATGTGAGAAGTGTGATTACGTACTCTCAAACTTTATAAATGCATCGAAAATATGCTAAATAATGCAACAACTAAAAGTATTTCACACACATCTGGGTACAAACAAACAATAAATATGCAACATTTAGAGCTTGGTAAAATGCTATCAAAACGATGATTTAGAAAAAACATTGTCAGAACTAGTAGTGTTTACAGGGTCCCACAGAATGACCCAGAGGAGTAATAACTTCCCTGGGCATGCAGAGAAAGTTGACATTTTTAACATGCTTACTGGCTGTTTCATAGCCTTAGATCTGAGATCACTAAAAATAAATGTGTGTGACCACAAATCTTGAGCTGTGTGTGTAATAAATCAGACAATCTGTATGTGCCACTGACCTCTTGAAATGCTACACATCAAAGGTGTGTCACAGTCTTCCTAAGGGAGATGCATTTGGATTCAAAGGTATATTACACAAAAACTAGGTAAGGCACTAAGTTTTGTATTGGTTTCTTATCTGTTCTTTCAATCAAAGCTGTAAGTTAAATTTTTGGTACAGACAGCAGCAATAAATGTCTTCTATAGAAAAAAAAACCATTTACTGTAACAACAGTGTATGCTGTCTGGGAGTTATTTATCCAGCCAATTAAAGGGGGGATGATACGATGTCTATATTGGCGAAACAAAGATAAGCTGAGAACATGCTGACTGTTCAAAATGCAAAAGGGATAAATGAACAAGTGACTGAGTCAGTAGAAGAATACATTCAAAGTCACTGTTAAAAAGCAAAGTAAGCAGAGATGTATGCAAAATGGCGAGTGAAGTGAGAAAACTTCAGCAGTTAATAATCACAGCAAATTCCAAAAGTGGCCATTAGGGTGCTGGAAATGTTTCATTGTGAGGCCCATGCAGTTTCTGCTGGTCATTAATCTTACTGAGTCTGCTGCAGGTTTCAAACCACAGGTCTCACCTTCTGCATGGCACTAGAAATATAATGTGCTTACCAAGTTAAACACCAAGGTCCCCAGACTAGGGAACTAATCACTCGCATTCAGGGGTGACATCATAGGCACCCTTGAGTGTCTACAGGCTCACTGCCTGAGCACCTCCAGCTGCGGGCTGAACAAACATTCTGTCTGCCGGATTTCTGACTCCATGGCAACAGTTTTGCACTTCCTTACATGGTGCATCAGTCATAGGGCACACCGTCTCTGCTCCATCACTGTTTCCATCCTGCCCTGAAAAGAATGTCCTCTGCGAGGACAATAAATAGTCCATCTGTACGTAAACCGTTTTACATTAAAAGGAGGAGGGAGCTTCGTTTGGTGAAGCTCAAGGCAATGAAATACTTGACTAGGGTCCAGCTGGAGAATAGGACACTCCTGACGCTATCGGTGAATGTAGCCCTAAACCATACGTTTGTGCAGTGTATAGGGTTAATTGCCTAAACCATACGTTTGTGCAGTGTGTGCGGTGAATTCTCTAAACCGTACGTTTGTGCAGTGTGTGGGGTGAATTCCCTAAACCATACGTTTGTGCAGTATGTGGGGTGAATTCCCTATACTGTACGTTTGTGCAGTGTGTGGGGTGAATCCCCTAAACCATACGTTTGTGCAGTATGTGGGGTGAATTCCCTATACTGTACGTTTGTGCAGTGTGTGGGGTGAATCCCCTAAACCATACGTTTTTGCAGTGTGTGGGGTGAATCCCCTAAACTTTACGTTTGTGCAGTGTGTGGGGTGAATTCCCTAAACCATACATTTGTGCAGTATGTGGGGTGAATTCCCTAAACTGTACGTTTGTGCAGTGTGTGGGGTGAATTCCCTAAACCATCCATTTGTGCAGTGTGTGAGGTGAATTCCCTAAACCATGCGTTTTGCAGTGTGTGGGATGAATTCCCTAAACCGTACGTTTGTGCAGTGTGTGGGGTGAATTCCCTAAACCATACATTTGTGCAGTGTGTGGGGTGAATTCCCTAAACCATACGTTTGTGCAGTGTGTGGGGTGAATTCCCTAAACCATGCATTTGTGCAGTGTGTGGGGTGAATTCCCTAAAACATACATTTGTGCAGTGTGTGGGGTGAATTCGGTAAACCATACGTTTGTGCAGTGTATAGGGTGAATCCCCTAAACCATACGTTTGTGCAGTGTATGGGGTGAATCCCCTAAACCATACGTTTGTGCAGTGTATGGGGTGAATTCCCTAAACCATACGTTTGTGCAGTGTATGGGGTGAATTCCCTAAACCATACGTTTGTGCAGTGAATTCTCTAAACCGTACGTTTGTGCAGTGTGTGGGGTGAATTCCCTAAACCGTACGTTTGTGCAGTGTGTGGGGTGAATTCCCTAAACCGTACGTTTGTGCAGTATGTGGGGTGAATTCCCTAAACTGTACGTTTGTGCAGTGTGTGGGGTGAATTCCCTAAACCGTACATTTGTGAAGTGTGTGGGGTGAATTCCCTAAGCCGTACGTCATGCTCAGCTGTACGTCACGTTTAATGTGTGTGTGCATGTTTAATCTTCTGGATTTTTTTCTGTTTTGTTCCACAGCTTTAGGGTGCCGGATGGCCTCTGTAGGGAAAATGCTGACTGTGCAGAGGGTGAATCGGTCATAGCTGGCCATGGTATGGTTGCTTACCTTTGAAGGGGAGAAAAAGTTTGTTGGTTCTAAAATATGGTATTTCATCACTCTAATCCTTGACAGGAGCGGAGGGTTTCATGGGGTGTCACTGTAGTCTTTAACATCTGTCAGTGTGGTTAATGAAATGACACCTTGTGAATAAATCTCCTGTTTTAAATTAACATGTGACTAATCATATGTCCCATGCTGAATGAGGACACAACTGTACCCTCTGTGCAAAATGTTTTTACCAATAAATAATAATAATAAATGCGATTTTATCCATGGAAATAGCTATACAAAAAGGCAAAATAAATGTCATGGTTACGATTGTCGTTGTAGATGTCAGAATGAAATGTCACTGACAAAAAAAGTTTGCTCTCTTTGCAGTGGTTTGGGCTGGAAATGAGCTGTAAGAGCGGGATATGCACAACACTGCCTATTGATTGGCTACTGAATCTTACAACAATGCACAGCCTTGGAATGCTGGGCATATTTCAACAACTGCAAAATATCTATGTATCTGTGTTACTGACTGTTTGTCTAGCTAGCTAAGTTAACTAAATGACGACGTTGTCGTGCACATCAATGTCACCAAGCTAACGTTATTAATAAACAAGTGAAGTCGTTATTTTGATGGCGATTAATAAATCATGTAATTTTACAATGTATCGAACGTTACATTTATGCTACTAGTTTAACGTTACCTACACACTGATTAAGTTAATATAAAAAGAATGTACTTACTGACGAGATGAAGTGATAACACAGTTTGTAACGAGGTTGGTTAGCCTACTAAAGAAATGGTGCCTTGCTTGGTACCGTTAGCTTGGGATAGTTGGAAGCATCAAGTGTTGAACGTCACTCTATGCACAATGAGGGTAAAGAACACTGATCTCAGACCTGCTGTTTTCCTATAGTGCGTTCACGTTTTAACCATCCGATGTCGCTGATGAGCTGTCCAACTGAGCCGCACCACTGTAACTGTTGTTTAAAAAACATCTTAAAAATAAATTTTTTTTAAAAACCGATGCTTAGGCCTGGCGGGGGGTCAATTTAGGCCCGGCGGCCCTCCGGGCTTGCAATACACTGGCGGAAACCCTGGTGTGTGGGGTGAATTCCCTAAACTGTACGTTTGTGCAGTGTGTGGGGTGAATTCCCTAAACCATACGTTTGTGCAGTGTATGGGGTGAATTCCCTAAACCATACGTTTGTGCAGTGTGTGGGGTGAATTCCCTAAACTGTACGTTTGTGCAGTGTGTGGGGTGAATTCCCTAAACCGTACGTTTGTGCAGTGTGTGGGGTGAATTCCCTAAACCGTACATTTGTGCAGTGTATAGGGTGAATTCCCTAAACAGTACGTTATGCAGTGTGTGGGGTGAATTCTCTAAACTGTACGTTTGTGCAGTGTGTGGGGTGAATTCCCTAAACTGTACGTTTGTGCAGTGTGTGGGGTGAATTCCCTAAACCGTACGTTTGTGCAGTGTGTGGGGTGAATTCCCTAAACCGTACGTTTGTGCAGTGTGTGGGGTGAATTCCCTAAACCGTACGTTATGCAGTGTGTGGGGTGAATTCCCTAAACTGTACGTCTGTGCAGTGTATGGGGTGAATTCCCTAAACCGTACGTTTGTGCAGTGTATGGGGTGAATTTCCTAAACCGTACGTTTGTGCAGTGTGTGGGGTGAATTCCCTAAACCGTACATTATGCAGTGTGTGGGGTGAATTCTCTAAACTGTACGTTTGTGCAGTGTGTGGGGTGAATTCCCTAAACTGTACGTTTGTGCAGTGTGTGGGGTGAATTCCCTAAACCGTACGTTATGCAGTGTGTGGGGTGAATTCCCTAAACTGTACGTTTCTGCAGTGTGTGGGGTGAATTCCCTAAACCGTACGTTATGCAGTGTGTGGGGTGAATCCCCTAAACCGTACGTTTGTGCAGTGTGTGGGGTGAATTCCCTAAACCGTACTTTATGCAGTGTGTGGGGTGAATTCCCTTAACTGTAAGTTTGTGCAGTGTGTGGGGTGAATTCCCTAAACCGTACGTTTGTGCAGTGTATAGGGTGAATTCCCTAAACCGTACGTTTGTGCAGTGTATAGGGTGAATTCCCTAAACCGTACGTTTGTGCAGTGTGTGGGGTGAATTCCCTAAACCATACGTTTGTGCAGTGTGTGGGGTGAATTCGGTAAACCATACATTTGTGCAGTGTGTGGGGTGAATTCCCTAAACCGTACGTTTGTGCAGTGTACGGGGTGACTTCTCTCTCATGCTCAGCTGTACATCACGTTTAATGTGTGTGTGCACGTTTAATCTTCTGGATTTTTTTCTGTTTTGTTCCAGAGCTTTAGGGTGCCGGATGGCCTCTGTAGGGAAAATGCTGACTGTGCAGAGGGTGAATCGGTCATAGCTGGCCATGGTATGGTTGCTTACCTTTGAAGGGGAGAAAAAGTTTGTTGGTTCTAAAATATGGTATTTCATCACTCTAATCCTTGACAGGAGCAGAGGGTTTCATGGGGTGTCACTGTAGTCTTTAACATCTGTCAGAGTGTGGTTAATGAAATGACACCTTGTGAATAAATCTCCTGTTTTAAATTAACATGTGACTAATCATATGTCCCATGCTGAATGAGGACACAACTGTACCCTCTGTGCAAAATTCTCATAATGTACGATGGTAATTTGAAAGTCAGAAAAAAGACACCACTGTGGTAAATACAGACATTATTTCTTACATTATATATCACATTAAAGTAATTCTATGTTTGGATATCATTTATGTTTTATAATAACACCTTTAGATTTGTTTTAAAGATATATGAGCTTTCCTGCAGGAGTTAAGAGTGGACGCTGCTTGAAAAAGGACAGGAACTCTACTGGCACGTGTGAAATATATGGCTGGTGTCCCATTGAGAGAAACCGACAACCACAGTAAGACCAGACCTTCACTGCTGATACATCCTACCCAAATAAATATATCACTGAAAGTTGATTTTTACATACTTACACACACAGAGACGCACACACACGCACACACACATGCATACATGCACACACACATACACCCCCATACTCACACATACATGCACACACACACATACACGCACCCACACACACACACACACACACGCACATGCACCCACACACGCACACATACATGCACACTCACACACACACACACACACACACACACACACATACACACACACATATACACACACACGCACACATACACACACACGATCATGCTTAGCAAAGCACAATCTGGCATTTTGGTTTTAATCATCAACTCCCTCTGGGCAAAAGTGCTGAGTCTGGATATGATGAATTGTATAACGCGACCCCCCCGTCATGCACATACACACACCCACACACGCACACCTACATGCACACACACACACACATACACATACCCACACACACACACACACACACACACACACACCCACCCACACACGCACACATACATGCACACACACACACACGTGCACACACGCACATACATGCACACACACACACACACGCACACACACACTTCCACATACACACACACACACACACACTTATGTACACGTACACATACATGCACACACACATGCACACGCTCACACACATACACACACCCACACACATATACACACGCACACACACACACACACACACGCACACACACATGCAAACACACACACACACACACACGTACACACACACATGCATGCATACATAGGGCATTTTTAGTAAGAATTAAATGAGGTCTCATTCTCGCTATGAGCCTGTAATTGCCTGTATTGTATATGATGGCTTAACTCACTGAAATATATCACCATTCTATGCAGGTAAAAGAATTATCTTAGTCTTTTAGTCCCTCTTTTTCAGGGAACCCTTGTTAAGAAAGGCTGAGAACTTCACAATCTACATAAAGAACTTCATCAGATTTCCTAGATTTGGATTTTCAAAGTAAGTGACACTCATGGAACACCCATCAATGAGCATGAGGAAACCATAAAAGGGAGAGAGACAACAGCTCAGATCCAGTATTAACTTAAGATTTTAACTTAAGATTAAGATTTTTATTGTTAAGTTGACCCTTCATTTGCGTGAGTGGATGCCAATGATCTATTGCACTAGTTAGATTGTCTGCTCTAAAGACACATTTAAGGAAGCGTTTTTGTGACACACAGATTGTAGGCAAGCATACTCAATGAGCGGGTAGGTTTTAAAATTACAAGTCTTGGCTGTAGCAAAAGTGTAAACAACAGTTTGATCAGACAGCAAATCAAGGTTTATTTTCATGTCTTTTACTGAACTGTAGAATTGACAACATGGGGGGGAGGGGGGTATTCCCGGCACACTACAGGTGAGGGAAACTGTTGCATTCACACCTACAAGCCCAAGCCAGTACTGACTTCAGTTGATGCAGGTCTGTCTTGTGCAATACATCTCTCCTCTTGCTCTGTTCTCAGATCGAATGTTCTGGATACAGCTAATGACACATATTTAAAAAGATGCTCATACGACAAGATCACCCAGCCATACTGCCCTATCTTTCGACTGGGAGATCTTGTTAGTTGGTCTGGACATGAGTTCCAGGACATGGCATTGATGGTAAGTATTTACATACTGCAGCTCAGTTTATCAGCCGATCAAACAATCTGCTTGCAGTCTAAGATACGCTACATGGCCAAATGTTTGTGGACACCCGAACATCATACCTATATGTGTTTGTGAATATCTCATTCCAAAACCATGGCCATGGTTGCTACCCCCTTTGCTGCTATAACAGCCTGCACTCTTCTGGGAAGGCTTTCGATTCTCTTCCATTCAGCCACCAGAGCATTAGTGAGGTTGGGCACTGATGTTGGGCGATAAGACCTGGCTTGCAGTCGGTGTTCCAGGTCATCCCAAAGGTGTTCGATAGGGTTGAGGTCAGGGCTGTGTGCAGGCCAGACAAGTTCTTCCACACCAAACTCTGCAAACCATTTCTTTATCAACCTCACTTTGTGCATGAGGGCATTGTCATGCTGAAACAGGAAATGCCTTCCCTCAAACTGTTGCCCCAAAGTTGGGAGTACACAATTTTCTAGAATGCCATTGTATGCTGTGGCATTAACATCTCCTTTCACTGGAACTAAGGGGCCCAGCCCAGACCATGAAAAACAGCCCCAGACCATTATTCCTCCTTCACCAAAATGTACAGTTGGCATTATGCATTCAGGCAGGTAGCCTTCTCCTGGCATTCGCCAAACCCAGATTCGTCCATCAGACTGCCAGATAGTGAAGCATGATTCATCACTCCCGAGAATACGCTTCCATTACTCCAAAGTCCAATGGTGGTGTGCATTACACCACTCCAGCCAACGCTTGGCATTGTGCACGATGATTTTAGGCTTGTGTACGGCTGCTCGGCCAAGCAAACCCATTTCATGAAGCTCCCGACGAACAGTTCTTGTGCTGACATTTCCTCCAGAGGCAGTTGGAACTCGATAATGAGTGCTGCAAACGAGGACAGATGAATTTTACGCGCTACGCGCTTCATCACTCGCCAGTCCCGTTGACTCGTGACTTCAGCTTGTGTGGACTACCACTTTGTGGCTGAGCTGTTGTTGCTCTTCAGTACAACTCATTCTGCTGCCAATGATTGTCTATGGAGATTGCATGGCTGCTTGATTTTATGCACCTGTTAGCAATGGGTGGGGCTGAAGTAGCCGTTCCCACTAATTAGAAAGGGTGTCCACATACTTTTCGCCATGTCGTGTATTTTCAGAGGAAGACTGCAGACCATCAAGCTACATGAGGGACATTCTTCAGACAATGCAACAGATAAGGAGCCACTTTAGCTTTAGCTCACAGTATATACATTTTGCTCTATTTCTGTTTTACAGTTAAATTCATTTTCAGTTAATCTGAGAAGTGGTAAGAACTATCTGTTGTAAGCTTCCTAGAGTGTGATGGTACTGCAAATGCAGTAATAGTGTAGAACACCTGTGATGTAACTGCATAAAAACTTAATGTATCTCACCCAGGGAGGGTCGATCGGAATTCTGATCGAATGGAACTGTGACCTGGACAAGGGCTACTCCAGGTGCAATCCACACTACAGCTTCACCCGTCTGGATGTGAAGTCTTCAGCCAGTTCCATCACATCCGGATACAACTTCAGGTGCGTTTTAAGGTTTCACCCCCTGTTAAAGGAGCTCATTCAGGTGGAGGGGATAAACAAGAGATTGCTACATGCAATATTATACACTGTGAATTTGTGAACCTTTTTCTGCTTTTGTTTGTTGTCTTTCTGTGTAATCCTGTTTTCTCAGATACGCACGCTATTACAAAAGTGGAGCAGGGCAGAGTTATCGAACGCTATATAAAGTCTATGGAATTCGCTTCGACATCATGGTCCATGGGAAGGTATGAAAACAAAAACTTTTCGTAGTCTTATTTAGGCTACAAAAGAAAAAGTAGGAAAGTTAATTAATTCATGTGTCTGTTCATGTGACACTATGCCTTTCTCTTTCAGGCTGGGAAGTTTAATATTATCCCCACAATAATTAATATTGGATCTGGACTTGCTTTAATGGGTGCAGTAAGTATGAACATATTTTACATTGAATAAACATTGAATAAAATATATATATAATGGATAACACACCTGACCAGGTGCATTTTTGGAGGGTAAATTGTAGGGTGCAGTTACAGTGTCTAATCAGAAGCGGTCACTACATGATTTTATTTTATTTTGTTGCTAATGTTCAGTTTCATTGATTGGCAGAGGCAGATTCAGCTCACATTCAAAATATTCTAATTATTTGAATATATTTTGTTTACTTTCTAAAACTATTGCAAAATGTATATTGTTATTTTGGCTGTGGTGCATCATTTTAGTGCTATTCATATATGCACAGAACTGCCTCCATTTTGATCCTGTTTCTTCTTTCATGTATACACTTGGCAACCATGACCCAGCTTTGCTCAGATGTTTTCCAGGCAACATTGTTCATTCTTTCATTTCTCAGTTAACTATAACTGGTCATGGACTGTAGCTGCTCAAATAGTGCTTTAAGACTTTTGGGCCCTGACCGGCTATGCCCAAGATGAGGTAAAAAGGATTTCTCACAACTTGAATGAGCTCCAGTTTGGTACGTGTGTAGTTTATAATGACTTGATGTATATGAAACACTTTTCAGTGCTGTCTAATTAGCTGCACCTGTCACTGCTACCAAGTAAGGATTGCTCTTACCTGTTGTCTGGTATGGATGTCAGTGTACTGCTGATCACCCCCATTACTCTGAGATTGCATTTTCAGTGATTAAATAAAAAAGTTAATTTTAAAAGATTTTCAATTATCTTCATTATCATTCACCAGAGCCTCTCCAACAAAGCTACCAGACTGTGGACTTGAAAGCTTTGTAGTTGCCTTAGGCAACGCCTAGTTTTATTTCCGGAAATGCAGTGCTGGTTTTCATACAGCACTTGAAAGCTTTGGCTCACACATTTTTGGTAATTCTATGCTTTTGTACACCATGTGGCAATAAAGCTGTGAGTTCTTAAGCTATCCCCATTAATGAATGGGTGGAATATAGGCATAGTTGGAGAGAGGGAGAGAACAAAGATGGAGGCTCTACTTACTACAGTACACTATATTTATGCAAGAATAACTGCATGCGCAACAATGTCATGCAATCATATTGCCGACTCTGTGTTTGACATTTAGTAGTTGACACTACACTCACAAAACCAATAAGTGCCATTGTACACCTGTGGCAGCAGGTCAGGTTTAGAACTGACAAACATTTCTTGTAAGTAAATAAACATTTTTAATTAATAACAATAATAACCTTATTTCTTCCTGGTTCCCTGCCAATTGCAAGCGAGGGCACTTTGGAAATTACTGCACCAAAGTGGCATGCTTTCAAACATTGTTCCAAGTAATATATTCCCAAACTGAAACTTAGAGAATATCACAGCTGCCTTTTGCATGTGATTTTACCCATCCCTGGATTAGACAAACACGACTGAAGTGATGTTTGTCATGCCTCTGGAACAGAAAATGATCTTAAGCAATAATCTCCTGTATGGATTTTCAAAGTAGATACAAAAGGAACATACTGGTGATAATACTGTCTTTAATTACACAGAGATTCACTGAGTGGTGACAGTAACGCACAGATAATAATTCAGTGTGGACATACCCAAACAGACTCCATGTTGTTTCAGGGGGCATTCTTCTGTGACCTGGTGCTGCTCTACATGATGAAGAAGAGTACATTCTACAGAGAGAGTAAATTTGAATCTGCCAAGTATGACTCCGTAATATCACATTTACACACTGGTAATTCATGCAATCAGAGAACACTCTACTTTCACACTTATTTCATAGTGAAACAGGTGAAATAATAGGAGATTCTGTCTGCTATGAAATTACTTGATAGGGAAGGAGGACACACACCTAAATATATACAGTATAGTGAGGTGCTGTCTAACGAAGCAATCATAAAAAGAGAAAGATAGTCGCACTTTCTTCTGTAATAAATTACTTGGGAGCATAATAGTGTGCAATGATCTTTTTGCGCAATTAAATGACTGCCATGCATTTTTTAGCACATATATTTAAGCCACAATATTAAAAGTGTAAGTAGATTATTGTAAGAGTCTTCTCAGAATGTAGGATTGCACTCCACAATTTGGCAACTAGTTGTTAACCAATTAGTATGCTCATCAGAGAAATACGGGTGGGTAGCACTGTCGCCTCACAGCAAGAAGGTTGTGGGTTTGAATCTCGGCTTGGGGCCTTTCTGTGTGGAGTTTGCGTGTTCTCCCTGTGTTCACGTGGGTTCCCTCCAGGTGCTCCGGTTTCCTCCCACAGTCCAAAGACATGCAGGTAGGCTAATTGGAGACTCTAAATTGCCCATAGGAATGAGTGTGTGAGTGAATGGTGTGTGAGCCCTGCGGTAGATTGGCAGCCTGTCTGGGGTGTACTCCTGCCTCTCGCCCAATGCACGCTGGGATAGGCTCCAGCACCCCCCGCGACCCTGACCAGGATAAGCGGGTATAGATAATGGATGGATGGATGAGAGAAATACTGTGTGTATATATATATACATTCCTGGGCAAAAAAATGGGCCAAGCCCAAAATGGCAAAATATTAAGCTTTTAATGGTCTTAACAACCAATCATTGGTCAGAAAATTAGCAAGAATTAAACAAATTCACTCCTGAGAACTCCTGTGCCACCTTTTGCTTGTTCACTTTTGCTGCAGTGAACTGGAAAAGCTAGAAACAGGGAAATTCACTGATACAGTAGACAAATTAACAATGTCAAATAAGAGTCATGTTTTGTATTTGGTTGCATGTCATTTGCATGCCATGACTTCCTGATGTCTGTGACCTATCAATATCATCAGAGTCTGGATATCTTATTTTCAGGTTGTCCTATAAGCGATACAAAAACTCTTTGCATTTGATGGATCTCTATGGGAATTGGGGGGTGGGACTAGATTCAGCTGTAAATTATGCCGATACCGTATGGAACACATTTGTTGGCTAAATAGCTTTAAGTCATCAAGGGTCCAAGGTATCAAATGAGCCTCAATCCACCGTGCTGCTGCCAGATATGCGGTAGATACTAGAGAAGCATTGTTTCTCCTGAATATTTTTTCCATTGAGTTCAACAGGAAAATCAATCAGGAGAAATAATGCTTGTACACACACACATACAGTGCTGTGAAAAAGTATTTGCCTCCTTCCTGATTTCCTGTTATTGCATATTTCTCACACTGAATGGTTTCAGATCCTAATACAAATTAGAGAAAGAGAACCTGCGTGTAAGACTGACACCACATTATAGGAAGCGTTTGTTTCCAGTTAATGCTGCTAAACCATGTGCAACCAGTTATTAAGTTTAAGGGGGTAATTACTTCTTCACATGGGTGATACGGGTGTTTGATAACTTTTTTCATTAAATAGATTCATTTCTAAAATGCGTTTCCTCAGTTTATATGGCCAATAGCCATATAATCTGTCATAGGATGGTGACATTTTTAACTTTTCCTTTCTTGTGCAGTTTCAGGGATCTATTGCTTTAGCCTTATTCACTTTTTTGTGTGTTCAGTATTGCCCTCTCTTGATCAAGCAGATGCATGACCTGTGTGAGTGTATTTTCTTACAGGTTCTTGTGCGTGGGTTTTTTGTGCCTCTCTAAAGGAACAGCACTAGCCATAAAACGGGAGAGGGGAAGACAGAGGACAGGGTGCACAGGAAACAGATCCTGGAGCGGCGGCAGCTGACCGATCTGTCGCCTGAAGCTTAGCAGACGAACAGCTCAAAGAGGATGAGCTGTTGGCATCAGAGCACAGAAACGGGCGGGGGCCGGATGGATGGGACAGAGCCTTCCGTCAGCATCCCTCCCCTTTCATCTGGAACTCGGCAGTGCCAGGTCAGCCTCATGGACAAGGCCATGCTAGACTCCAGCCTCGACATGCCACAGCTTGAATGTATTACCATTCTGTCAAGCTGAAAGACAGAGAACAAGCGTGACCACAGGACAGATCTGCCAAAGAACACAACAGCATTGCTGTGCCCCCCCCCGGGCAGGCCCCACAAGCGATGAGCTGAAAAAAATACACTGACATTTCTGTCTGGCCTTTCTGCCTTCTGTGGTTCTCAGCCCCACTGTTATCAGCAGATGGGAGAAGCCATGTTATGACACGCTTGCAAGGCAAAACATTTTTTGCAATATAAACAAATGTTTTCGTAGCAGTGAAAAGCAGTGCATTGGACATGTTCAAATCAGGTTGACACTCTTTACGCTAGAAAAATGCATGATCCTGCAATGACTTGAATTGTGATTCAGAATTGCATTGTGCTTGCAGTTTCATCAGAAATCTATGTAGAATTGCTTGTGTTCATCCGCCCTCCACAGTGTAGACTGCATTTGATCTCTCGGTCCCCCGGAGAGAAAGGGAACCACTTTAGTGTGAATCGCTGGGATACAGAACAAGTCCGACAAGTTGGTATCATTATGTCTATACATCTGTTCCAAAGTGGATTTAGCCTTTTTACACCAAACAGATAGTGGCTTTAATATTTCCAGAAACAGACATCACTACCATCTTTATGTGACCAAGTGAAGACTCAGTGAATGGGATGGGACAGTAGGGCTGCATGAAACTGGGCCGCTATTCAAATCCATGACAGAGAAGTGTTTACTGAGAGATCATTCCAGAAGAAGGAACTAAATGTGTGGACTGTTATTAAGTAAATGCTACACTGACAATTACTGTAAGCCTTTCTACATATTTTTTTTATTTTTTTTTGAAATATCTGTGGGCAATGAAAATCCGCAGAATCAGACCATAGCTATAATAGAGACAAAATGAAACATCACATTTAATAAATTGAATTAAGTAATATACAAGATGACCACACACAAAGCCATACAAAATATTTTATTTTGCACTGCAATATGCTGATTTCTGAATGTCTAACCAATATTGTAGTCTTGGAGAATAAGTTTGGTGGTTTCAAAGTATTTATTCGTAGAGTGTGATAAAATGTATGCAAAAAGCTTTAATTAAAAGCTAATGACCCAGATCGGCAATCTATTCATTTGAGCAGACCAAGAACAGCTTTTCCAAAGCTTTAAGTCTGTGAGATTTATAGCACAAATATACATCAGGAAACAGAAGAGCCTAAAAAGAATATCTCCAAGCCATATAGTCAAGTATAAAATATGCAGCAAGATGTTTTATACCCGAACTCGTTCTGCCCCCGTAAGATCTCAGTTGCAGTGAATCACTTGAATAAATTTGAACTTGAATCTGCGGTGTGCCTTTATGAGTCTGAAATATACTTTGCTCTTGAGTACGTTTACCTTTAGTTTGTGAACAGCACATTTCTCTGAAACTTGACTTAAGCCTTATAACTACATAGCCAAAAGTATGTGGACACCTGACATTCAAATTCTCATCTAATATTATAGGCATTAACGCAGAGTTGGTCCACCCTTTGCTGCTACAACAACCTCCACTCTTCTGGGAAGGGTTTACACTAGATGTTGGAGCATTGCTGCAGGGATTTTCTTCCATTCAACCAGAAGAGCATTAGTGAGGTCAAGCACTGATTAAGATTTGCCTTCACTGGAACTAAGGGACCTAGGCCAAACC
This sequence comes from Anguilla anguilla, assembly GCF_013347855.1. Lineage (NCBI taxonomy): Eukaryota > Metazoa > Chordata > Actinopteri > Anguilliformes > Anguillidae > Anguilla > Anguilla anguilla. Next base: position 404,480 of record NC_049212.1, on the reverse strand, counting down.
ATAAAAAAACAGGCCCAGACCAAAGGGTGCCCAAATACCTTTGGTCATGTAGTGTATTGAGTCACTAAACCCAAGTTGGGTTGCAGTCACTTAATCACAAATATTTACTGGCTGATTATCAACAACATTGGTAACAAACCAATCAAGTAGATCTACCATCCTGTATGTTATCATCGCAACCCTAATTTGGCACACCTGCCTCTAATTAGCAGCTCAACAAGATCTCTAGATGTTGAATGAGGTGTGCTTTTTTGGGTTGGAGTGAAAACTAACAGGACGGTAGACCTCCAGGAACAGAGTGGGCTAGCACTGCTCTACAAGCTCGGGGGCAAATGTAAACAATAGCCGCGTTTCCACCGCAGGAACTATACCCCGGAACTAGGAACCTTTTGAGGAACTCAGTGTGTTTCCACCGCAGGAACTAGGGTCTAAATTTAGTTCTGGGGGCTTTGTTTTACCCCCCAAATGGTTCCTGCTCGGGGGGTAGTACTTTCCGAAAGTACAGGAACCCTTTGAGTGGAGCTTGCAGCGCTGAACATTTCTGATTGGTCGAGTACTCACGGGATTTTTTTGTGTCTATTTTCAGGCGCCATGTTTGAAAATATGCAGGCGCAAACCAATTTATTTTCATAATAACTTCAAATCAAACTTGTATGTTATGCGGCGCAGTAGCCTACTTTTGGTTATAACCTGCCAACGTCTTGGAATTATAACGTGTGCTCTTCTGTTCTTTTCTTGCTTTAGTATTCGTTTTATAAAATGCTAAGCATTCGTGCTGGGACAGCATATTACGTACTAAAACATTCAAACGGATTAATTCGGTTGCTGAATATTTTCTTCCGGATTTTCTTAGCCCGTTGTAATTGACTCAAAACGTTTGATACAGTTATGTGAGGTATGCGGTAGTTCTGCGTAATTCACATTGGTGATACAATAAAAGCAAACTGGAAATCACCTTCTGCACTTTTTGTCAGGGTAAAATAACAGGTTAATTCTAGTAATCGTACCTTTAGCTTTTTCAGACTGCCGTAATCTTACTGCCATTTTTCAATTCCACGAAAAGACCAGGAAGACTATGGACTAATTTATGGTGCATGGTTCGCATCTGGAGGGCACACTTCGCTGCTCGGCTAGCAGTAACTTCGAAGGAAAGCAAACGGTGGCTGTACCACTACTAATTTACATTTTCACGCAAGTCCAAGTTTTCGTTTTATTCTTGTCATTTTGCGATTAGCCTATATGGAACTGACAACGAGAAAGTAATCAAACAGCAAATTGTTTACAACGTGTGCATGTTTTCTGCTGTTGTTGCCAGTTATACATAGGGCCTATAAATGTGAATGCATTCTGTCGCTTCGGATGTCAAGACATGAAAGCGAATGTTCGCATAAAAACATAATGAATGTGTTTGAGAGGATATATGAAAATCAATAAATACAAAAGTAACCATATATAGTCATTGTTGGTAACCCGTTGTATATAAGTGGAATAAACCCCTCCGGGCTGTCCCGGTTATTAGAAAATAATGTAGGCTACTTCGGTGGTAGTATGGGGTTACAGAAGAAATCATGACAGATGGACCGACGACAACATCGCTTTTTCATACGTCAGTGGGCTAATTTGCCTAATCTTCGCGGTACTTTAGACCCCGGTGGAAACGCAGACAACCATTGGCTGAAGGAACCTTTTAGTTCCTGGTAAAGTAGTTCCTGGGACTGAAAGTTCCGGGTAATTTTGGTGGAAACGCGGCTATAGAAATATACATGACTTAAATTTGAACCTCAGGTTGCTGGAAATATCAGATTGGGCTTTTAGATTTAAATTCAATTTCATGAATATGGTAATGATTCAAACTAATTTGAATTTTTAATCTTTATTTTTAATTCCTTTTTAACTGTGCAAGTCCTCATTGGTTAGCTTGATATAGCAGGTATGCACCAGTGTTGGTATCTCTGCCTGAACAAATCGCTCAGTAAGGACCTTGTGTAAGACACACACACTTCTGCTTAGCATGACAACCACGGTTCTTTGGAAATGCAGCCTGAGCATATTCTGCAATGTAAGAGGAAGAGCAATGGAACAAACCTAGGGAATCCTGAGCTCATCAAGCCTGTAGTCCCTTGAGATCAAAACACACAAAATTGTGCCGGTTGTAAGAACCCTGACGCTAGTGCGCGCGGTACACCGGTGCTGCGGCCTGTGTGCGAGATAAGAGCAGCAGAGGAGGCTGCCTCAGAATCTCATTACAAAGTGAAGCCTAAAAACTTCTCTCCAATTTGAAATTGTTATTTATGCATTGATTTCCATAAAGCTGACCGTAACAGAAGCATGCTCTTAAGACTGCTTAAGAACCCCAGAAAATTGGCATGGATGATGTTTCATACTGCCTGGAAGCAAAATACAGTTTCATATCAGCTCAATGTACCCTATAAATGGTGCCGATGGCTTCACTCAACAGCAGTTTCCAAGGAAACTTGCTTTTACAACTTGGCACTACATAATGCAATCCACTTTCCATCATGCTCTGAGCATCCATCAATCATCTGTGACTCAGATTGCTAAGCACAGCGTCACTGGCATTTGGCCCGGTAGTGGAAAATACTTCTTCTGGCTCTCCCTTCCCTTTCTCCCTTCCCATCCCATCCCATCCGATCCAGAGGTGGTGAGCTTGATTTGATGAAACTTTATGGATACATACTGGTTTTGGGCATAGCAGACATATTTTCCAGAATTTAAGGAGGCTCTTGAATGCTGCATTCAGCCAAACCATTGCCACTCAGTTCAGTCCCTGGAGCTGTGGCAGGGAGTTGAAAGGGTGACGCGTGTTTGGTCAAACTAGGACAAAGGCGGCACTGCTGGCTTGTTCAAATTGTGATTGAAGCTGAAAAATGAGCAGTCATTTCAGAGAAAGAGGACACCATTCACTGCCAGTGCACTCGTGGCGATTCTGATCTATGAAGTTAACAAGGTTCATATAGCGCATCAGACATGTAATGAATAGCTGCTATGGCCCCTACATCCCTGCAAACAATGCAGTTTAAACATGTCATGGGAACAGCAAATGCCACAACAATACCCCAGTAAACACATTTCACATCTGAATTATTCTCTCCATTGCAAGTCCACGTGGAAGAAAGAAACAGTGGAAGAGTCTGAGTAACAAGAGTTTTACAAATGCAAGTCATAATTTATTTTGGTTAGAAGGGAATGTTTGTGCAACACATAATGCCTCTCAAAAACAGGAGAACAAGAGGAAAAACAACTACATGAAAGGGAAAGCCAAACCTCCCCCCCACCCCCCAAACCCCAGAAGGAGACAGGGCACCACCTGACGATGCCCTGCATACTGAACAAACCCCCAGATGGAGACAGGGCACCACCTGACGATGCCCTGCACACTGAACAAACCCCCAGAGGGAGACAGGGCACCACCTGACGATGCCCTGCACACTGAACAAACCCCCAGAGGGAGACAGGGCACCACCTGACGATGCCCTGCACACTGAACAAACCCCCAGAGGGAGACAGGGCACCACCTGACGATGCCCTGCACACTGAACAAACTCAACTCAACTGCCCAGTGGCCCAGTTCTATTTCTTGTTTTCTTTTAGGTCACACAAGCTGAAAAGGTGTGACGTTTTTGGGGGAATAAATGTACTTCACAGATCCCAGTGAGATTTCCTCAGAAATGAACACTTAGGCACTCTGAGCACCACTGGGACAGCACAATCCCTGAGGAACTGAGCTCGTAAATATTCATAAACCTTACAGTCCACCGTCAGTCTCAGGGGAAACGAAAACCTGTCACCTGTGAATCTGCAACAGCTTAAACCAACTGACATGTTTTATTAGCTACCCGTAACACATTAGGAGTTCTGTTAATGAATACAGTATCAGTAGTGAAGAATACTGGACTCCTCTCACTATGGACATTGCAACATTAGTGTATGTTTAGGGTGAGCATGTGTGTGCGCGTGTGTACAAACACCAAATACAGATTTAATCCATCGGAGGCACTTCAGATAATGAACAGAAACTTGCAAAAAAACAAGCTTTATTTCCCCTTCCCTTTGGGCTGTAACAAATCTTCATTAAAGTACAAAGTACACATTGGGGGGGGGGGGGGGGGGGGGGGGGGTATGGAGCAGAACAGGGGACTCCTCGAAAATGAACAATTTTAGCCTGGTGAATTAAATCAGTTCCATTCCATCAGACCCTCTCTCACCCCTCTGAAATCCAGTACATTTCAAGTAAATATTTAATCTTGGAAATGTTACCTTGGTATAAGTAAATGTCACATCTGTCTCGCACTACTTTTAAAAACATAAATTAAAAATATATATTTTTTTATCACAGCAGTGTTAAAGTAAAACTGTAGCACAAATCCCAGACTTGACTTGTTTGCCATATAACCACAGTCTGAGGGGCAAGGCACATTGGAGACAACAGGGCAAAAAAGGGGGGGGGAGCAATGGAATAAAACTTACTTGTGAAAATAAAGATCTTGTGTCCAGGTTCCTGCTTGACAATCATTATTTGTGCATTTTTCATTCAATTCAGTAAATTTTGAATTTTCCATTTGCATTCAGTTTCCTATGTGCTCCAACCTTGAAATATAGAAAATGAGTCACAGCCCTATTTTTTCAAGAAAAACAAAGAATTAAGACTATAATCATGTTAAATAACAGGCAAATTAAGTAGTAGTTTGAAAATTTAAAAAATATGACATTTGTTACAGCCCATGACTACATAGACCTATACAGTATAAAACTTAATTAAAATAAAATATTTCTAATTTATTTCCTTGCCACTTCATTCAATCGTTGTACTTCTATCAAACTACTAACTTAAGAAGACACATGCTGCCAATATGCCAACACTGTCCATTAGATCAGTTTGATTTCCCCAATTCATGCTTGTTCTCGAGTCCCAGGTCCAAATACTTAAGGCTTTTTTGAGGGTTGTCTGGGAGGGAGACAAACAGTGCGTGCATGAGTGTGTGAATCAGCCCCCACAAACAGCCCCCGCAAACACTACTCACACACGATCACAGGCAACATTCAGAGAATACTTCCTTTTAAATTACAGCAGTATCGTAGTGAAACCAGTGTACATCAAAATAAACAATACATTTGCTATTCTGCTTGAGAAAGTCCTTTCTTTTTAACTTAGCAGTTGCAAGTGATCAATTTGCTTTCTTCACATGTGTACTGGGTAACTCTTCATTTCTTCATTTACAAATTAGTAGCAACTATGTCTAACATTATTTTTAAGTGAAAAAAAGATCAAAATTCTGATTTGGCTTGTAGTTACGATTAGTACTACTCTGTCAGATACTTGGCTATATGTCAGGTGTGGTAGAAAGTTTAGTCTTCCAAATGTTTAACTCCCACCCAACAAATCAACCAAATATCTCATCTCAGTAATTCAAGTGTTGGTTAAAATGACAAAAAAAAGCTACACCTTCCAAAGTTGTTTTCTAACTTGAAGCTATCCCATTCACAAATAAAGAAAGAAAAAAAAACGTTGCATATTACTAATGAACTTGCTGGGCGGAAACTGAATGTGTGAGAAACTATGCGGACACAGACGCCTGGATTTGTATCTGCACTGTAGTGTCTGAGAGAATGTCAACCGCTCTCCCTTTCTGAGGGTGCTACTCATCAGTACAAACACCTGATAAGAGATAGCTTCACTGAGAGAGCCAGTCTTGGCCATCGACCTGATTGAACATATTTAACAGTCACCTTTCAAAAATAACTTAAGAAGTGTTCATAATAAAGATGCATTAACACTAAACATATACAAAGTGTCAGTTTGTGTCCTCTGGAGAGCCAAATGAACATTTGATTCTTACAAAAGAGCAAATTAAAAAAAAAAAAGTAAACTTAAGGGGGAAAAAAGGTCAGCAGTCCCATTAAAACTGATCAAAGGAGAAACACACAGGTACGAAAATCTAAATATGTCATGCCTCAATATTGTTTTCTGAAACTGGTAACATTTTACACTTCTCTTCAGTCATCCCATTCATAAAAACACTATTCTAACAATCGGCTTAAAACCGAACAAGTGGTTCAGAGCACCCACAAATTTTTCAAACTCACTAAGATTGACTTCTACACAGAATACTATGTGATATTGTGTGGCAGATACAACTAATAGGATTAAAAAGATTTATGAAGGACCAACGTCTCAAAGTAGAACATGGCCATACATACATATTTTTTAACCATAGCCAACTGCTTCAAGTTCACATCAGTATATGCGGTTTCATTTTAAGTTACGGCTGAAGTGACATTTCCAACTGCTGACAAAACCAGAATCAGCACGCACCAACGCTGCAAAAAATGACTGCAAAAACAGGGTGTAGTGTGGAGTAGGGCAGACACAAAGCCCCACGCTAGCTTCTGTATCAGTTTATCGCCTGGTTAACCTATGCAAAGTCCACTTCTGAGGTCCAGCAATATGTTCAGCGTAGAAGCTCATACTCGTGTGGAACAGCTTGGGCAAACTGTGTATGGGTGAAGCATCACACTGAACCATTAAGAATGGGTGAGGTATCACACTGAACCATTAGGAATGGGTGAGGCCTCACACTGAACCATTAGGAATGGGTGAGGCCTCACACTGAACCATTAGGAATGGGTGAGGCCTCACACTGAACCATTAGGAATGGGTGAGGCCTCACACTGAACCATTAAGAATGGGTGAGGCCTCACACTGAACCATTAAGAAGGTTTTGGCTGTTCAGCACAGAGGAGGCCCGGGAAAGGCGTGTTGGTGGGAGAGTGCTGCATAGGGCTTCTGTGAACAGCAGCCAATATAGATAGACTCAGGCCCTGAACGTCAGAAGAACATGAACAGCGGCTCTAGATTCTGCACTCAGCAGTTCTGCATCGGTGCAAAAACATGTGACAAAATGACATTGTTAGATCAATGTTATGATAAAGAAAAGAAACGGCTATCATCATAATAATAATAATAATACCACCACCACAATGAATACACTCCCAGGTGCTAGATTTCTAGCTTGGAAATCAAACAAAATAAAAATGGACGAGGGTGCACTATAACATGGATGATAAATGGGGGAAAGAGGAAATGAAGCCCATTTAAAACGCAGAAGAAAACAGCTCGTTTTTCTAACAAGTGAGTAACATTAAGGAGTGTTATTTAGAAAACGTTTCAATTGATCACTTGCAAGATTGACAACAACAAAAACACTGCTTGCTCTTAAATATATATATATATGTATATATATAGATATGTAAATATATATATACTTTTTTAAAGTTAGCTTCATTTGAATGAATTCATTTTTATGCATTTAAGACTAAAAGATCAATAACTACGTACACAGAAGTTGTAGCTTATCTGAACCCTGGAACCTGAATATGAGTATTTCTGCTGTGGCTGGGCTCTGGGGCTCTGCCCCCCAGGGCCAGGCTCTGGTCTCTGAAGCAGGGTGCCTGGTATTCCCCGCCCACATACTCCATGCCCTGCATCACGCCAGTCTGGCCAGAGGACCCGGCCCCAGCCCTGTACTGCGTCCCTGGGGCGCAGTCTACAGGGCCCCCTGGTGGTCCCCCGTGGAATGGCAAGGCCAGGTCCTGTGACCCGGAGCTGTCACTGTTAGGCGTCGGCAGGACGCCGTTCCACATGGGCTGGAAGTAGTGGCCATTGGCGTAGGGCACGACCCCCGGCATCCCACTGACGGGCGGGGAGGGCGTAGGCTTCTCCATGGGGGCCGCCAAGCCGTAGGGCTGGCCAGCGCACGGGTCCTGCGGGTAGCTCCGCCCCTGCCGGTCCCGGGGCTGCCGACTGCAGGGGTTCCGTTCCTCTGAGACTCGCTGCTGTGGGTGAGAGAGGTGCTGCTGGTTCCAGCAGCGCTGCTGCTGCTGCTGCTGCATGTCGCTGCTGTAGACTGGCATGCGGTTGGTGGCGGCGGGTGGGGCGGCCGGCTTGTCCATGGAGCCGAGGGCGCAGGACGGAAGGGGCGCGGGGGCGGGGTTCTGGGCGGACACGCGGGAGCTGGCGTTGATGAGCAGGTTGCGGTTGATGGGGCTGGGGTTGGCGATCTGTCCCTCGCACACTGAGGTAGTGCTGGCACCCGGCCGCGGCTGGCAGAACTGGCTGATCTGCTGCACGATGCTGCTCAGGTCCGCCGGCCGGCCCTGCTGCCGGCCCGACGCCATGGACAGCGGGATGGTGGAGGTAGACACGGTCACGTTGGGCGGAGCCTCGCCGTCCGCCATCTTCCTGGGTCCATGCAGTCCGGGCAGGCCAGGGGGCTGCTGCAGAGTCTGTGCTTGGGGCAGGACCTGCGGCTGCTGCAGAGTCTGTGCTTGGGGCAGGACCTGCAGCTGCTGCAGAGTCTGTGCTTGGGGCAGGACCTGCGGCTGCTGCAGTTTTGGCAGCTGGGCCATACCTGGGAGCTGCCTCGGATCCTGCGGTGTCTGTGGATGGGGCAGGCCTGTCTGTTGCTGCTGTTGTTGTTGCAGCTGCCGTTGTAAAGTCTGTTGATGCTGCAGCATCTGTTGCTGCTGCTGTTGCTGCAGCTTCTGTTGCTGCAGCGTCTGTTGCTGCAGCTTCTGTTGCTGCAGCGTCTGTTGCTGCAGCGTCTGTTGCTGCTGCTGTTGCTGCAGCGTCTGTTGCTGCTGCTGTTGTTGCAGCGCCTGTTGCTGTTGCTGCAGCGTCTGCTGTAAAGTCTGTTGGCGCTGCAGAGTCTGTTGCTGCTGGTGTAAAGTTTGTGGATGCGGCAGGCCTTGTTGTAAAGTTTGCGGATGCAGCAGGCCTGGTTGCTGCTGCAGCTGTAAAGTTTGCGGGTGCGGGTGCAGCAGGCCCTGGCGCTGGGGCAGGGGTCTGGCCCGGGCGTTGCTCTGGGCCTGGGGGAGGTTTAAAGTGCTCTGAGTGCCGTACGGCCCGCTGGGGGGGTTCATGGTCACCTCTGGGAGCAGACGCGCTCGGCCGCTTTCAAAGCCTTTGAGGATCCCTTTGATGGGCCCTTTGAGGGGCCCCTTGACGATGGCGAGGAGGCCGGTCTTGGCGCTGGCGGGAGTCGGGTACGGGCTGTAGCGCTGGCTGGACGTGTCCAAGCCGTTCACGGTGCGCCGAATGTGCTTCCTCTGCGGAACTTTGATGCTGTTGGGGAAGATTTTTATCGTCAGTGGGCTGTCGGCAACTCTCTTAGCATAGGCATCCAGTTCCGCTGGTGTTGGATACTGTGCAGATCTCATTTTCTGGGTAGTGTCCCCTGGTGAACAAGACAAAAACACAAAAGGAAAGGCAGTTTAGGTCTGAAAGAAATATTGACTTCCTGTTGACGATGAACTCATTAATCTTTAACTATGAAAGTTCATTAAACACAAGTGATTTCATTGAGCCTTTCTTCTTTCTGAGAACAGAGAAGTCCCTATCAACCTGAAATAAACAATTCATACAAAACTGACATACATACAGAAAAATGGTAAAACTACGGTGGCCATTACATACATAAACATGCACAGGAGTAAATAAACATATCTGTGACAGAGGCATGACTGAGTGTAGGCTGTGTGTGCTCACAATAGTCACGCTGACACTGACATTACAGAGGCATTCTTTTCTACAAACGTATCTCAGCATGCAACTACTGATGCTCCAATACGATCATAAAGACTATCAGAGTTCAGTTGTGTTCTCGGGTTTGTTATTTTGTTTTGTGAAATCTTGCATCTCCAAGTGGTCTTTGTGTTTCCTGTGTTGTTAAATGCATTCTGGGAAATTAAGATTGCGGTTCGAGAGTTTTTTTCGAGAGTCACTTTGTTTTGTGTAATGTTGTGTTGCTAAATTGTTGCAGCGTTTTGGAGTTGTTTTTTCCGTTTTTATTTATTCACTTGTCTTGTCCTTAACGGCCACCCTATAAAACAAGTGCTCAGTTTAACTTTCACTGGACTGTAGACTCCATCTTGGTCCTCTCCTACTGTCTATGTTCAAACCATACAACTGGTCAAAAACATTCTACTGTAGAATCTTCTGGAAGACCAAAGGAGTACCTCCAGGTTACATTTCTTGGCCCCTCTAGTTTACCATTTGCACAAACAACTTTGACTATATTGGGGAAAAAAAGCTCTAACTATATTTAAATGCAGATGAAATGATGGTGACCATGTGCACATGCATTGAAACAGGCTATCCAAAACTGCAGGAAGCTCTATCTCTCTAGGTAATTTACAGTACAACCCTACAGCCATGTTAAGATGCTGGACATGTGAAGCGTCAGATCGTTTATAATTGTTGAATTATCTATCTAGATGCTCCTCTTTTGAAAGCAAGAAAGCCATTTTCCTCATTAATTAGGGTGACATAGATATGCTTGTGTGCCACGGACACAGTTCCTCATGGAACTCCATCACAGAGGCCACTGACCAATCACTGTTCTCTGTATCAGAGGGTTAGCAGGAGAAGTTGTAGGCCACTTCATTGGTTAAATTCGATCTAAAAGGTTGCGTTGGGCAAAGGCGTTACAAACGTTTTAGAAACTCAGTCCACGAGCCACATCAAGTAAAGCATTAAGTGGATCTGAAAAATGGATTAATCAAAAATGACACACAGTGCGATTTTCATTCCAGTCTAAGAGGCTTCCTTCCCAGTTTCACACCATCTATTAACACTGCAGTTCTGCTTTTCAGCTGCAGGACATGGTGTAAATAACAGCGAAATTTAACATGGACAGTTTATCATGAACTCACCCAGAGCTCAATCCTACCTGCAGAACCCTGAAACACATGCAGTGATATGAGCATGCACCTGCTAAAGCCCCTGCAGAACCCTGAAACACATGCAGTGATATGAGCATGCACCTGCTAAAGCCCCTGCAGAACCCTGAAACACATGCAGTGATATGAGCATGCACCTGCTAAAGCCCTTTTGGGTCTAAATGAGTCGGCAGTGTGTGGAGTGGAGCCTCCTGATTCATACTGTGCGTAATAATCTAATGCTTTTGCCTCCACGTTCCAGGTCGTTTTCAGACCCTTTCGAGTATTACTGCTTGTATACTTATATTATTCAGCCTACAAGGTAATCAGCTTGGTTAAGCTTTTATTACAGATAAGATAATCAGCCTGGTTAAGCTTGTATTATAGACTAGATAATAAGCCGGGTAAAGCTTGTTTACAAGGCTCATATTGCCTTTGGCTTTTACCGATTCGCACATTTGAGATTTTATGTTTCCATGCATCAAAAAAGTTGTTCCTGTTTGACTGAGATTATGTAAACGATGTCCTTGAGGCGAAATCTACCCTTTGTCAAGACCCGCCCAACTCCCGCTCTCCTTAGTTATGTTTGTTAATTCCATCAAGCTTTTGCTTCAGAAAGCAAGTTTCCACAGAAAACCCATTTAATCCCTTAACCCAAAGCATTTAAATAGGCAATTTCTACCTGGGTGCACTACTCTTAAATAAGGCTCGAAGGCTGGGCTCCCTAAGGCTGGGCTCTCTAATGCTGGGCTCTCTAAGGCTGGGCTCTCTAAGGCTGGGCTCTCTAAGGCTGGGCTCTCTAAGGCTGGGCTCTCTAATGCTGGGCTCTCTAAGGCTGGGCCCCCTAAGGCTGGGCTCCCTAAGGCTGGGCTCTCTAATGCTGGGCTCTCTAATGCTGGGCTCTCTAAGGCTGGGCTCTCTAAGGCTGGGCTGGGCTCCCTAAGGCTGGGCTGGGCTCTCTAATGCTGGGCTCTCTAAGGCTGGGCTCTCTAAGGCTGGGCTCTCTAAGGCTGGGCTCCCTAAGGCTGGGCTCCCTAAGGCTGGGCTCTCTAATGCTGGGCTCTCTAAGGCTGGGCTGGGCTCTCTAATGCTGGGCTGGGCTCTCTAATGCTGGGCTCCCTAAGGCTGGGCTTTCTAAGGCTGGGCTCCCTAAGGCTGGGCTCTCTAATGCTGGGCTCCCTAAGGCTGGGCTCTCTAATGCTGGGCTCTCTAATGCTGGGCTCTCTAAGGCTGGGCTCTCTAAGGCTGGGCTCTCTAAGGCTGGGCTCTCTAAGGCTGGGCTCCCTAATGCTGGGCTCTCTAAGGCTGGGCTCTCTAAGGCTGGGCTCCCTACGGCTGGGCTCTCTAAGGCTGGGCTCCCTAAGGCTGGGCTCTCTAAGGCTGGGCTCCCTAAGGCTGGGCTCTCTAATGCTGAGCTCCCGAATGCTGGGCTCTCTAATGCTGGGCTCTCTAAGGCTGGGCTCTCTAAGGCTGGGCTCCCTAATGCTGGGCTCTCTAAGGCTGGGCTCTCTAAGGCTGGGCTCCCTAAGGCTGGGCTCTCTAAGGCTGGGCTCCCTAAGGCTGGGCTCTCTAATGCTGAGCTCCCGAATGCTGGGCTCTCTAATGCTGGGCTCTCTAAGGCTGGGCTCTCTAATGCTGGGCTCTCTAAGGCTGGGCTCCCTAAGGCTGGGCTCTCTAATGCTGAGCTCCCGAATGCTGGGCTCTCTAATGCTGGGCTCTCTAAGGCTGGACTCCCTAAGGCTGGGCTGGGCTCCCCAATTAGCTGTGAAAAATTGGGCCCCAGAGAAGTAGTTCATTCAGAAGCAGTCTCCAGACCACCAGCCAGAGACAGGCAGTCTCCAGACCAACAGCCAGAGACAGGCAGTCTCCAAACCACCAGCATCTCAGTGTGAAGGCCCATTATGAAGTGACTTCGAGGCGGATGGCTTTGGCATTACAGAGGGCACAGGTTGGCACCCTCTCACTGATATTGAAGTCTTATTCTTTCGATGAATGAGGGGAAACAAATGATGCCAGAATAATTAACTCACTTAAAGTAGTTGTTTTACTTAAAGCACAATTCCAGCACATCCAGGTCATCCCAAAGGCCGTGTTTTAATAATAAAACAAGTGGCAAAGGTTGTGTTGAGTCTCATAGACTAAAAACATCACAGCAGAATGGTATGAGGCCTGACTCTGCCCCTCACAAACCACAAAAGGCCCATTTCCACACAAACCACAAAAATGTATACACTTAAAACTCCCTCACACCTTTCACAGAAGTGTCAATGTTTTGGCTGTAAAATGAGCAATTCATTCCTGATTACACAATGTTCTTCATGAAAACATTTTGTCTTTTATACTTAGATACTGCCATAGAATAAGCTGCATGGCGGCATTCTTGAAACAAACCAGCTGAACTTCTGTACCTTTATACGCAATAAAAACAACCAGAAAAATTTTTTAATGAATTAAATTAAGTCGCAAATGCAATTGTAAGATGTCGAGTTTTAATAATGCATTAAATTTAATACAGTTGCAATAGCAATTATTTCAAACCAGTAATCACTGCTCACATGAAAGGCATTATACATATTTTCATGGAGTTGAAGGGCAGAGGAAGCACTCACATTTCTGAAGTCCAGAGTTCATCTGCGAGTGGGAGAGAAGCTGGAGGGAAAGGTCACCTGCTACTGGCAGACAGGCCAGCATTTCACAGGCACTAATGCAGCACAGGGCACCCTCTCCACATCACACTGAAAACGACAGAACACACAGTGTTAACACTAATGGAGCACAGGGCACCCTCTCCACATCACACTGGAAAAGGCAGAACACACAGTGTTAAGACTAATGCAGCACAGGGCACCCGCATCACACTGAAAAAGACAGAACACACAATGATAATGTGTGGGACACACAAGCTGACTGCCAAGAGGCACAATTTCCCCAACAGAGCTCAGACTGAAATCACACGTTGTCTTCCTAGACAATCGAAGCAAAACGTAGATATCAGATGAGATCAATAACCTATTATTCAAATGGAATCGGAATTTACTGGCTCCTGCTGTACTTGGGCAGCAAATAGCTTGTCCCTGTACTATTTCAGTCTACTTTAATTCCAAAACCTAGATCAAAAGGCTTTAAAAAAAGGATGACCAACATTGCTTTTAAAATCCCTTGTTCATTTCCAGGGGACAGAGTTTCATTCGGGTTATCTGGAATATTTTCTAAGGTTGAAGGCATCAAACGTGGCATCCCAGGGCGATCAGCTGAATCAAAGCTGGCTGGTGAAATTTCAATCACTATAAAGACATGAGCGAGATTTGCAAAGGACTGTGGGCCAATTATTGTTAGCAAAAAGTCCTACATCTGTAGCAAAGAGATTCGAATCAACAACTGATTTTTTGTGAATTCTAAAAAAAAAAGCTCTATAGCACCACCATGTGTTTCAATTGGGCCAATACTTTAAGTTTATGCTCTTGACGTGAATGCCAATCTACTTGAGTTCCATAAATTTATGTCAAATGGCTTGAGAGTTATTAGCATTTTTGTGGCTAATGTCCCCCAGAATCTACCACTGTGCAACATTTCGTCAAGTTTGATTCATAAACCTTAAGTTAATGCATTTACAATTCATTCTGTAGTATGCAGTTCTCAAGATGCATGAATCACTTGACATTCTCTGAGAAATGGCTCCAGCTGCTTTCCAAACGGTTTGTCTGATGTCACAGACGATTTGCTGACTACAGCTCCCATCAGTGACTGTGCTGTAAAGCAGGATGTGCCCGGGCCAATGAGAGGCTCCATTACCATTACTCATCTTTACTAACCAGTTCCCTCAAGCACAACCAGGTTTACTTTCAGTTCCTACGAAATGTGCAAGCAGCTTGAGCTTAACGATGCGATCAAAAAAATTATTTTTGATTTTGGAAGGGCTGCTAAAAGTAGCACAAAAATGTTAAAGACCAAAACATTTTCAAACACATAACATCTTGATGTCTGGGTTTGGATTGGGGGGGTGTTAGTGTCAGACACCACGCAGCTGAATTAACATGGGACATTTTACTGTGCGACCATTACAATCATACATGATCCACATGATCTGGTGATAATCTTCAACTTTAACAGAGCAGCTAGAGGCTAACACATCTACAGTGGTCTGCATGACAGAAATTAGCACTTTAAAATGATCACACAAAGGTCAGGTTGACAGCTCACTTCACCCCCAGAGAGAATGGCGTTTTGCAAATAACCACGCTTCCACCATGCCACTTGGCTGGACACCAGCAGCATTCACCCCCCTGCCTCTATCATTACTGTGGAGATCGGCATGGAGGCAAGCAAAGCTGATCAGAACAGATGGGACAGTGAAATTCCCAGAGAAAGCGATCACACATACAGGAAAGAAACTTGCACATGCAAATGTGGACAGGGTTAAAGTTTCCCTTTAGCAACCATTAACTGCTGAGAGAATTCATGCAGCTGATGTTTGTTGCTTCAACACCGCCAAGAGAGAAAAGCACCCCACAGTTTAGGTACTGAAGTGCCTTAACTGAAGCCCCCAAACAGCTCAGCTTTGCCAGAAAGGTACAGAAAAAGATGAACAGGCAAATGGAGTTTGAAACCCTACTCAGACAGAGCACAAGGAAATAACCAGAATTTGGCATTAACACCCAGCACCCGCCAAATTTGGGTAGAATTTGCGAGTTGGCGTATAACTGCGTCGCTCTTACTAGCCACTCTGGCGGGTGAACTTTCGGTAGCAGTTTCTTCTTTAAAACAATTATTGTGGTTCACAAAAGGCATCTGACATAATTAAGTCCATCCGAGATTACACTACATGATACTACATCTCCCATGAGCAATGGGTGCAATCCGTGTGTTCATCCCATTACCCCATCCACCTCACCTTATCGCTCTTGCTTCCTCAGTCAAGCTGGGAGTAAATTTGTTAGGAAGGCAAACTCGGCCAAAATCAAACCACAGCGCAGAACACAAATGTGTGTATATCATAGGGCTCAGTGGAGAATTCTATGCTAACAAAATTTAAATGGTACCATTTCTTTGAGAGAAGAATAGTGCGATTATTATAGGATATAATTATTCTTGACAAGGTTCTAAATGATTTGTAAATCCTCAAGCTAATCTGATTTTGCATCGGTGATTCACCAAAACTGAACAGGATTTTTGAGAAATTCCAACATCCACTGTGAAATTTGCATTTCAATATCCTTTCACATTTTCCAAGTACCCATCCTCCCCCGCACACACACTAAACAGAGAACAGCCCAGGCATACACTACGACAGCCATACAGGATGCTAACACACAAATGAGCAACGGCTGCAGTATAAAATTACGGGTTGCGATGACAATTCAGAACGGTGGCTGGGTGATAAATCATGGGTTGATTTACACTCTGGGTGAAAATGTATCCACTCTTAAATCTCCCTGTGGCTAAGCACCTTCTGCCCCACTAATGTGGGGGGAGAGGGATTACTTCCTGCAGCCAAGAATTACTACTGCACTGCAAGTAAATTCCTCTAAAGCTCGGGGACAAAAACGTAACGCGGGACTCACACACAGTGAAGCCTGAAAAGCTGACCTCAGCAGCCTCGATGGCTGTGTGTGTGCGTGTGTGCTGTCACACCCCAGCCAGTTACAAACACAAACCCTTCCCCGGGCCGAGGGAGGGGGCGGCACGGCGGGCCGGGGAAGGGGAGGGGGGCGGCACGGCGGGCCGGGGAAGGGGAGGGGGGCGGCGCGGCAGGGCCGGGGCACACACACAGGCTACATGTGCGCGGACACATACAGGCTACATGTGCACACACACACACACACAGGCTACATGTGCACACATACACACACACACACACACACACACACACACAGGCTACATGTGCGTGGACACACACAGGCTGCATGTGCACACACACACAGGCTACATGTGCAAACACACACACGCACACACAGGCTACATGTGCACACACACACACACACACACAGGCTACATGTGCACGTACACACACACATACAGGCTACATGTGCACACACACACACAGGCTACATGTGCACACACACACACAGGCTACATGTGAAGACACACACACAGGCTACATGTGCAGAGACACACACACAGGCTACATGTGCACACACACACACACACACAGGCTACATGTGCAGAGACACACACACAGGCTACATGTGCAGAGACACACATAGGCTACATGTGCACACACACACACACACACAGGCTACATGTGCAGACACACACACACACACACACACACAGGCTACATGTGCAGACACACACACACACACATAGGCTACATGTGCACACACACACACAGGCTACATGTGCGCACACACACACAGGCTACATGTGCAGAGACACACATAGACTACATGTGCACACACACACACAGGCTACATGTGCAGACACACACACACAGGCTACATGTGTGAGCACACACACACACAGGCTACATGTGCAGACACACACACAGGCTACATGTGCAGAGACACACATAGGCTACATGTGCACACACACACACAGGCTACATGTGCAGACACACACACACACACAGGCTACATGTGCAGACACACACACACAGGCTACATGTGCGCGCACACACACACACAGGCTACATGTGCAGACACACACACAGGCTACATGTGCGCACACACACACAGACACAGGGTACATGTGCAGACACACACACACACACACACACACAGGCTACATGTGCACACACACACACAGGCTACATGTGCACACACACACACACACACACAGGCTACATGTGCACACACACACACACACAGGCTACATGTGCACACACACACACAGGCTACATGTGCACACACACACACACAGGCTACATGTGCGCACACACACACACAGGCTACATGTGCGCACACACACACACAGGCTACATGTGCAGACACACACACACACAGGCTACATGTGCACACACACACACACACACACAGGCTACATGTGCACACACACACACACACACACACACAGGCTACATGTGCACACACACACACACACACACAGGCTACATGTGCAGACACACACACACACAGGCTACATGTGCACACACACACACACACACACAGGCTACATGTGCACACACACACACACACAGGCTACATGTGCAGACACACACACACAGGCTACATGTGCACGCACACACACAGGCTACATGTGCACACACACACAGAGCGCTCTCTTCCTTCACAAGTCACATGCAGTCCATCCCTACGCACAGCCAGGCCACCCGAGGCTAACCCAGCTGTGCTGTGCTTTCTAGCCTCACAGTAAACATTTTCCAACACAATTCATGTCTTCCACTCCGTTAACCTCGGCGGTCCCGGATTGGCGGTCCAGGGCTCCCCCCCGTGTTGGACCGAGTCTCAGGACGTTCCTCCGTTTCCCGAGACAAGAGCAGCTGAGCGTTAGGGCTGTCAAAAAATATTCTAAGTTCGAAAACTATTCAAAAATGTTTATTTTTTTTATTTTTTTTTTATTTTTTAAAGTTCGAATATAAATTTGAGCATTTGAATATTAGTTTTGGATCCCGCGTTTTGTAATTAACATTTTGTAATTAATATACAGGCTTT
Organism: Anguilla anguilla; assembly: GCF_013347855.1. Taxonomy (NCBI): domain Eukaryota; kingdom Metazoa; phylum Chordata; class Actinopteri; order Anguilliformes; family Anguillidae; genus Anguilla; species Anguilla anguilla. Next base: position 386,133 of record NC_049212.1, on the reverse strand, counting down.
AATTTCATGTGGCGAATCATGTTTGTGCCCGCAAAGTTCATTTCCCGCACTAACGTTACTGGTCAGCTAACAATTTAGGCTAAATAATGTTCCCATGGCAGGCTATGTTTCCCTTCTGTTCTGAAGATTTTGATAAAATTGGATGCTGAAAGAAGTTAAACAAACTAAACCGCGCAAGTAATTTATGTTGTTTTAGGCAACAGGTATTAGCCGTTTGAATAGTATTTGTGTTAAGAAATAAACAGGGATTTCCTATAAACAATCATTTCCCTATTATTGTGATTAATAAATGCCGAGTTGTGGCAAATTACATCCACGAGAAAGTGCTTTATTCATTTGCGCATTAGGCTATAGAAACTGCAGGTGGCTCATTTATAAAATGAACTTGCGTGCATACGTCATGTTGAAATTTTATAAACCACTGCTTTGACGTGAATTTCTATAAATGAGGCCCCACATGTAGTAACCTAGTATGAAAGTTCACCGATGTCCAGAAGCTGTGCTGAGTGGGAGATGACTGAAGCCGATCTGCGATGTCAAAGCGGCGTAAGGCTCACCCCGCAGGGACCTGGGAAAGGTCACGCCCACCCAGCTTTGGTTGTGCAGTCACAGGCAAACCATCCAAGCACAGACACAGCAGCCACTCATCACTGTTACGAGCTGTGCCAAGACAACAAAGCTACAAGTCTGCAACTACACATCTCAGCTAAGTTCAAACAGGTCTATGTCTACACAGCTACATGTAGATTACAGTGCCCTCTTGAGATCTGTCAGAAAATATCCTACAAAAAAAAATCTAAAATTACGAACAGGCCCATTTAATAAGAAATACATTAGCACAGTGTCACCCATACATTCACTATATTTGGGAAGCCTGCCCAAATAGATTAACCTCTGACCAAAAATATTTTTTTGTATTAATTTATTTCCTTCATCATAAGTTTTTAGTTTACCACAATGCAAATGCGCTTCAAAATGAAAATGCATATGTTTCCTTTACTCCAGAATAGTATGATAGGTTTTTAAGAGAATAATATGTAGATCTCCAATTGTAATTTTGTCCATGAAATGCAACTTCCTATCATAACTTCCTCCATCTCCCGTCTCCAGATGGTTCAGAATGCTGCGGCACGTCTTTTAACCGGCACACGCAAGCATGAGCACATTTCCCCCATTTTAGCCTCACTCCACTGGCTGCCCATACACTTCAGGATTCATTTTAAAATTATTTTATTTGCTTTTAAATCCCTGAGTGGTCTTGCCTCGCCGTACCTCTCTGAGCTTCTACACCCCTACACACCTACTCGCTCTCTCCGGTCAGCTGATCAGCTGCTCCTGAGAGTGCCTAAAACTAAGCGGAAGCTCAGAGGGGACCGCGCCTTCGCTGTTGCAGCTCCAACACTATGGAACGGCCTGCCTCAGCACATCAGACAGGCCTCCTCTCTGTCTGTTTTTAAATCCCTCGTCAAAAGCCACCTCTTCTCCTTGGCTTTTGACTCCTAGTAAGACAGTGACTTCATTTTATTTTCTTATCTTATCTTATTTTATCCTTTATTTTATTCCTCATTTTATCCTATTTATTTTATTTTATTTTTTCCTATTTATTTCTCCAATTGTGTGTTTATTTTGCAATGTATTTATTTGTCTGTACAGCACTTTGGTCAGCCATGGCTGTTTTAAAGTGCTTAACAAATAAAATTGGATTGGATTGGATAACTAGAGCCCGACCGATATATCGGTTTGGCCGATATATGGGCCATTACTTGATTTTTTTTGACGACATCGTGATCGGCAGTTATGCAGCCGGTGTGTCCCGATTTTTAAATAAGTATAATAAACAAAACAAAAAACATTGATTATTTATGTGTACTGGTCTGTTCGAACGCTGTAATTGCTATTTACTAGAATTATCCAGTAGAGGGAGCTCTCATACAAGTGTGAACTGCAGCAGCTGACGCGCTACTTCTGTAATAAGACGTTTGTCACTCGTGCCTCATCCAATATTCTCCACTGCAAGACCTGTCTGCACAGATTCGACTGCCGCAATAAAGGTATGTATATTTAGTGAAAGTTTTTAATTAAATGCGTTTATACGACCACTATGTTTATCAATCCTCATTATCAAGCGAGCGAGCTAGCTAACTTATTTGGTTCACTTTAGCAAGCTAGCTGGCTAGCAAGCCTTTATGAAGTGGCAGTGAGCACATAAGCAGCGTAGGATCTACATTTCCAGAGGACATCGCTGTATTCTCAAATAAATAACCAGACAAAATAAAATGGTGATTGAATGCATCACACATTTGTTTTTTTATCTGAGATAATGATATTAGCTACTATATGATGCTGTGTCAATAGCCAACGCGTTATTGCAAGCGAGTGTGTCATCCAGTCACGCGTCATCGGAGCAAGCTAACCAGACAGTAAAAAACGCCGATAAAACACTTCTAACATGGACCATTTTAAGCCATGTTATCTAGCTTCGTCGTGATAACATGAGAGAAGAATTGCTGTTGGAGAAGTGAATCAACCAACAGTTAGCGCGGGTAACCTGCACGAAAGCGCATTGTAGTTTTTTTCACGTATTTCATCCAGTCAATTTAATTTCATCTAACGTTACACTTGATTCACTCATTAGCTCCGCTAGATAATGTCTTACTCTTTGAGATCATGTAGTAGAAATAAAATATAATTCATTTAACTTACTGAGAATATATAATAAGAAATAATGAGGCTGTGTCAATAGCTAATGCGTTATTGCGAGCGAGTGTGTCATCTAGTCACGGGTCAGAGCGCATTGTAGTTATTTTCATCACCGAATTCTTATGGACAGGGAAGCTCGCTAGGTAAAGTCTTACTCTTTGAGATCGTGTAGTAGGAATAAAATAAGAAAATATAATTCATTTACTGAGAATAGATACTAAGAAAGAATAATAACAAATGAATAACAACAATAATAATATTCATAAAAATTTATGTTTGAAACTGGAAAACTGATTTTTTTTTTTTATTAATTTTTTATAGATGGCTGGAAAAGAAAGGAGTAAAAGCAAGATGTGGAGTTATTTTGATTTCACACACTTAAAGATGGTGTTAATATATATATTTAATTTAATATCATCTTTTACATTTTTTTATCTAAAAAGTTCTCTGTGTGTTTATTTTTATTTCTATTTGTTTGCTTAAGTTAAATGTTCTTAAATATAGAAACTTTCATAAAATATAAGTTTTTCAAATTGATTTGAAAATGTTGCATGGTTTGACAAAATATCGGTCAAAACATCGGTAATCGGTGGGCTTGGACTCTCCAAAATCGGGATCAGCATTGGACCCAAAAATTTGGCATCGGTCGGGCTCTAATCATTATTCTATCATTCAACCAGGAGATCTTTGTTGCTGTTGATAGCGTGGATGTCCTGCCTGTTTATGGTGTTCACCGGACCACGATGGATGGCTGAACACGTTATATTCTTTATCCCTGAAGATTGCTTTGCATTCCATGCAATTTGAAGCCCAGTTCAGACCAAAGATCGCTGCAAATGCTGACTTCACGAAATTCATTGTTTACAACATTCTAAAACTGACCCGTTCACATCAAAGCAATGAGAAGAGACGCAGCTAATGGTTACGATAGCAATGAACATATCCACTCCCTTGAGCACTTACTCGAGTAGTTACTCCCATGTGGTTGGTTGCAATACTTCCGCGCGAAACTCATCTAGAAAATATCTAGGCCAATACAGCTAAAAAGGAGGAAAGTAGTAGTGTTGGTGAGATGCTTGCTGTAGCAGCAGTACTGCCAAAAGGGACTTTCAGCATGTAGCCTGCTGATCTACCACGAGGGAAGCACTACTTTTTTAATTACACCCTGCATTATTAACGATGCTGTAATTCCTCTGGTCTCTTTGCAAAATGCTGATTTAAAATTTAATTCTGTCACTTCACATGAACACACAAACATTACAAACAAGTCTTGCTTAGCCGAGCATCTCTCACGTTTACTCAGCCTGTGCGTTTGACCATGCTTAAACGACCCAAATGACACTGAAGCCTTTTCAACAATGCATCCCTGATCACCACTGTCCTGAACATAGCTGCTTAAGCCTCTGAATGAGAGGTCAGCATTCAGTGCTTTCTGTACTGTGACTCTCTGTCAAAGAAAACATGCACTGCTCCCTGCATCCTCACAGCTAACACTGGGGATGAGTACTCCACAACTCCCCTGCAGCCTCACAGCTAACGGTGGGGATGAGTACTCCACAACTCCCCTGCAGCCTCACAGCTAACACTGGGGATGAGTACTCCACAACTCCCCCGCAGCCTCACAACTAATGGTGGGGATGAGTACTCCACAACTCCCATGCAGCCTTACAGCTAACGGTGGGGATGAGTACTCCACAACTCCCCTGCAGCCTCACCGCTAATGGTGGGGATGAGTACTCCACAACTCCCCTGCAGCCTCACAGCTAACGGTGGGGATGAGTACTCCACAACTCCCCTGCAGCCTCACCGCTAACAGTGGGGATGAGTACTCCACAACTCCCCTGCAGCCTCACCGCTAACGGTGGGGATGAGTACTCCACAAGTCAAGCACTCAAGATAAAGTCACGCCCTCAAGCTTTATAAAGGCTACTGGACTGATTTTCTAGAACTGTCCATTTAAATAAACATTTGCTCAGGAAGCAGGCGTCAGATGAGGATAGACAACACTACGCTTTGATTTTTCTGGAAAGCACTTCTTAACCTTTTCTATTTTTAGAATCCATCACTGGGGACTAAAAACGGAAGGGTTTAATAGTTTTAAATGGTCTAGGGCATAAAACCATAGCAACACATTCAGAACCCAAACTGCCTGGGCAGGCCCACTGCGTAATCGAACAGAAACACTATACTTAATAAAGCGGTCAAATAAGTGGTGGTGCACAAAATACAATAAATACATTTTTAAAAATTTAAAAAGCTCAGTGCACCTGAACATGCAGTTAAAACCTGCAGACAACAGCCACAACAAGCAATGCATGACGAAAGCCACGGCCCACCAGGGCCACTTAGCACTGCGACCCGTGTGTTATGAGAAAAGCACTACTTCTGAAGAGCTCACCTCTAACATGCCTGCAGTGGCCTTTCCTCCCCACATTCCCCAGAATATGAGTCACACAACCGGCCCTCGTTCAGTCCAAAGCAAACTCATTCAACTAATCTTGCGTTAGCCAAATTTACATTATTAAAATTGACATGTCAGTGTTTGGGTGCTGTTCTGAACAGTTAACTCAAATTGCACAAAAGATGCACCAAATTTAACATGACATTGCTCTTTTCTAAACAGGCCCAATCCACCCACAGTAAAGCGAATCCCTGATCTTCAACCGGCCTTTCCATGGCCTCTTCTTCCACAGCAAGCTGCTCACAGAAAACAGGCGTCTGTCCGGAGCATATTACTGTATTTACTGGCTCTCATTGGCTGCTATCGGTCTCTCTCAGGTTGCGAAACCCAATCAGAATGTGGTTATCACTCCTAGGAAGCTAGAAACAGCCCTGAAACCCATAGGTGCTCGCAAGGACTGCTAAGCACAAAGTGAGCTACACTACCTAAATTAACCTAATGAACGACATGCATGCACTGAATTTCAATGAGAATCACAAGATTGCTTATTTTAAAAAGCTCTACTGCAGCTAAATGTTAGCAAGTTAGCAAGTCTCAGCTTTGTATATTAGCTTCCACGAAAAGTATTTTAAAATCTTTATATGCTTTCCTCACTGAGCACATTACACACATCTTTTCTATCTGAAATTCAATGCACCGATAAGAGAAGGGAAGAGGGAACCCCCTCTCCCCCACAGAATAGCTGCTTGAATCACCTGTGTTTCCAGGAAGTTTCCTAGCACTGGAACAGTTGAGTTACACTAGGCATCCATTTGGGTTTCGCAGTCAGCTCTCAATCACAGAAAGCTGACATGGACAGAGTCGCTGAAATGCGATGCTATCCTGGAATGCCCTGCACCATCATGGACTGAAACTACCACTGCACTGAAGCACCCACCTTTTAAACCAGGCTTACGAACACACAACTAGCATATGCAAATGCGTAAACCAAAATCAAACGTCAATTTCCGGTAAAAAACAAAAGCGTCAAGCAGGGTATGCAATCCAGTGTTCTCTCCTTTAAAGGTCCAGTCAGACGACCTGTAGATCCTAAATGTGTAATAATTAACTCTTGTATGTATTTCTATACTATGTACTCTTGTATGTTTTCTTGTATGGGGATGGGACGACATGAAAACAGTTTCCACCGTCCACCACGTTTTGCCAATGTTCCAGCCCTCCTCATCACTGTTGCATGCATCACAAAAACTATTACACTACTAACTAACGCTAACATTACAGTGTGAAATATCCATATTATATAATACCACTGACCTATTTAAAGACACTCAATATAAAAAAATAACGTATATAACCGAAATATTTGAGCAGTAATATTACATTACGTCTTACGTCTTTTACTGCTACCCCAGAGTGAATGCGTAAGTGAATGCGATAAGGAAATTTTTGGTTACACTGACCTATAAAACACTATTCCAAACGCAAAATTAGATAGGTTACACATCGTTAGAAAGCTTATACTCTCACCTACTGAATAAATGAATTGTCAATCAAACCAGATTGTACTAAAAAGGGCGACAATGCCGTAAACAACACGTGGTATTACGCACAGCTTGTTATTTATGGAGGTACCCATGCATCATAAACGCGCGTATATTTCACAAACAGATTGTCCAAGACAATATATGACCACTCAGTCTCAAAAGGAATATCTCTACGCGTAAAACCAAAGGTAAGGTTGTGTATTTATTCAACATTTAGTCCCAGATATTGACTGTAGAATTCGCTAGTTAACGTTACTCTCTCTTGCTGTTGTGGCATTTAAAAATGGCGGTTGCTACCGGTGAACAAACTGAACATGGGATGACGTATTTGTGAAGATTTCCATTGACCAATCAATGGTCTGCACTATCGAATTGCAGCACGGATAGTACCTTTTGGTACCTACCCTAGAGCAGTAGCTAAAATCGGCACGGGCACTTGTGTCCCGGCACGGGTCAGGTGGCAGTGGAGGAAGCAAAACAAAGCGGGAGCACGGATTCCGGCACGGTGGTGGAGAAGCGATGTGAGTTCTGGGCCTGAGGGAGAGGGACGTGCAGTTGGCCAAAGCACACCCAGGGAGGGAAGGTTCCAGAGCCCCCACCCGCTCATATCACCACGCAAGAGTGACCCTCCAATTAGATCATGCACAGTTTTACCATTTTCCACTTGAAAGGTAGCAGGCAAGTTAGCGTTACCAGCAAAGACATGCAGGAGACCGGTGGCTTGCACCTGTAAGCAAAGGCGCCAGGTTTCAATTCCGCTTCATTGCTACTGATGAGATTACAAAGACAGTCGCCCAGGAAGGGCATGTGCACCCAAGCAGCTGGTTGTCAAGGTCACAGTACCCAATTATGAATTAGGTCGGGGGAATTTCTTACATTTAGCCTATCCAATTTCCAAATTTAACTCTAGTATCATGAAGCACCAGTGAAGTGTTCTGCAACTGTGATGCCAAATGAAAGTAACAGGGTTGTCAAAAAATATAACTAGGTTATTAAATAATTTTATAGCAGTACTGTTTTTGAACAAAAGATCTTCTACTAAGCTATATTTTGCTAGCTGGTTGTCCAAGTTTAACGCATCTACTATCATAACCTTAATAAATGAAACGGCATCAGCCATATATTCATTCATCTTTTTCTCACCTTAATAGCAGAGTCCGATGCCTTCATTTTTCGCTTTGGATGGGATGCTAGGCACTCTGAAAAGCAGGCTTTATTTTCATTTTCTCTTGATCCACAACCACACAGCTGGAGAAGCAGCATGTTTTCACAAGAGGAAAGATGTAAGCCATCATTCAGCATTTATGCAGTCAACTGCCATAACAAGCATTCATTACCCTGGCTAGAACATGATGCTTAAACCTTAAGCTACCTTTTCATATAACTAACACAGGCTGAAACAAGTGCAAGCACCTTCTGACACTTCATTTCGATCTGCATTGGTGCCACAAAAAGGTTCAAACTGTGTCACCTCAATTTACCAAGCAACCACAGCCAATTATGTGTACAGTAAAGCACCTATAAGCCAATAAGTACAATTAAATGTTTATCAGTGACAGTGAATTTACCTAATTAGATTCAACAGTCATCATTTAGCCCCCAACATTTATCAACTTTGCGTCAGCCGCAGACAGCTTCCGGAAAGAAACATTATGCCACTCAGGAGTCAGACATCACAGCACGCAGAGGCAGTGGGCAGAGGCTGTGGGCAGAGGCAGTGGGGAGAGGCTTTGGGTAGAGGCTGTGGGCAGAGGCTTTGGGCAGAGGCAGTGGGCAGAGGCTGTGGGCAGAGGCTGTGGGCAGAGGCTTTGAGTAGAGGCAGTGGGCAGAGGCTGTGGGCAGTGGGCAGAGGCTTTGGGCAGAAGCAGTGGGCAGAGGCTTTGGGCAGAGGCAGTGGGCAGAGGCGTTGGGCAAAAGCAGTGGGCATAGGCTGTGGGCACAGGCTTTGGGCAGAGGCTTTGGGCAGAGGCTTTGGGCATAAGCAGTGGGTAGAGGCTTTGGGCAGAGGCAGTGGGCAGAGGCTTTGGGCAGAAGCAGTGGGCAGAGGCTGTGGGCAGAAGCTGTGGCAGAGGCAGTGGGTTGAGGCTGTGAGCGGAAGCAGTGGGCAGAGGCTTTGGGCAGAGGCATGTGTGGAGGAGCTGCTCTTCTACAGATCGCGTTTAACTCCTCTAAAAGGTCACGGCTCTCACAGCTTGGGAGATCAATAGTAGGCCCACTCTCAGACAATGTCTGTCCATTTGTCCTTTTTTGTCCATATAAAAAAGGGAAGAAAATTCCTTAAAGAGGGGGGGGGGGTTGCCACTTTGACTTACATTCTACACCGTACAACTCGTTAAATCTCCAACTGGCTTAAATCTAGGCAACACACTTAACTATCTTCAGCTAGCTTAGTTTTTAGACTGGAGTTCATGGCAGGGATGACAGCAGCAGTGGCCTGCTCCCTCCATCTCTGGATCAGCACAAAGTCTTTGAGTGGGAGCCCTGCGGCTCCTGGGGCCTACCTGGGCGGGAAGGCCTCACCAGACCCGCTCTGCAAAGCCCTCTTCCAGGGTGGCCTTAAAAGCAGCCTTCCTGTGTCACACCCCCGGACTTGGCAAAGTCGCAGACCCAACACACTGCAGGAGCTCCAGTGGCTCAGTGTGAATTACACTGACGGAGACGCCACTGGTTAAGCAGGGCCGAGGAGCTGGCTCCCGGGCCATTTGGCCTCCTTATCTCCTGCCATAAACACAGGAGGCTCCACCCCACCCCCCACGCGTGACAATAGCCACTTTCTCCTTTGTTCTGCCGTGAGACTACTCTGGAGGAACATACATCAGCCCCACTGGGAGGTCTCAAACATCTATGTTTCCCACTGTACTAAAGAACAAGGGACTCATTGCTCACTCCTGAGGAAAATGCGCATGCATAAATACCCAGTAACCCAGAAGCTTGTGAATAGCCGGAAAAAGCAACAGTACAGACGTCAACATGGTTAGCAAAAGCAAGTTGCTGGTGTAAAATAAAAATGTCAAAGAATGCTTGCTTTCTCGCTCCTCAGTAAGAAACTAAATAAAAGGTGCCAGGACCAGCAAAGGAAGTACCTTTCTGGAAGTGATGCAAGCATAAAATGCCTTCAGAGAAGCCACAAGAGAACGCATATTCCCACCATTCTGAAGGAATCAGGAATGACATAACACCTTCTGCTCTGACACTCATCCCTGCGGTCTCTTTCCTAGCACCCATTCCACAGCTCGAGCGGAGTACTAATAGGCCAATGGATTAGGCGGATGGACATGCAACTGGGTGGGCAGGCACTCAATCAGGATGGAGAAGCTAGTTATGCGTCTACTGGGCCTCCATGTTCAAAATCTCATTCATACAGTTCATATATATAAGAGTCTCATTTATACTACGCCCTTACAGGTGACACTGGATGTATATTCCAATGTACTTCTGGATTTTTCGCTGAAAACACAAAAAACATTAAAATCTGCTGGTTAAATCTGCTTGGCATGCCATTGCACAGAGTATGATATCAGAGAACAGGCTGAAAGAAAAACAATCCCTGCTTCAGGGAGGATATGCTGGGTCATGAATGCAACCATGACATAAACCCAAGCCACACCTTATATACAGCTGAAGCAAGGCTGAGGTAAAATGGCATTGCTGTGTGATTCAGCATCTCTCACTAGCACATCAAGGCAGTTCAACATCACTGCCTTGAAAAGTACAAATGCCTTCATGAATGGCTCCCTCAAAACCAGGTTCAACATTCAATTGTTATTTCATGTGTGCCTTTAAATCTTGAAACAGAAAACAACCGACTGCTTGGGTCATGTCCTCTGGCATTTTATGAACCCAAAACGGCCTCATGGAGCAACAAGTGCAGGAGCAATGTGGGGACAAGTCTGGCCAAAGCTAGCTTATGCAGTTCTGACACTGCACAAAAAGACAGGACCCACCACCAATAACAACAGGCAACAGGCTACTGTGTATGTGAGACTGGAGAGAAATACTCCATTTAATCTGCTGTAGGCTAATATTTTAATAGCCCTCTTAGGCCACCCAGCAGCATTTATTAAAACTCTTAAGAGTTAATGTGGAGCCATAGACTTCCTATCTTACCAAATGTACAAGCTGTCCCCTAATATACACTTACAAGACAGAAATTGGGAGGTGACTATCATCATCAATTCTCTGACTCAGTAATATACTGCAGTCACATTAAAAATGTGGCATGTTCTGCAGAGGTAATGGCAATTCATGTGGTGGCTTTCTGTAAAGAAAAGCACTTAAAGTTAAAAATAAATGTCTACCCAACAACACATTCACAGTCGTCATTAAAAAAAATAATACGACAATCTTAAAATCTAAACTCTGGTCAGCAGTGTCATGTTTATGTGAACTTTGTGTTTAGAAGTGATACATTAGACGCTATCCTAAGTATCACCCACTACAAAGCAAAGTAGACTATAAACTGAGAAATTGACAATGTAAAGTAGCACTGATTTAGTCTGGAAAATGGCGAGCATTGTTGGGCTGAATGGTCTGTTCTCGTCATTATGTTATGTTACGAAATCGACAAGACAAAAGCGACATTACAGTTGAAAGCGCGTTAATGAGCAAGTGTGTTATGAAATTCATTGAGTGGAAAGTGAGTCAATCTGCTCTCAAATCAAACTAACTTTTAACCAATTCACGTAATTTACACTAAAAAAAATTCATGCAAGTTAATTTATATACAGACACCAAAATGACTACATATAAATAGCTAGGAAACATTAGGAAATATTACTACACGTGTAATATTAATCAGCAACTAAGTATTTTTAGTAGTCTAGGCAAGTTTGGCACCTACTGCTTCATAACACTACTAAAATCTAACTGCAAACTTAACATTAACTAGGCAGCAACACTTCAGCTCAATCACCTCACTAACGACACGAATGAAAAAGCCAGACGGATAGCTCTTATGCTGCCTTTCTGCCAAGCAAACTTCAATGACAGACCGACGTCCCACGCATAGCTAAAGTAACGTAACTAAGTGTAACTAGTATGGAAGTGGAACGCACAGGTTCGTTTCCCGATAGGCTAGCTAGCGCCAACTGCCCAACGAACTTGTATCAAATAATTACCTCCTCTCTGTGAAAAGCTGATGCTGGAGCAGGATTGGGACCAAAGTGAATGTAATCATTTCGTTGAACTCATCCTTCAAAATCGCATGGTAAAGTAAACAACTCGAAAAATGTCAGGGAACGCATTAGCTAGTTAACGTTCAATGAACCAGCTGCATCCTGCTTTTGGGAACACACTGTTTGAGACCACGCCCAGAATATGAAAACCCAACCCATAAAAAATCCGGTATCTTCACGATTGGCTCGGAATCAGACAGGAAACGTTCAACCGGCTCGCTATAACCAATAAGAAAGCCAAACCAGAGTTAAAAAGGTAGGGATTCCGGCCTTTAGGTCACGAGCCGGATAAAGAACTACGTCACTCCTTTGTTACCTTGCCGACCCATTTCAACTCAGATTTGTGCTAAAGAATGCTCAGGATGATGGTGACAAACAGTAAAATGGAATTACCCGACAGAATTGTGATGGAATATCACTATGCTAACCAATTTGCTAACTAAAGTCATCTTAACTTGAAAAACAAGTTGAGTTGATTATTCTAGCAGGAAAATGACAGACGTTAGTACTTCGCTAGCTACTGAAATAAAAAAAATAGCTGCAACAGCAACCTGTTTTATACAGTGGCGTTAGCCAAAATGGCAACGTCGTTAAAACATTAGCATTCTCTAGCTAAAGTAACTAAACTCATTGGCGTGTTGTATCAATACCACGTGTATGAATGCAAATGTATCATACAGGTTATAACTACAGTGCTAAATGCACACGATACTAGCCTAGCTACGACATGAAGTTTGTCCGTTCCATAACACAGTATTATCACCATCCACCCAATTGTAAAGAACATTCATTGTGAAATTTATCTCAATTCTTACTGACCAAACTACCTATGCAAGTTACCGCACCGACTCCTGCACCGAAGAACCAGTGTCACCGCTTCTGTTCCGGTATGACTGACCAACATTATTGCAAGGGTTAACTCCTTAGTTTCTTAAAAAAATCTTGTAATTTAGTAGCATATGTTGACTGGAAACAGTACTTAGAAAAGAATTAGCAAAAACTGAGCTGCGTTTATATATTTAGTGGTGGTCACAGTGCAGCTGCCAAGGACAACTGTCCATTTGTATTGGACACAGGCGGCTTACCAACGTCTTATGAAGGCTCAAGCACATACAGTCAGAACTGGTTATAAAAGTGTGTTAGCTATACATTTACAAGCAAAAGAAGGGGTCTGACATGCTTTAACCACATTACACCAGCGAATGGTGGTTTGGGTGTAGTGAGTTTTCATAATACGAATGAAGACAGGTCAACGCAATTTGAAATTCAAATGCAACTTAAGGGGACTCAAAAGATAACAACAAACACTTAGTCTACCTAAACGAAAAATGTATAACCTACTATAAAATTTAGTTTCAAATTTTAGAGCCCAAATGCTCGCTAAATAGTATAACATTATCAAGCAGTAGTCTTGATAAGGTTATCAAGGTTGTGTTGGCTTAGTCGTCTTAACATTAGGTGTTAGTGTAAGCTAAGACGACTAACCTTAACCAATTCGGGTCAAAAGATAATAAATATTTCACTTAGCATGCTGCCCTTTCACTTAAGCACGGCAGCAACCTTAGCTGGCAAAACTCGTAGCCATTGCCTAGGAATGAATACTTGCTACTCCGAGCTACCTCTTAACAATACTAGCAAGCTAACATTAGCAGCGGGTTAATACAAACATGCGACAAGCAATACTGATATTCAATTTAACGTATTAACGGTTCAAAGAAACGCAACTTTATAGTATGCAGGGCTAAGTTCTAACGTTCGCTGGACAGCAAAGTTAGGAAGCTAGTATCAGTTTAGGCTGCATCGTAAAATGTGGCATTAGCTAGCTAGCTAACGTTATCTATATACTTTGCTAATTTAGCCAACCCAGCTTGCGCTTTCAGAAACTAGCACTATGTACCAGCACCTGGTAACACCATTTGACACATTTGGTTATCTTACTAGCTAATTAACTTGGCAACAAGATCAGATTAGCACAGCGTTACGTCCTACTCATAGTTAGCTACCTTAATATATCCAACACAGTCACAAGCTTGCTGAAAAAAATCTACCTTAGCGACGTTTGTTAGCTTGCTACCACCAGTACACTCAATGAAAGGGGACTTCTTTGTTGCTGCTACCGGCTTCAGACTTTATGAGACCAAATGTCAAATATAATACCACGAACCACATGTAGAGTGCACATACTTACTCTCCACAAACTCGAACAAAAGGCATGGTTTAAAACATCGTTATGATTCACTAAAAACACCAATATTTTCGGTTTAGTAACGATGCATTGCCGAATCACCGCTGATTTCTGCGGCACCAACTTCTGGCGCATGCTCAGTCATGCAGCGTAAGAAGGGGGAGAGGCAGAGGAAGGCCCGTTTCAGTTCAATGGGAAAGCCTTTACAAATGGTAGAATAGTGAATCCTGAAAGTAGGTGGGTTATGTTGTCCGGACAACTCTCCCGTGGATGAAATTTTGATGTTAAATAATACCAAAATAGACAGCCAATGCCTCTGGCCATGCTAGCATCGTTTAAACAAATAAAAGCGGGGTTTTGCACACCACAAACCCGAACACAGCAGTATGAATTTTCTCCTTAAAGGCAAACATTAGACAATAAAGATAACTGGAAATTCAGGCAGAATATAAAATAAAACAGAAATGTCTCTAACTAAAGGAAGTGGATTGCAGATGTTCAATGGCAATACATATGCCATGGAAAAACAGTTCAAAGAAAGCTCACAATAGCCTATGTTCTGGGGAAAATGTTTAGAAAATTATTTCAATTCCTCTGTTGTTGATAAAGAAGAATAAATTACACTGAATGTATGATCTGTAATTAAACATAAATTCACTGAAAACAAATTCACAACAGGATAATCAGGGGCTGGAGGACCACAGTAAAAACATTTCCCAGGGGCTGCAAATTTACACCACGGTGTCAGGCAATTTCATCACAGGCACTTAAGATTTCAGCATGTTACATTTGAAAACCTAATCTTACTTAAATCTGGATAGTTTACTTTCTGAGGGTTTTAAATATTATTTCAGTTTTAGTGTATGTTTTTTCAATTGGCCAAGGTAGTTCTTGTGTAAAGGATATATTAGATATTTAGACAACTTTACAAGTTTAGGTGTATGACTTTCAGGGTTCATGGTTTCATGCAAGAAAATACACTTCAAGTAACCCCAAACTCGCTTATGTACTGATGGCAAACCTTGCCATTTCATTTGTAATGGATGGCATCATTAAAGGTTATTAAGTAAGTATACCTGGAGACATTTCCTCGAGACAATGTTATGAGAAACATTGAGTAAGTTTCTCTGGATAAGAGCCTCTGCTAAATGCCTGTAATGTAATGTAATGTTATGTAATGACATCTCCATTGGGTTAAGTAAATGCTGAGCACTCATGGCATTCTCCAGGTCTCTTGGAAAATGAGAGGTAGGACCCAACCTGCTCATAATTTTTCCTCTGCTCAAACAGGTCATATATATCCTTGCATGTTAGCCTGACCCAACAAATAAACCATTTTCTGAACTTTAGGAGGTGGTTTCTCAAGCCATTTCTACAGCAGCCATAATGGCTCATATTTGCATAAGTGTACGTAATTTGTGATGGATCACCAATTATATTGAGAAAAGATCACATTCATTTGACTGGCTGTCACTCAGGATGTACTTGCCGTGGTTAGCTCAGGGTGACTGGCTGTCACTCAGGATGTACTTGCTGTGGTTAGCTCAGGGTGACTGGCTGTCACTCAGGATGTACTTGCTGTGGTTAGCTCAGGGTGACTGGCTGTCACTCAGGATGTACTTGCTGTGGTTAGCTCAGGGTGACTGGCTGTCACTCAGGATGTACTTGCTGTGGTTAGCTCAGGGTGACTGGCTGTCACTCAGGATGTACTTGCCGTGGTTAGCTCAGGGTGACTGGCTGTCACTCAGGATGTACTTGCTGTGGTTAGCTCAGGGTGACTGGCTGTCACTCAGGATGTACTTGCCGTGGTTAGCTCAGGGTGACTGGCTGTCACTCAGGATGTACTTGCCGTGGTTAGCTCAGGGTGACTGGCTGTCACTCAGGATGTACTTGCTGTGGTTAGCTCAGGTGACTGGCTGTCACTCAGGATGTACTTGCCGTGGTTAGCTCAGGGTGACTGGCTGTCACTCAGGATGTACTTGCTGTGGTTAGCTCAGGGTGACTGGCTGTCACTCAGGATGTACTTGCTGTGGTTAGCTCAGGGTGACTGGCTGTCACTCAGGATGTACTTGCCGTGGTTAGCTCAGGGTGACTGGCTGTCACTCAGGATGTACTTGCTGTGGTTAGCTCAGGGTGACTGGCTGTCACTCAGGATGTACTCGCTGTGGTTAGCTTAATTACAAACTTTTGGATTCATGCAGAGCAGCAATGTATTCCAACGTATTGTTGTATCACTGCGCCTTATGATAAAATCAGTGGTATTAAATGCTTCATAAGCGCCCTGTCCATAGCCTGTGTATAAGCAATGTCATTGGAATCATTTTATTCTTGTGATGAAGCACTAGTAAGATGCTTGTCCACAACAAGTTATTATTTTGTAAAAATGACCCTCATATTTGAAAAGTAATACAATTTGTATTTGAATTCTCTGATTTGGTTATTGTGCTGTGAAGTTAATAATTGCTTCCTTATGTCACGCTATGCAGTCAAATGAAATGAGCCACATCATTTACTGCACATACTTTGTTCAAATTTCACAAGAAAATGTAAAAATTACACAAACTATATTGGCTTTTTAAGAACAAACCAAGAGAAAACATTAACAGACAGGGCTGCAAGCTATGAATTCTCTGAAAATGCCCCAGTTGCCCCCATAGAAATAACCATTTCACTACCAAACCAGAACTCATATCACTTTATTGAGATAAATTAGTTACATCAGAAATCAATACGTTTTATTATATATGAAATTATATATTGTTTATTGTTTCCATACAGCATTTTGTTATTGTTTTGAGTTGCAAATATGTGTACCATTTTACATAATTAAGCATTAAAAGCATTTAAAAATATTTATACTCTTGATTTTTGTTTTACATGACACTTTAAGTGTCTTTGCAACACAGTCTATGTTAATGTGCAGGTAGAGAACTAATTTAGGTAAATAAGGATGTGTATGATAAATGCAAAGGTGTTTGTTCAGATACAAGCCAAATAATGTGTCTTGTAAGATTTGTCATGTACAATATGTAATGAGGAATGTAAATTGAGTATAAAAGAAAAACAAATTTTTTAAACTGGTAAATGTGCAAGCAGAGAAGCTTGTGTCCTTTGGGAGACAGAGGATGCAGGCATATTGTGGCGGGAACTACATCTTTATTCAGAAAACATTGTAGTTACTCAGTTGTTGAGCACAATATCAATATGCATTTTCAAAGCTTAATTATTATTTCTTATGAAAACATTAATAAGTGCTATTTTTATGATTCACAGTGGTTTATAGTAACTGTTAGTTCTCTGTCCACCAGATGACAGTGAGAAGAGGCAATATAACCCTTACCATTACTAAAGCTCAGTAATGGTAACGGTTTGACTGCCACTCTCTTACTGGTTTCCCAAGTGTGCGTCCAGCTAGTGAATCCATGCCATTAACCCCAGTGTTTCCAAGTGAGGGAATGAAGCCCTGGATAGTACATCATCTATACTGTAGTGTCTCTATAACCAACTTACAGTATATGATGATATCCTGCCCAGAGTGCACCACATGAAAAAGTCACCATTCATCTGATTCCCTGATTCAGTCTAAAGGGAAGAGAGGTTTAATGAAAAACGAGAAGAAATCACACATATAAAACCTAATGGTTTGTTTAGCTTGGTAGTAACCATGTTGTTATCACATAGCTTTTAATGTGCAGTAATAATTTCACATTATTTGGACACAACCAGGTCAGCTTGTTTTCATATTTTAATAAAGCATAGACCTATAATATATTTCTGGACTATGACAATTATCAGATTTGGTTTGCTAATATATTGTTCTGATAACATTGAGACAGCAGTCATCTATGTAACATCTCTTACCTTTGCAGCTAATGTCTTGTGGAAGAGCGAATCAGTGAAGAGTTAAGCCATTGTCATAGCCCGTCTTCATGCTGTTGAAGATCCAGGGACAGTTGGGAAGACCCTCCCAGTCCGCCTTATAAGGGCGCTCCCTCATTTGCATATCTTCCAGCTTTGCCCAGTCCTTATCAGCTCCCAACCTTGCTGCTGACCAATGATAGATCCTCCCAATAGCAGACTGAACAGTTTCAACTTACATTTGGTGAACATAACGTTATTAGTTCCTTATCCATCAAGCCAGGTTTTCTCAGCTCAAATATGTAACTTCACTTGATAGAACTGCAACTATGTTAATTGAAACATTTACTAGCTATAATTAGGAATTACTAATCATTTAAATAATCATTTAAATAAAACCTGATTATATCCAGTGGTACCTGCATTTCCTCAAATATAATATTCATGATCATTTAAAATTTGTATTTGTGCCCTCATTGCAGTTTACTCTTTAATAATGAATAATGTAGCCAAAAGATTATTGCACATGCTTACTTAGACAGGATTTTTTTATGCTTTTGAATGATTTGATCTTTTCAAAACAAAACAAAAAAAAAAAAAAAAGAAAGAAAAAGGAAATTTAGCTAGTGAAATGGAACACACATTGTTTTAATTTTTGTGAGAGCGTACAATCATATGTTTGGCAAAGTCCTTAGATGTCCTTTATTAGAGTAATGTTGGCAAACTTCATGGATATCAAAATTTTTGTGCCTGGAGATCAAATTAATTTGTAGAAATGGTGTCATTTATGTCATTGTTTAAATGGTGTGTGACCATAAAACAAACTAGTTTATAAAACTGTGGTTACTAAAGACTCTGCAAGAGCAAACTAGTATGGAATGAAAAGACATGGAACATGTTGCATGGAACTCCAAAGAAATAAATGCAGTTATTAGGACAGACAGAACTGTGCACTGGGGGATGTGTCCCTCACTGGGGAGACAGGTTCCATTCGCAAGGGTGGGACCTCACAGGGCTCCATGTGTGTTGGGGTTGGGCCCAGATAAGGAGGAAACACACTATCTCCAGCACTATCCAGGACCCCTGTCTCGTCACAACTCATTATCAATTTGAGAAATAAATTAAAGATTCCAGGAAATAAAGGGCATTTACAGAGAAAACTTGAGTTCGAGAATTTTCTCTGCCTACATTTCAAGAGGAGGTTATATGTTAAAGTGGATGTACTATTCAGATTCCACTGAAAATGTTAGATAAAATATACAATAGGAAATGATGTCTGTTTGGCCATTTCTGACTGTTTCCATAATTTCTTTTATTATTACATAATTTAAATGATTATTTCTGAACAATTTTCCATAATTGTAACTGTACTTAATAAACTGGACCAGTATTACACAAAAGTACACCAAATGTTATAAAAATCTATAAATACAATGTAATCCGTGTAATATGATTAAATTACATTGAATTTTAGTGACTGCATTTGTTCTCAAAAGTTTAGTGCTTTTGGTTGGTTTAAGAGAACTGTTTTTATAAAATATTTGCTGAAATTGTTATTGAATGTGACAGCAACATGCAATGTAGTTTCAGTTATGAAATATGACAGGTCATAAAATTTCACTGAGAATGTACACATGCAACTGTAGATCACATTAGATAACTCATCCCTGATGTCTCTGTACTTTCTGAAGGAATTACAATCTTCTCTTCAGGCTGCAAGACATATGGTGCAGTTTGGAGAGCCTGTGAAAAACACAACAAGAAGAAACGGATGCACTGCACTCAGTCCCTTCCCCCAATAGGTCCTCTGCTTATGTTTGCATTCTTTGAAGGCAATTCCTAAATTCTGACCATACAGGGTGTGATGACTTACTGTTCATAAGGCTTGTGGCTACTGTCTTTAGCCGCCATTATTGGGGCTTGGTCTGGCAGTTGACCATATTCCTGTTAGCTGGAAAAATGTGTCAATGTGGAGGGAAAAAATGGCTGTGAATGCAGTTCCCATCATAAACATATAAACCAGACTGACATGGACAAAAACCTGGGAAAAAGCTCACTCACACATACAGTATATGGAATGAAAAAATTATACAAATGGTTAACACTAGCATTACATGATAATGAAAAAAAATTGGTAATGGTGATCATGCAAGTTTAAGTCCACATCCCTCTCCCTGGCTCAGATGCCTGAGCAAAAGTCATTTATATCAAAAGTCATTTGAACAATAAACTTGTGCCAAAAAACCACTGGTGCTTAGCCTCCTTAAACAACACTGATGTAGACCTTTAACCAAATGTTAAAAATCACCACATAGGTTCTGCTACAAAATGTCTGATTTTCCGAAGATCTGGAAATTTACTTTTGCCCCTGTAGGGGACACAAGTCTATGGTCTTAATTTCAAGAACCATATATTTCTACAATGCTGAAACCTACACTACAAGAGATATTAAATACATTTTTGAACAAAGTCAAAATCGTTTTGTGACCCAAGACAATTGTCCTATGAAAAAAAATGGAAATACTTTGCAGGTTCTCAAGAGGATATAATCCTTATGCAGTCTTGATTTTTAATGCTGACCACACTGGTTTTATAATCTCAGGAAGAATAAACATTTAATTGCTCAAGTCTGTTTTGCATTGCATACACATCAAGAACACACTTAGCCTGGGTTTCCCAAACATTCAACAGCTCAACGAGAAAAAGTCTGAGAAGACTGTTTTTTCTTGCCTACACTGCCCCCTATGGCCAAGGCGAAATAAAGAAGTTTATTATCCTTTCTTTTCTAATTTAGGATGTCCTACTGATAACCCTTCCACAAGAGACATGGCGGACCTGACATATTTTATTATGTTTATTTTTCACCCTATAAGGCCAATCTACAGAAAAGTACCTCTCAAACTGCGGACAACTGCAACGGGCAGTGAGGCTGGCACATTCGGAGTTAAAACAGGAACCTTGGTCCACTTACATTTCTTAGATACTGAAGATGTCAGTAAAAGCAAAGCCTTTTTTACAGTAACTGAGATTTAAGAAAAAAACATACAAATTCTCATTTTTATATAATCAATATTCACATTGTGAACCTTTTGTTTTTGTCTATACAATCTTCCAGTATCCAAGAAAAACTATATAGCAGTAAAAACTTGTACAAAACACAGTGAGAGATGATTATTTTGTAATTAGTCTATTTTATTAAAAGAACTGGGTGCAGGCAGTAGTATATGGACAAAACACTGGTTTTATTAATGTAACAGTCAAATCGAATTCAAGGATTTAAGATCTGTAGCTAAGATACATGCATATATCATGCAAGATAAGATTCCCATAACAGTCCTTCATTAAAAATAAAAAAAACAAGTGACAAATTTAGTAATTTAGTAAGCAGAAGGCTTTTCATATCTAATATATACATAGCAATGAATGAATGACTGGATGAATGAACAAATGCATATATTGTATATGCTGTGAAAGTCCAGTAAAAAGCTGAACGTTGCTGAGACTTTGCATTAAGTAAAACCTGGTATATCCAATTAAAATATAATACTAATCTATCAAAGAGTAACAATATCATAATCAAACTGCCATTTTAAAGAACTTGAAATACTACATAAAAATACCGTGAATGTACAGTTCAAAAAGATCAGCAACTAAACCATCATAAATGACAATTCTAACAGTATGACAAAAATAGAGTCCAACAGATGCAACTTCAATCTTTCATCTTGTACTGAATTATTATAACTAATCAACAAACCCCCCCCCCCCCCCCCCCAAAAAAAAAAAAACAACAGCTTCCAGTATTCCTTTAGCGGCACACGCTTTTGATTTCCAATTCAATGAGCTCATCAATATGGTGTTAAACATACAAAAAGATGAAACAAGAGCTGTGAATGCTCCATCAAAATGATCAATATTCACGTTTTTCACACAAAATGGGATAGAAATGAAGAAACATTATGCAACCATACGGTCCATCATCGACACATGCAAGACCATTCTTTTTTTTTTTGTCTGAATCAGGCATGGAAAAATTGTCACTTCCTTACAGAAAAGGCTAGCATATAATAGTTTAATGAGGACCAAGACATTTATTAAGTGCATTCTGTGAGAAAGCCAAAGTACAGTATGCATTTTCAGCATTTAAGATAAGCAATTCATAGGATCACAAAACCAAAACACTTATGACCGCTTATTGCGGTTATAAAACTTCAAATAAACCATTTGAGAGTTTGCCACAGGCAGTACATATAAAGCTTAAGTATGGTCACTGAAAAAGTGTTTCGGATAGGGAACTTTACACAGTATGCATAAAAGGAATATCTTACAGTTATTCCATTTTGGTGAGCAACACACTTGAGGTGACTTTGAAAGGGTTTTTCAATAATTCCCATGTTTAAACTGAGGTTACACATTAACAACGACACAAAAGTGTATTTCAGACTGCCAAAGCTACACAAAGACATTTTTACACTGATCTATATATATATATATATATATATATATATATATATATATATCTATATACACACACTTTGGTGCGGTTTCCTACACTGGCTGTTGTCTGTGCACTGGGAGGCCAAAAAAGGAAAGGAATGTGACGACAGATAGTACGAGGAATAATTACCCTTCTATAAACTAATTCAAATGTAAAAATGATAATTCCTTTTATCTGACCACAGCACACTACAAAAAAGAAACAGAGCACACAAAATTCATAGTGGAAGTTACTAACTTCTATCCATCTATATTCACAACAGAAGCAAGCAAACAAAAATGAATGCATATATTAATGCAAAACTGGGCAACTGCCAATTTCACAGTGACTTACAGTATCATACACAACTAGAAAAGAGTCAAAATGTTAGTAAAAGGAGACATTCTTCCTTTGATACAGTTTAAAAGGCATAACATTAAACACCAAACCGTTAACAGTAAGCTTCAGTTTCAAAACTGGCAAGATGAGAGTTTAACGACAGTTTTGTTTGAAGCATCTGAAATGAGAGAGAATTGTGAGCAGCTCTATTAAGGTCATTTTTCAAATGGCTTAAAACATGTATATTTATATGCACACTTGGAGTCCAAAATATGCACTGGCCTGCTATTCTCAGCACTTCAAGCTCTGGTGATCCTGATGGAATTCTGGCAGATGCTTGGCTTGGATACCTACTTTTACTCTTCACCAAACAGGCCACAGGATGAGCCCTCATACGCCTGTAAGGGGCATGGCACTGAGCGGGTTTTCAAAATAATCACACAGATTTGATAATATTCCAGTTATGATCTACACCAATTTCTTCCCAAAACTGAGTCCATACATTTTCTGCCAGCAGGACTTGACATTTATGGAGTTGTAAGTGCTAAATAACTGAGGACAAAGAGGACAAAGCATAGCTTGTAGGCCGATTAGGAGAGGCCTTTTTGAGCACGTTTCATGGCAATGGCAACAGCGAGGACACGAGCGCAATGGTAGCACCTTTAGCACCACGGCACTGAGCAAACAGCAGAAGGGATCACATTTCCATACACTACTGAAAACACTGCGGCTTGATTCAAAGGGATATTTTGAGGTAAGGCAAGTATCAACTATTTCAACACCTCATAGACAAGAAAAAATGTGTCCTGGATGGCAAGCAACAATTAAAAACATGCCAACAGGGCAGAAATATGGTGGCCCAGGTAATTTCACCTGGTACAATATCTCAGATATAAAGTACAACAATCTCTGAAGTATGAACCTATTCTATGTTCAACTTTATTGTAAATTTGTATATCAAGCAGCAATTGTTACCCGCAGTTATACATACTACCCAAAGTTTAGTAGGGGGTGAAGATGCTTGGAGCGGGTCTTCTCAAAGCTCCTAAAGGTGACATGCGACTATCCATTTGGAAGAGGCAGGCTGACTGACACACCTACGCAAGAGCAAAAACAAGGCCTTCGCCTGCCTTCACCTGGGAACCTCCGTTTGATCAGCACTCAGCTCGCCGTGTTCGGTTCCTTGGCATAAACAGAAAAAACGAAAGTAGACTTTGTGGAGTGGACCTCACACTCACCGGAAGGGCGGTCCAAACAGCTGGAGCAGCCCCCCCGGTCTAAGATGACACTAACCTGCAAGACCAAATGACCTTTTCCATTTTGACAACGCAAGAGATTGTATAACACAAGTATTCAGACAGACTGAAATTTACCAACATTACCATAAATTCTGAAATGGAAGCAATGCCCTTTCCCTCCCTGCTTCCATTTTGTTTCACTTTATCTCCCTCCCTCTCTAATGACAGAAATAGTCGATTCTAAACCAAAACAACAAGGTACTGGCACATGCCATATTCTGGTCCTACAAAAAACATTAAGGCACCAGAGGTCTAAAAAATCCACTTGTTAAGTTGGGGAAAAGTGTTTGAAGGCAGTCGACGTGAGTGCATAACGTGTTTCTGAGCAGAGGAGTGCAGATTGTCTTCATGCCTGAGTGCCGGTAAGCTTCTGCAGTAAAGGGACCTGTTGAAAAAGAAAGCCAGAGTTTAGCAAAGATGTGGACATGCACACTGTCAGCACTTACACGCAGAACCTAAAAGCGGGACAGGAAAATAGGGCTGATATGTACCACAGGGGCAGAGAGAGATTTCATCACGGTAAGGGGCAGGGGCTGCACTTAATATGAATTATTTATTATCATTGGTGGTGTGCATTTTAAACGTATAACCACAATGTTAAGAAACTAAACATTTTAACCCTACGGAAAATCTTTAAGATTTACAGCTGTACCCGACTGAATTTTCTTAGTCGAATCGGATACATATGGCTGTTGAATACAATGAGACTGGACTATTTTTATTTCCATGGACTTTCTGGCAATCAAAAATGCATTGGCATGGGTTCAGTGGCGATCTAGATCACTTACCTTAGTCAAAAGCAACAGTCATAAGAACGTATTTTTGAGAATGTATAATCAAATTCATTAAGATTTGAATTGCCGACACTAAAAGCATTAGGCTACCATGTGGTTTTGCTGGAATAATGAGACAGCACACGGGTGTTTCTGCTTAAATCTTCAATAGAACAGGCCTACTTCTTCATTTCACTTTAAATATAAAAACTAATATAGGCCAATAGGCTAAATCCAAAGAAAGCTCCAAGAGAATAAATTAACAAATTAAGAAATTTAAGATTTGAAATCTTTTACATTCATGGCATTTTCCACTTTGAAATAGCCTAATAACTGACATCTATTCAAAAGGATAGTAGGCTACATTCAACACAAAAAACCATAAATAAATCTAAAAGCAAACGTTTGTCTCCAGTCGTTTCCAGCACAACCATAAATAATAGGCTTCGAAAACAAATGATTACCCTAAATTAAGTACAGGATAGAGGACTTCCTGCTGCCCATGTCATACAGTGTTCCTATTTAGCCATCACATGTTGTGGGAGAGGAACACAAGCTCACAGTAAGTGGGAGGACAGAGCCTCTGCAGCCAGTAACCGCATGGAACCCACAGTTCGGCCTCTCCAGCCTGTTTACTGCATGGAACCCACAGTATGGCTTCTCCAGCCTGTTTATTGCATGGAACCCACAGTTCGGCCTCTGCAGCCAGTAACCGCATGGAACCCACAGTTCGGCCTCTCCAGCCTGTTTACTGCATGGAACCCACAGTTCGGCCTCTGCAGCCAGTAACCGCATGGAACCCACAGTTCGGCCTCTCCAGCCTGTTTACTGCATGGAACCCACAGTTCGGCCTCTGCAGCCAGTAACCGCATGGAACCCACAGTTCGGCCTCTCCAGCCTGTTTACTGCATGGAACCCACAGTATGGCTTCTCCAGCCTGTTTACTGCATGGAACCCACAGTTCGGCCTCTGCAGCCAGTAACCGCATGGAACCCACAGTTCGGCCTCTCCAGCCTGTTTACTGCATGGAACCCACAGTTCGGCCTCTGCAGCCAGTAACCGCATGGAACCCACAGTTTGGCCTCTCCAGCCTGTTTACTGCATGGAACCCACAGTTCGGCCTCTGCAGCCAGTAACCGCATGGAACCCACAGTTCGGCCTCTCCAGCCTGTTTACTGCATGGAACCCACAGTATGGCTTCTCCAGCCTGTTTACTGCATGGAACCCACAGTTCGGCCTCTGCAGCCAGTAACCGCATGGAACCCACAGTTCGGCCTCTCCAGCCTGTTTACTGCATGGAACCCACAGTTCGGCCTCTGCAGCCAGTAACCGCATGGAACCCACAGTTCGGCCTCTCCAGCCTGTTTACTGCATGGAACCCACAGTTCGGCCTCTGCAGCCAGTAACCGCATGGAACCCACAGTTCGGCCTCTCCAACCTGTTTACTGCATGGAACCCACAGTATGGCTTCTCCAGCCTGTTTACTGCAAGGAACCCACAGTTCGGCCTCTGCAGCCAGTAACCGCATGGAACCCACAGTTCGGCCTCTCCAGCCTGTTTACTGCATGGAACCCACAGTTCGGCTTCTCCAGCCTGTTTACTGCATGGAACCCACAGTTCGGCTTCTCCAGCCTGTTTACTGCATGGAATCTTTCCAACGCGCTTCATCTCATTTTGCAAGAACATAAACACTATTTATAATTCCCTTTAGAATTCCCTACTGTAATGTAACCCAAGTGCATTTCTGTAAGATTCGATTATGTCTTATTCTGTAGTCTTGCAATGCACAACGTTTAAAAATCCACTGCTCTACTGAACGCATCATATGGGCCTTCCTCTTGTGCATTAAACAATGCTGTTGGTACTGCTCCTATTCAGGCTGTAGACACACTGTACAGCCTGCTACTGCTATTCAGGCTGTAGACACACTGTACAGCCTGCTACTGCTATTCACGCGTTAGACACATTGTATAGCCTGTTACTGCTATACACGCTTTAAACACACTGTATCACTGTATAGCCTGCTGCTGCTATTCACGCTACAGGCACACTGTATAGCCTGCTACTGCTATTCATGCTTTAGGCACACTGTATAGCCTGCTACTGCTATTCACGCTTTAGACACACTGTATAGCCTGTTGTTGCTATTCACACTTTAGACACACTGTATAGCCTGCTGCTGCTATTCACACTTTAGACACACTGTATAGTCTGCTTTGTTGGACAACGTAGTTGACAGCGACTAAGATTTCTGTAAGCCAGCATTGTGATCTTCATCTGCTTAAACAAAACATTATATCAGTTTTGTTTTATTTTAGAACAGACCCATGCCTTTTTAAATATGCAGCAAATTTAACATCTTATGCCAACATCTTCCGAAATGAAGCACAAGACTGTCATTTGGCGCTTTTGCGTTGCTTACTGTCTGCTTATTCAAAAGCTGCGTTTTTCTGAAGCCTTCGTACCATGAGCTTGTATCTTAAAGACATAAAACACGGTGACATCAGAGCATCAAATCAATTCGATTACTCCAGGACGAGGGTCGCGGTAAAGGCGGTAAGGGGCCCAAACACGTGGTACGCCTCCCGTCACCATGGTATGGCAATAAGGCAGTTATCCATGCAGCCTCATAGGAAAATGGAATTTGGAATGGACAATATATCATTGACTGGTACGCACTGTACTGCAGATGTACAACAAGCTTAAAAACAAACAAAAACAAAGGAGTGTCACCAAACTGGGAAATCATTCTCTATAATGAAGTAGCTGAACCACTGCAGCTGCATCATTAGCAAGATTAGTAAACAGAGGCTATATTGCAGGATGCATTGACTAAAGGCCCCTGTGACTTGGGGTCCTGTGGACACACACTTAGATGTTGACGAAGGTGGATGGAGAGCGACTCTGCTGACGGAGGTGGATGGAGAGCGGTTCTCCCTTGTGAGTTGGGCTCTTCCTGAGAGTGCCCATACCTTGGACAGGTCCACCCCAGTGAGGGCACTGATGGCTCAGAATGCCCTTACCTTGGACAGGTCCACCCCAGTGAGGGCACTGATGGCTCAGAATGCCCTTACCTTGGACAGGTCCACCCCAGTGAGGGCACTGATGGCTCAGAGCACTCTTACCTTAGACAGGTCCACCCCAGTGAGGGCACTGATGGCTCAGAATGCCCTTACCTTAGACAGGTCCACCCCAGTGAGGGCACTGATAGCTCAGAGCACTCTTACCTTGGACAGGTCCACCCCAGTGAGGGCACTGATGGCTCAGAATGCCCTTACCTTGGACAGGTCCACCCCAGTGAGGGCACTGATGGCTCAGAATGCCCTTACCTTAGACAGGTCCACCCCAGTGAGGGCGTTGACGGACACAGGCAGCTCGGCTAGGAGCTGGTTGATGTCCCGGGTCACGCGGCTGCCCTCCCCACTCAGGATGACAATCTCGTTGGTTCGGGCCAGTGGAGCCGCCACCTTGCTAGCAATCTGCACAGACACACCAGACATGCTATTCTACACGCACTGAAAAATTTGGCTGAAACACCAAGACAGTTATTAATAATAATTATTTCGATTCAAAACTAAGTGCTTTACTTCCTGTTGGAACATTTGGCGGCTCTGATGTCACTGCCTGGGTAAGTGCCAACGAGACTAGGTTCTCAACTGTGGTCAGGTTGAACAATTTAATTCCAATATAAAACCGCCAAAAAGGCCAAAGCAACACTGAAAACAATGATTTCCCCCTGAATCAAACACCTGTCAGCCTTCACATCTTACCTTGGGCAGGGCTTCAAGGACGAGGGCGGTCTTAGCTGCCTCTCCATACTGCTGATAGGCCTCTGCCTTCAGCCTCATCTTCTCAGCCTCAGCCTTCCCCACCACCTCAATGGAGCCCGCCTCGGCCTCGCCTATCCGCCTGATCTTCTCTGCTTCAGCCTGGGCCGTAAGCACCCTCTTCGTCCTGTGGAGGAAGAGCATGAATTCCCATTCCAACGTGGCAGCATACCAACTCAGCACTGCAACTTTCTTCTGCTAAAATTTAAGGTAAAATGGGCAACTGTTCCCAATGGAATGCAGCCTCCAACCCTCATTTCCCTGTATTTATACTGAACCTAAAACATCAAAATGAACTGCTAGCGACACAACAGAAGTCCTACAGGATAAGGCCAACAGTCTTTCAACTGAAACATTTAACTGACAGGTCTATGGGTATGAACCAGGTTTTCTGGAATCAGAAAACAGGGGCACAGACTGTGAAAGCCTGACTGAGTGGATGCCATTCACCACCTGCTTAAGAACTCATTCTAAGTGTATAGCCATACAGAAACATACAACATGTGTTCTAAAGTCTATGTCAGTATATGGTGAGCTCTAAATTTGACACAATCGTAAAGGCTTGGGCTGAGCAGGGGGGGGGCTTACTTCTGTCCCTCGGCCAGCTGCTGGATCTTGTAGGCCTCCGCTTCGGCCGGCCTCATAACCGTGGCTACCAGCTCCCGTTCCGTCCTGGTGATCTCCTTCTCCTCAATGGTGATCTGCTTCTTCCTCTGCACCACCTCGATCTCGATCTCCTCCAGCCTGATCTTCTGCTGCTCCTTGGCAGCCTGCAGCTCGTAGGCCAGCTGGGACTCTGCTTTCTACACGGAAGAAATCAGCGAGCATCTCAGAGCTGGACACTCAGAGGAAATCAGCGAGCATCTCAGAGCTGGACACTCAGAGGAAAACAGCGAGCATCTCACAGCTGCACACTCAGAGGAAAACAGCGAGCATCTCACAGCTGCACACTCAGAGGAAAACAGCGAGCATCTCAGAGCTGGACACTCAGAGGAAAACAGCGAGCATCTCACAGCTGCACACTCAGAGGAAAACAGCGAGCATCTCAGAGCTGCACACTCAGAGGAAAACAGCGAGCATCTCAGAGCTGCACACTCAGAGGAAAACAGCGAGCATCTCAGAGCTGCACACTCAGAGGAAAACAGCGAGCATCTCAGAGCTGCACACTCCAGAGGAAAACAGCGAGCATCTCAGGGGTGGACACCGCAACAATACATCTGCACCACCCACAGACAGGGGTGCTAGCACTCAACAAACCTCTACGCACCTTCTGATTACCTTTAGTTTGTTACATATTTAGCAAATACCGTATAACATTATCATATCCATTTTATCAAAACTAATGCTGATCTAAGCGGAGTACCAAGCAAGTCTGCACAAACCGTCATCCAAACTGTCACACTTCCATCTCCAAAGTTAGATTTAATTAATGTGGAATTCAATGGTATTTCATCAACCATTTCTGTGACCAGGATATTGGCTTGAAAGGCAAAACACCCCTCTGTTCCTCCTGAGATTTCTTATTTAATACACAGAGGGCTCTCTGAAAGTCAGACCCTTGATAAGGATTAGCAAAGAAGTGTATATAAAGTAAGAAACATTTTTTGCTCAAACGATACAACATGTTCAACGTTTTCTTTTTCTCTGAAAGAGCATGCATCCCAACTGCCACTCCACAAATACATTTTTTTTTTTTTCAATAAAATCCATTAAATAAATCTGTATTAAAGGCATTTTACATAGGATTTGCTTTACTGAAAATATTGGCGGCGTCAACAACGGGATGAAAAGCGTTGGCCTGTTTTTTGTTTGACCAGTAAGTAATGTTAGGCAGCTAGGTGCCCAAGGTTGAGTAGCTTTTATATCAAATTCTGTCCCCACCCATAAATAAAGAT
Organism: Anguilla anguilla; assembly: GCF_013347855.1. Taxonomy (NCBI): domain Eukaryota; kingdom Metazoa; phylum Chordata; class Actinopteri; order Anguilliformes; family Anguillidae; genus Anguilla; species Anguilla anguilla. Next base: position 355,662 of record NC_049212.1, on the reverse strand, counting down.
GTCTTCCCCCCCTATGGGAACTGCTGTTACTGTTTATAGTTACAGCTTAGCTAGCTCAGTAATTCACCTGCATTTATTTGGATCAGGGGAACTGAATTCAAGACAACATGCATGCTATCAAGCTATATGTATCCAACTTCACTAACAAAGTTAACAGTTTCTAACAAAGACTCGTCCTCATCAGGGCTCACTAACGATAAAACACAGCATAACTGCCTAGGCATCGGTAGTTACAAAAAATAAAGATAGCACTTTCGACCATTAGTTAAAACCACTGGAACAGTGGCAAACCTGCTGAGGACGTGCATCTTATCGAGGTGTGATTTTTTGGGAGGCAAAGAAATTCAAGGAGCCACAGTTGGAGAGCTTTAAAACTAGACTGCATCTTGGGAAGGCAAAGTCTCCAGATGACACCTCTGTGCCAAGAGGCTTTTCAGAAAAGCCTCCAGTGAGGGCAATTGAGAAACACAGGTGTCTGGAGTTTGCTAAATGCCACTGGAACTTCCACTGTAAAAGTGTTACAGAATTTAATATTTCATTGAACACTTGTTGAAAAGGATGCCATATCTACAGTGACAATGGTGGATCTTTAACGTTATGGCGTTTAAAAAAAATCTTTATCAAGGGTGTGAATCATTCTGGAGAGCACCGTATACCAGTGGACAAAAAACAGTCATTTCCATTTTAACCTACACCTATTTTGAACTGCTTCTGTGAAGTAAGGATATTAATTGTTTATTGATTTATAATTACAGCCACATTTAGGCTATCCTTTCCACTCATTCCCACACACTTCATTGTTCATTTGTATTCTCCAGCTGCACAAGACCCACATACCTGCGATACTATCTATCGGAGTCTCATTCATGCGCCAACAAGTGCTTGTGTACATGAACAAGAACAGAATTGAGTGGAGAAAATCTGCTCATGGACACAACTATTTCTACACCAGAATAGGTTCAATAGACTGTATCCATATTTTTAGGTTTAGTAATTATAGAACCCGGGTTAATGTGCATATATTCATCTGAAGGGCAATAGAAAAATATAAGCACAGCTGCAGCCTGTTTCCCTGGCTTCGTACCTTAGTGTTGACTTCCTGGTTGAAGGCAGCCTTCTGCATTTCCAGCTCTCGTTTGGAGTCAGCCATTTTGGTGTCTGCCAAGAATTTGATGTCCAACATTTCCTTCTTGCATTCAGCTTCCTGAACAGAGACAGTGAATACGGGGAGAGATGAGGTCATTTCCTCTCTTTTCTTTCTGAGTTTTTGATGCAGATGTCTCTGTATTACATTACATTACAGGCATTTAGCAGACGCTCTTATCAAGAGCGACTTACACAACTGTAAATGTGTGAATGTGCTGAATATGGTACTGAGCTGTAGATGCTTCTGATAGATGTGTGGATGTGTTGAGTATGGTTGAGTTGTAGATGCCTCCGGTAGACGTGTGAATGTGTTGAGTATGGTTGAGTTGTAGATGCCTCCGGTAGACGTGTGAATGTGTTGAGTATGGTTGAGTTGTAGATGCCTCTGGTAGACGTGTGAATGTGTTGAATATGGTTCGAAGTTGTAGATGCCTCCGGTAGACGTGTGAATGTGTTCAATATGGTGGGCCCAGCTCCCTTACCCTGATTCCAGCATCCCTTTCTGCCTCTGCAACACCGATGTCAGCATCCCGCTGGACAGCGGCAGTCTGGGTCTTCCCCAGGGAGCTCAGGTAATTCACCTTGTCGTACACGTCCTGTAAGGGAGCCAACACCACCCGCATGCTCTTACTGCGGCCAAATGCAGACATTACCAGACCTCCAATACAGACAGAGAAAACTACATCAAATACTCTGAAAATAACACAGTACAGAGCTTACACCTCACCAGAATGCTCCAAACTCTATTAGTTCAGTGCAGACTGTCATGCTTCACTCGCATGGTAGTTTGATGTGCTCTTTCCCCAGTGCTGATGGTGGACATGTGGCACAGCTAAATTGGGGAAAATTCTCTACAGCTGGTTAGCATAGCCCTGGAGGCCCTATCTCCCTCCCTCCCTCCCCTGGCCACACACACACGTCTTGTTTTTCTTGCGTTTATCCATGTTTTTCCATTTGAATAAATTAGTTTGTTATTCCTTCAACTGGCGTCTGGAATCCTGTTTCGGTTTGAGCCAGCTGTTACAAGACAGAGCCCATGTACTACGAATACTTTTTTTAAATGTGCTCAGGTTGCACCAATTTCAAATTCACAACTCCCAATTCAACACTTCAAGTTCAATTAAATCAAGTTCTTACAATCTCTCAAACACAGACAGTTTTTAAAAATGAAAAGTAACTTCTACCGGTTCTCTAGCACTTCCACATTGCTAGCATTGTCATGACAGGGAAGTGTTCTGTTCACAGAAGGAAGAAGGGAAAGAGCACTTTCCGTCAGATGAAGGAACTCGCTCCGTTACATCAGCACGTATATATGTGATAAGCACACTGGGCCAAAAGTACGTACATAAAACTTGCAGCACAAAATGTGGCCTGACGAGGGTATGTTGGTGTGTTCGCAGTCTGTGTGAAATTAACTTCTTATTTTGGCAATCAGCCAAAGGGGCCGCTTATTAATCATATTTTGCGTATGAAGCAGAGCTTATAACATACAGTGCGTTGAATACGACTGGATGTGGGGAAATAGATGCCTCTGCAGTGAGTTAGGAGCATATCCAGCACCATGCACAGCACAGGACAAAGTGCGCATTGCTGTGGTGGCAAGTGTCGAGTGAAATGATCCAGATCCTTTTATTTCTTCAAGAAGAGAAATTATTGCCTGGGTGTTTGTCACAGAAGACGCAGGTGCAACTGATTCCCTGATTTTTATCAATTCCGTGTCTTTCCTAGTTTTTAGTGCTTTCTGTGATTTTTCAGCAGTTCAGGATAGAAACTATAATGCAGTCTGCAGTCAGTTATTGCAATCAAATGTTTGACGGCCTCTGTCAAGTGTTGATGCTGAGTGCTCCTTGTAGCTACTACAAGGCACAGTAACCCTATTTTTTATTATTTTAGTAATGCAATTTGAGCATGCTGTGTTTCTAACAATGTTCTGTTAAAGGCAAAAAGCCTGCTCTTTCTGTGGTGGACAAAAGCAATTAAATGCACCAGCCTATCAGCGCATTTGCTCATATTTTTTAACAAGTGGCAACTTTGCACCGTTTTTTTTTTTAAACTTCAAGAACTTGATACTGTTGCTATTGTTGCGCATGCTATTTCAATCATTCCCCACTGCTGCACATGAGATCGATTGGTTAGTAAATTTTATAAAATAATAAATTAATTTTTTTGCTTTAATTAATTTGATTTCTGCTTCTTTTTTCAGTTTTCTATGATGTTTAACATGTGAGTGCTCCATGACCTTAGCCATGACAAACACCAAGCCTAGTACTGCGGGGCAGCTTAATCTGCATCGTTTGATTTCTGAAAATAGCCCCGAAGGCTCATAAAATCTGGCCAATTGTTTATAATCAACACATATCCATTTGTAAGTGATTAACATTGCAAGAAAAGAGAAATAATCAGGATTCAGTATGAACACTGGACAATAAACTGAGGGCTCAGTTCTGGAAAACCACAGCTGCATTTCCTCTTTATTAATGGCACACAAATAGCGTGTTTTAAAGCGACAGGCAACTGATCCCCCTCTTAATCCTCTGAATGGAAGCTGGGAGCTCAGTTATGCATTCTGCAGCAGCAGGGACCAGAGTGAAGGCAGGGGATAGGGGCAAGCCCTGCCCTAATCCACCCGTAACGCTGGAAACATGCCTGATTTAAATTCGGCAAACGCGCATGCAAGATTGCGGTCCCATGTGTCCTGTGCTCGTTCACAGCGTTCTTTCTGCACGTCCTCAAAAATGAGCGCTGCGCGTCTGCAGGGTGCAATACCCACAGAAAGCGCAGGGGAGCACACACGTACACACGGGACAGATGTTATTGTGCAGAAAGGGAAGTAGCTCTCAACGTATTCCAGCCCTGATCTGCCACTGAGTGGATACACCCTTTAAACCTCCGGTCAGACAGGAAGTGAGCAGACGAGCCACTTCAGGATCACATAAAACTCCAGTATGTTTCCAGCCTATCAGTAACGGCAAACTGAGTGTGGCATGATGTTTCTAGCCTATCAGTGTGCGGCAAACAGAGTGCAGTGTGGTGTTTCCAGCCTATCAGTAACGCCAAACAGAGTGTAGCGTGGTGTTTCCAGCCTATCAGAGTACAGCATGATGTTTCTAGCCTATCAGTGCGTGGCACAGCGTTTTCAGCCTATCAGTGTGCGGCAAACAGAGTGCAGTGTGGTGTTTCCAGCCTATCAGTAACGCCAAACAGAGTGCAGCGTGGTGTTTCCAGCCTATCAGAGTGCAGCATGGTGTTTCTAGCCTATCAGAGCGTGGCACAGCGTTTCCAGCCTATCAGAGTGCAGTGTGGTGTTTCCAGCCTACCAGTAACGCCAAACAGAGTGCAGTGTGGTGTTTCCAGCCTATCAGAGTGCAGCGTTGCAAGCCAGTTCCAGCCTATCAGAGTGCAGCGTGGCAGGCCGTTACCAGCCTATCAGAGTGCGGTGTGGCAAGCCAGTTCCAGCCTATCAGAGTGCAGCGTGGCAGGCCGTTACCAGCCTATCAGAGTGTGCAGCGTGGCAGGCCGGCGCACCTTAATGGTAAAGCTGAGGATCTCGATGCCCATGCGGCCCACGTCCGGAGCAGCCACCTCCCTCACCAGCATGGCAAACTGGTCCCGGTCCTGGTAGATCTGCTCCACCGTCAGCGTGCCTGCAGACAGAACAGATGAAGACGCTTGCCTTCTACAGCTCCTGGGCTCTCCAAGCTACACACGCAGACATCCATCCAGTATCAGACGAGACAAGTGATCAAGACAACAAAAAGAATTCTCCAAGAACTCACCCAAGATGGAGCGCAAATGCCCCTCCAACGTTTGCAGAACAACGCTTTTGATTTCTGTCACAGATTTGCCCAGAAACTGCTCACAGGCAACAGCCAGCAAATCATTGTCAGTCATTATTTTAACCTGGTGAGAAATTCAGGCATGCAGAATGACACAAATTCAGAGTACATATTAAATATGTAAAAACCACAAATATTCATACACTTTTTTAAGAGGCAAAACATAAACTTTTGTTATTGCACATGGTCCCATCATCTCAATAAGAAAATGAGCATGCTGTGGAAACAGCTGCTCATTTGAATTCCCTCATTTTATTTAGGAACTGCTCACTGCATCTGTGAATTCACCATCATGCCATTCAGTGCTACAGCAGAGCAAGGTGGATAGCCACCACATTACTGGGAGGAACCAATGCGGCTCAAACCCACCCTACCCCTGGTAGGACAAAGACTCAACACAGCAAAGGCTGCAACCCCAGGGCCCAGCCTACAACCCCAGGGCCCAGCCTGCAACCCCAGGGCCCAGCCTGCAACCCCAGGGCCCAGCCTGCAACCCCAGGGCCCAGCCTGCAACCCCAGGGCCCAGCCTGCAACCCCAGGGCCCAGCCTGCAACCCCAGGGCCCAGCCTGCAACCCCAGGGCCCAGCCTGCAACCCCAGGGCCCAGCCTGCAACCCCAGGGCCCAGCCTACAACCCCAGGGCCCAGCCTGCAACCCCAGGGCCCAGCCTGCAACTACAGGACCAGGGTCTGCAACTACAGAGAACAGCTGCACTCGTGGTGAATGCCTTTTTATAACCAATTCAAATCCCTAAAAGCAGAAAGCTAAAGCACCCAAAAATAACATCAAAAAGATGATGTAAATAAACACTTTAAATTCAAGGAAAATCCTGTAGAATTTTTCAACAAATGGATGTGAAAAATAAACTATTAATTGGAAAAAACCTGAAGCACACATTATGAACCTGAAGAAACTCTTCATATACTCATAGGTACTTTGCTACAGGTTCTTTGGAGGCCTCCATTCGACAGAGAGACAGACGTAAGCAGGTGAAAAGGCCTGATGGGAAGAGGAGTGTTTACCTGCGCCACCCCCGTGACAGTGAGGGCCACGCCCTCTGCTGTCTCCACATCCTCACACTTGGGCTGCAGGGTCATAATCTCAAGGGTGATCCTGCAGAGAATGCCAAGGGGCATGTTTATGTCAAAGCAGCAAGGGAAAACAACAGAGCAGCAACACAGCTTGGAGAGCTCCAGAGCACAGCCAGCACGGGTCATCCAGCGCCTGCCTTCCGCATGACAACCGCATGAACTCACTCCTCACAGAAGGCCGAAAACCACAATGCACACAAGTCACAAAACAAAAGACAGATCCGTATCCATTACGATGCATTTCTTGATGAGATGTTCCTCGTGCAACAGACTGGTTTCCAAGCACCACTACTGGAGTTATTTCGAATGAAGTGTAAATACTGAACTGGGGAGAAAAAGCAGAGAGGATTGATGTTGTTTTGGTTCTGTGTCTGAGCTGCGTTATTAGAGCAAATGCTCTTTCTGTACTTACCAGTATAACTGCCAACTTATTTTCATATTTTAAATATAAATGATGTAAGTATCTTCAAATGCAAGAATAGAAATTCATAGAGGGAAATTCCATCCCTCTCCTTTGAAAAGCACATCAATAACACTGTCAAGGTTTCATTTTTACATCTACGCAATATCTCCAGACCCTCTCTCACCCATCCCGATGCACAAAAACTCATCCGCACATTCATTTCCAGCAGATTGGACTTCTGCAACGCACTCCTCACTGGTCTTTCCTCCCGCCTCCTACACAAACTGCAATTGGTTCAGAACTCGGCTGCAACAATACTGGCCCACACATCCTCCCGGTCTCACATCACCCGTCTTGAAAGATTTACACTGGCTCCCAATCACATCACGTATCACATTCAAACTCCTCTTCCTAGGTCACAAATCCCTAAATGGCCTCGCACCCACTTACCTCTCTGACCTCCTGCTCCCCTACCAGCCACCCAGACAGTTACGTTCATCCACTGCCGGCCTCCTCACCACCATCCCCTCTCAGCGCCATTCTTTTGGCGACCACGCCTTCTCAGTTGCCGCCCCCAAACTCTGGAATGCCTTCCCCCCTGACATCCGTACCTCAGACTCACTCACCTCTTTCAAATCTCAACTTAAAACCCAACTCTTTCCCCTAGCCTTCCCTTGATGTTTGTCTTCCCCCTCTCACACCCCCTCCTACTACCGCTGCACCACTAGTCCCACTGCATTTTCGTTTTTTTTTTTTTGTATGTAATGTTTGTATTTATGTATCATGTACTGTAAAGCGTCTTTGAGACCATGAAAAGCGCTATATAAAATAAATGCATTATTATTATTATTATTATTATTATTATTATTATTATTAATAATAATAATAATAATAATAATAATAATAATAATAATAAATAATTTTTTTGCATTGATTTTTTAAAAACAAAAGGACAGCTACCACTATCGTTCACTGTCTACTTTGCAATTGCAAGATGGCCAGCTCCACTCATTGAAACCTGATGCTTAATGAGTGTTTGTTCTTTCTATCTGTAGTTTTAATTATGAAAGGGCTTCAGTCTCCAGGCTATAGCTAAAATAAATTCCTCTCTGCACTCTGTTAACAGCTGTCCAACTATTATGACAAATAAATTCAACTCATTTGCCTAGCATACATCACGCTTGTATGAATTCCATGTGGAGCGCGGCGAGTTTCTGTGACATCTGCAGGGTATATTACTACGTTGTCCTCATTGCCATTCTCATTTACAAATGCGACTTTAGTGAACAATGCCCTTTCATGCAGTGCAGCATAAATTACACAAATTTTACAGAATTAGGCAAAATACCAGAAACCTGATTTTTTAAAAGGTTTTTTGGAGTGAATACAAATTGAGACTATATTCCATTCCTCTGATGATTATGAAACTTTAGCTGATGATTGTCACACATATAATGGTGATTAATGATTTAACTGTCCTGTTTTAACCAGTACAGCATACTAAATATTATTGCACTAAGCACCTTTAACAAAAATCAATTTAGTGGTAATATACATGAGCATACTTAGAGAGAACCCCCGCCTGTTAAGACTTGTAGGGCTTAATATGTTGTAAATGCCCTCAACTATGGAAAAACCTGTTGTAAAAACCACGCTAAAGATTAGTTATTTTTAAAGTCGGACTGAAATTTGAAATACTGTATCATTACTTATATTCTATACCATTGCAAAATTGTTTTTAAATGGTTTTAAAATGTTTTTTTTATTAATAAAAATTTATACATATCACAAAAATGTTATTATAATGCTACTATGGAGGTCAGATACTGCGTGGGCAGGGTCGAGGGCGTACTCCTTGCGTTTTGAGTGACAGCTAGTGGGCGGACCGTCTGAAAATGTTGACTGTGACAGCCATCAAGAGAAAATAATAGGGTGACAGGCTACATTTCAGTAGATAGGTAAAGCTAAATGAGTTGTCATATTGCACAAAATCAACAAATCTCCGTAGCTAGCTAGATAAATAATATTTGGCTTTCCTGAATTGTTGCTTTATACTTTGTGTGATAATTATGTTGATGCTAAGATTGCTTTTCAGCTATGCCAACTAACGTCAGCGAATGTAGCTGTTAGCTATCCTCATTGTAAGCCAGGCGAAGGTAATTCATACACTCAGTAATTATACATCCAAAATATAATAATAGAAGAAACTTACTTTGTGGTTATCCTCTGTACTGCTCCATACTGTGCTTGATCGAATTGTGGGGACTGCTCAACGTATTTTTAAGTTGCATTCTGTCGTGCATTTTTTTATTATAGCTATTTGTTGCCATAAGTTGCCATATGGTGCTAGTCATCTATAGCCTTGGCCGAAGTGATAATACCATGCCATTCTCAGAATAATATATATTTTCTTTTATTTTGTACCGCATAGGAAAAGTACATGTGCTTTACATACATACATTAAAAGACGTTTTGGATATTTTAACAGGCGCAGTTGCGAGCGAGCCTGTTACCAACAATATCAGTTTATCGCACCATTGAGAGCGAAGTTGCGAGTGAACCTGTTTCCAACAATCTTTTTATCGCTCTTTACAGCAATAAATGCAGATCCCGCGCAGCAGTTGTCATGTCATCTTTACAAGAAAACACAACGCAGAGACAACCCTGCTGCAACTGGACAGTCGGGACTGCTCCAGGGTTCAGTCGCAGTTCTTTGCAAAACCCACTCTGTTTTTGCGCCCTATTCAAAAAGTCGTCTGGTGTAAAATGCAGAGTGCAGACTCTTGTGTTGTTTGACACTAATGAACCTGATAAAAATTCTACATGTGTCCTTCGGGATTGCGTGTAGTGAGTCAGTATTTGTGCATCCTTCAACACAGCAATGCAGCTTCCAAGGTGCCATGTTTCCCAGACTTGACAGTGGCAAATGCAGCCTAGCCCTCAATGTCAATCATAAGCAAATACACGCTGTGATAGGCTGCATGCAAATGAGACCGCTTCCTGACATCAAGAAGCGACAATTTAAAAAATGTGGAAAAAAGCACAGTAGGTGGCGTGGTGATTTTTAAAACCCCAATATCTATAATTCAAAACAAAAAAATTATAAATTTTAAATAATATGATAATACAGCTGACGCTGCCTATTTTACCACCAAGGGAAGTACAAAATATAAGCAATGCAATTTCAGTTCGACTTTAAAAAACCAAAGCCTTTAATATAAAATTTGATCAATGAAGATCGCCATTATTTTATAAGCGCAATGCACTTTGGGTAGATGACGTAAAATGGTTGCACTGGAGGTTAACTCCAGCAGTTGCAGGTATTAACAGTGACAGTTCCACAGAATTTGTATGTGATGTGATACGCAGGATATCTGCGAAAAGGATGGATTCAATAGCTGAAAATCTTAGTGTATCAGCAGGTATTATCATTAGGGATTATGCATTTAAAGGAGGTATTATCACTGGCTTAAACTTATATATACGACATGGATCAATAATGACGTTATGTCATTTAAATGGGAATGATGTACACATTTCAGTTTCACCAAAAACAACAGTCTGACCCATATGGTATGACGCTGAACGGCTACTGCTAGAAAGCGGAGCTCTCTACTGTTTGTCATGTAGTTTATTTGTTTGTCCATTTAACAAGCACCCCTTCCCAGCAATCTAATCTGCAACTACACCCCCCAAAGCATGACACACTGAACAATAGCGTCTATCTGGGAGTTTACACTGTTAAGGTTTACTTTAGTCCCAGATAGACTCCCAAGGGAGAAATTGTCTTGGATCAGAGAGATCCTATGGCATATAAGAACAAGCACGAAACCGTCCAGACCCACGGCGCAACTTGGTGAACTATATTTTTTGTTGATTTTACACGCTCATATATGGTAGTTGGTTCTCTCAGAATTCTGACTGATATAGCAAGGGAATATTTTCACTGGAGACTTGATACAGCCTTATAACTTCAAAGTCCCAGGTCACTTGTGAATGGCTGAAATGGATTTTGAAAACAGACACTTCATGCTACAATCATGATAACGGCAATGACTGTGCTGTGAAGTTTAGGTAGCAAACAAGGAAGAGGAGTTTAGGTAGCTGAATCCTTTTGACGTAATTTACATAGAAACTATTCGCTTAGATTACCTAGTTTCACTCACTGTGGCCAAGCGGAATCGATAACGTTTCAGCAAACATATAATGTTAAAAGATTTAATTCAATCTACTACTGGGAGTTTTGACGTTTATTGAGGGTGTGACAAAAAATTTCGGTGTGTTTTTCACATTTACTGTTCGATTGAGCAAGTACCATTCACAGTACATTTTTATAGGTTAGTGCTGTCAGATTGTGCTAGCTACTTTACATGAACCTTGTACGGCGATCAATAAACGCTAACAGCACAGTACCACTTAGTTCTTGTCATTTGTACCACCACTGTAATGAACTAAAAAAAAGCCTACAAACTACCTTTTCTATCAGAAATGTGTTGACGAGCTCACACGCATACACTGCTGGCGACATTCTATAGCCACTTTTCCACCGCATGGTACCGGCTCAACCCGACTGGACTCCACTCGACTCTACTCACTTTTGGTACGAGTTACTTCGTTTTCCACTCCAGATAGTACCCCCGTTAATGTAGCTGGTCGTCATAGCGACGCCGCATGAAACTGCCGTTTCTGACCAATCAGTGGTCTGCAGTGGTTTGGTCGGGTGGTTGATGCTCGGGGTTTCTTAGATTTGTTTGCATCTTTCACCGCAACTTTTTTATTTTTTAACGCCACAAACTGCTTCCTCTAAATTTTTGGGTTCCTCTCGGTGCTTGAGGACCAAATATGCCCAGATGGGTGAAGTCATGTGGGGCTTTGCAATGAGATCCATTTTACTTGCATTAAGTTTTTCACTGTGCGTACTGCAACTGCAGGCTGACTCAATAGTAAGCCATTAGGAGTCAGCACATTTCAAAGATTGCACACGGTGCACGCTCTCAGTGATAGTGTTTAACATCTCACCGCAGCATATATTTTTAATCACCAAGTTGATCCAAAAATATAGCTGCAAGCAGCGATGAGGGGGCCAAGCAGTCCAGCAGGGCAGAGTCACCATGGCAACTTGATAGGATCATGTTAAAAGCATGGCTGTAAGCACTGATAGCAAGTTTTATGTCAATTGACCAAAGATTGGGTGTAACTGAGATATGAGCTCACATCTTGTTTGGGTCGTATGCTTTGATTTGGCTGTAATGGATGAACGTTTTTGAAAATCAAAAATGCATCAGAGAACTTTTTTGAGGGTTGGTCTGAAGATGATCTGTGACAAGTTTGGTGAAGATTGGACAAAATATGTTGGTGTTGAAATGCCTACTTGAGGGAGAAGGACTTGGGCGATTCCATGAGGGACGTGGAGGCGATTGAAGAGCACTTCATCAGTATTGGTGAAGTTGACTTGCCCGTCAACGCTGAGGGGCTGATTGTTTCAATTAAGGAGTATGGAGCGAACGAACAGGGTGGCCCAGGGTTGGAAGCACAGGACTATGCAGAGGGATTAGACGAGTTATTCTTAGAGAATGGCGAGGAGATACAGGCCTGAACTACTCGTTTTTGTAGTTCTTGTTTTCTTTCGTGTGTTTTCATGTTTCACGTGTTGACGTTAATTTGCCACTTGTTCATGTTTTCCCTGTCTAGTTCAAATTTTTTGTTAGTGTTTAAAAGTACTTGCTGATAGACTGATTCAATTTGTAACTTCTCCATTTGACATTGCCTTTTTGTGTTGTTTTATTTCTGTCTGTGTGCATTTTCTCCAATAAAGTCCACCTTTTGTGTTATTCTTGTACTGATGTGTAAGCCATGCAGTTGTTTTCTGGAAGGAGAAAAATAAATTCATCGGTAATTGGTAGGCTATTTCATTAGTATTTCAGTGCAATTGTCTGCTCCTGGTAGAGCAATGGTCTATGTTGCAGTAAATAACACCTAATTTTTTCCACATCCTCAGGAAGGAGTCCTGAGTCCATATACCAAGTTTGGTATCAACACATCAAAGCGTTGCTGAGATATGCCCTCACTCCCTGTTTGGCAGCTTTGCCGCCCATTTCGATTGGCTGTACTGAGCAAACGATTTTGAAAATCTAAAATTCATCTGATAACTTTTATGAGGCTTGGTCCGAAGATCACACATTGCAGCGCCCCCCCAGTGGTCAAATGGTGGAAAATTTTTTGTGTTTCCTCAAAATGGGGTACTGAGTCTATGTACCAAGTTTGGTGTTGATACATCAAATCTTTACTGAAATAAGAGCTCACTTCCTGTTTGGCGACTTCACCGCCGATGTCGATTGGCTGTGACGGACGAACGGTTTCTAAAATCAAAAATCCATCTGATAACTTTTGTAAGGCTTGGTCTGAACATCACCTGTTGCAATTTTGGTTTGATTGGACAAAATTAGTGGCCTGTGAAAATTTGTTTAACTTTTTCAGAAAATCCAATATGGTGGAAAATCCAATATGGCGGAAATTGACATCAATGTACGTGTTGAACTCTGCTTTATCCAAGGAATCCAACTATACCTCTTTTTTCTTTTCTTTTTTTAAATCGGGCATACAGCTCAAAATCATGGGACTGTCCCCAATCAGTGTGCCAAATTTCAAAACTTTTTACCACACGGTTCTAGGGGCTGCAGGGTTTCCGCCAGTGTATTGGCCTAAATTGACCCCCCCTTTGGGCCTAAGCATCGGGGATTTTTTTTTTTTTTTTTTTAATGTATTTTTAAGATGTTTTTGGAACTCGGTTGGAAAGCTCACCAGCGACATCTGTTGGTGAAAATATCAACGCACTATAGGAAAACAGCAGGTCTGAGATCATTGTTCTTTACCCTCATTGTGCATAGAGTGACGTTCAACACTTGATGCTTCCAATTATCACAAGCTAACAGTACCTAGCAAGGCACCATTTCTTTAGTAGGGTAACTAACCTTGTGTGTTATCACTTCATCTCGTCGGTAAGTACATTCTTTTTATATTAACTTAAGCAGTGTGTAGGTAATGTTAAACTAGTAGCATGAATGTAACATTCGATACATTATTACATGATTTATTAATCTCCCTCAAAATAACGAATTCACTTGTTTATTAATAACGTTAGCTTGGTGACACTGATGTGCACGACAACGTGGTAATTTAGCTAATTTAGCTAGCTAGCCAAACAGTCAGTAGGCTAACACAGATACATAGATATTTTTTTGTTGAAATGTGCCCAGCATGTCAAGGCTGTACATTGTTGTAAGATTCAGTAGCCAATCAATAGGCAGTGTTGTGCATATCCCGCTCTTACAGCTCATTTCCAGCCCAAACCACTGCAAAGAGGGCAAACTTTTTTTTCTGTCAGTGACATTTCCTTCTGACATCTACACCGGCAATCGCAACCACAACATTTATTTTGCCTTTTTGTATAGCTATTTCCATGGATAAAATTGCATTTATTATTATTTACTGGTAAAAACATTTACTTCATATCCAGGGCGATAGCCAACTACTTGCATGTTACATGGCATGTGTAGTCATTTAGTAATACGATCGCATTTCAGGCTAGAAAATAACCCGTTAATCCAGAGAAATTGCTGAGTTGTCTTAGAATCTTTATCGCAACAGAATGTATCAAGGCTGGCAGCCCGGATCAAATCTGTTGTGACAGCTGCCGTCCAAAACAAACACCTGAGAGAGGCTGCCTGCGTGCGTTACGTCATTGTTTTGCAATGCGCAGCTGTCATAAAAACATCGAAAACTCAGAGGTATACGATTCCAATGAATAGGACAACTTGGAACCGGTTCTTGATTCCCATCCCTATTTAAATGTGCCCAGCATTCCAAGGCTTTGTTGTAAGATTCAGCAGCCAATCAGGACTTGAATACAAGTTTTTTGTAGAGTGCAAAAACTTTGATATTATTTATTTTAATTTAATTTCTTTTGTTGTTCTTGAAAACACAGCATTCCAAGTCTGTACATTGCTGTCAGATTCTTTGTAAAACTATGCTATGCTGTAAATAGTTGTTGATTTTTTAAAATGTGTGTTGAATAAATGACTTCTTTATAACAACATTCACATTACGTAGTTATATTTTCAAATCTCCACTCCGTCTCCACACTCTCCATCTCCACCCAGCTCTGGGCATGTCGAAGTGTCCTTGAGCAAGACACCTAACCCCTAACCCCTAACTGCTCTGGCGAATGAGAGGCATCAATTGTAAAGCGCTTTGGATAAAAGCGCTATATAAATGCAGTCCATTTACCATTTACCATTTACTCAGCTTTTAGCACTGACTTAATGTAGGGCCCTATGGAATCTGTGTTATAGCTTTTTTACTTTCTCAATTCCGCGATTCCGTCCGTGATTCTGTTATCACAGAAACTATAGGGCCCTATCTTAATGCTGCCATCAGTCTGTCGCTGGCCCGCGCCGGGCCCCCATCAAAAAAGACACTTGGCCACTGGGCCGCCGGCCCCTGTCAAAATATACTTGCCACCGGGCCTAACAACTTTTCTGGGGGAAACCCTGGGCTGCCATAGACATCCTAGCCAGAAGAAAAAGATGATGATGTATAATAAAGAAACAAGACCAGGTCAAAACCTAGTATATGGCTGGACCAGCCGACCAATGGTGTAACTTCATAACTCGGCTGACCAAACGGCTGACTCAGTCACAGACATTCGGGTTTGTAGGGCTGCCCCCGCTGTTGCGGTCCAGCCAAAAAAGGTAGAAACACAATGGGTGCCCTACGCAGCTTCGCTGCTTGGCCCCCAACTATTTAAGTAGCAAAATAATGGAAGACAGGTAGAAATTTGGGTTCATTTGAAAACTTGAGAAAACAGAAAATATGAATTGTTATCAGTTCACATTTTCGTAATCACCTGATTATTCGATCATCAGCACACGCCTACATGTTAACAGAACTGTGGTGCAAAGCAGAAAAGCAAAAATGAAACCATAGGCAATCCGGTCAACAGATACAGATTCTCACATACTAACCCCAACTGATATAACTGATCTCATTCCAAATACAGCAACGCAAAGGTTTAATTAATTTATTGGTAGCTTAAGATAAAATAATTGTTCAAGTGTCTCAAGAGTAGAGCATGATGTTGCCTGGTCAAGACAAAAAAATAATAAATACTGTAATGTCATTGCTGAAAAGTATTAACAACACAAAAAAGGCAGCAGCAGAATTGCCAGAGAATTAAATGAAAGTTGAAAGTAGACAGGTTCCTTTAACAGAGCAAAGCGCTGCTGGAAGCCTTACCGCTGAGTGTCTGAGAGACACCACCATGCCCAGGCCCATCCACCCACAATATAGGCCTTCTCATCGGAGCCACTACAGCCACCTGGGGAGGAAGGAGCACAACACTGGCATTAACATAAAAATATACTGCTGCAACAAAACCAAGCACAACTCTTTTGAAAATGGTTTGCAAAACAAATACTTAAATGGGGAAGGATGATTATCAGTACTCCTGATAAATATGAAAGCAACGTGCCAACCACCCCCCCCCCCCCCCCCCCCCCCCCCCAATAGAATGTTTAATCTTCAACACTTATTTTAGGTTAATTAATATATGCAACATGAGTAATTCAATACACTCAGGTAAAAATACTCAAGGACAAAAGTGCCCCACTCAAGACCCAACAGGTACACAGTCCAGTGCTGTAATAACACAATGTCCCAATATGCAAAATAAATAAATAGATTTCAGCTGAAATGTTGCACCCAGTGAAGCATTAGACTTACACTAGTCTAAATGTGGCATTCTGTCAGTTACTGAGGCTGTGATGCACAACAGGCACTAGTGCCCATTCCAAGGACCTATGGCCCCGTATGACGGAGGGACTTTCCACTGCAGCATACAGTGGAATCTAATTACTCTAAGTTGAAGTACTGTTATTACAACGGCAGCGGGCGACGTCGTCTCCACCAGATGCGAACGCGTCGCGTACCGGCTGCGAAGCTCGCGCGACACAAGCGAACTGAAGCGTAGTTTTTCGCTTCTGTTCTATTTTTTCGGCTTGTCGCGCGTCACGTTGGCCTGTTTATACACAGAAATATGCTCTAAAATGCTAGGTATACATGCTCTGATTTATATTTCATTCTTATATTACTGGGGGTGTGTCCCTAGTTACCTCCCAGATATTTTTAAGCAGCTAAAAAAAATACAACCCTTTTCGTTTTGTAAAAATAAATAAATAACTGGAACCTGGGGGAAAGGCAAACTTAGTTTCGCTGTCTTATTTTGCGGAGGGGGTGGGGTAAATTTGAAAATACACCACAGAAAGACGTAGGCTATTGAGTGACGTAGAAGGGAATGCACCGAACAGCGGTTTGTTAGCTCGAGTATTGGAAGATAGTTTTTAACCAACCATTGCTCAGCCTATTTGACTTCTCCGATGTCTTCGTTCGCCGTGCTTTCAAAAAGGGCTTGTTAATAAAAATCAGATAATCCACAGAGCTTTAAAAAAATCAGATTATTTAGTGGTCTTGCCGATGAAAATGCACCTATTTTATAAATGAAGTTGTAAGCAAGCCTTTATTGCACTTGTACTTCAAAGCTTCCGGTGTTCATGGCATTGTGGTGTTCATATCCCTTCAAGATTAAAACTGTTACTGACTTTTTCATGATTAGCTGATTTTACTAAATCTGATCCTATAAATGTTTTGACGTGAATGGCAAGACAACACGGGAATTCCCAATGGTTGATTATGGATTATTTATTATTATTATGATCATTACATATTCTTCATGAAATTGGCACGCTTGTTAACCAAGCAAATAAATTAATACAGTTTGAGATTGATTGTTATGCAGGCTACGTTGCGATTTAAGTTATGGTACTTCTTGAAAGCGTTTACTTTCTCACGTAGGCTATTTACGACAGCTGCAAAGAGGCGCGTCAAGCTCACTACATTTTTACTTAACAGTGTCTGTTGTTCCCCACTTGCCTCTGCACAGATCGTTTTGGAATGCCCATGCACTCCTACAGTAACGGTGGTTCTTTCGGTCATTTTGCATCGAAATAGGATGATTTTTGTTTTAGCTTAAAAAAAACTTTTTAGAAGGTCTTTTTACTTTCATTTGACCAACCAATTTCGAAAGAAAATTGCTCAACGAACTATAAAACAGCATGGAATTAATATGCATTACATATTTTATAACAGACTGTGCTCAGTAATATTACCAATGAATGTGTATACCGACAGAAAATGCAATTTACAACTATGGTATAGCTTCTTAATTAACCAAATAAATAACGGCTTTTACAGTCGTTGTACAAATATCTGGCGCATGGCATCTTTAATGTAACTTCCCGACATTTCCCGTGCTTGCGAAATCCTGCGATTACAAATACGCCTAGTTAGGCTGTAGATGCTTGTGTTTCGCCAAAACTAGTGTGACAACCAGAGGGAAAGAAAGAATGCTAATTAAAATAGAATTAAATTACAGGCGAAAGCTTTTTTGTGTCGCATTTATTCGACGAGCATTCAGGTATAGTATCACCCACTGACACATTATATTTACACCAACGTTGGTTTGCGCCATCCAGCAACTACGTGAGTCACGTGCTAAGGCTTTCCGCACTTACGAGTACCACGCCCATCAGCTATGTTTAGCCAAAAGGGTATCCCATCCACGGCTAACGTTACACGCAAATACCAAGCTTCCCGAAAGCTTGCTTGAACGCATACGAAGCCCCCTATTTAAATCTTACACACAAACAAATTCCACTCTGAGCCACTGTAACGTTAACAATGTAACGCAGCCTAACGTTACTGTCTGCGTGCTGGCAAGCAAATAACATTCAACTGCCTGCAGACGACTGGCTAGCTGGCACGTTACAGACACCTCGGATAGCTTGCAAGGTGCTTGGCTAACGATCATAAAGTTACACCACGCCGATTTACACAGAACTTGCCAACCTTTATAACATTTGACTAGCTACTGTACGAAAACAGAGGGGAGGAGTAGGCTAACACAACAGCTAGCTATTCACATAAAGAAAAGAACAGCGTACCTGAGACCACAAGGGCTTCGTTTGGTCCAACTGTATGACAGTTACCCATATTACAAAAATATATTTATCGTGTAAAGACGCAACTACAAACTTCTTTTAAAATACTCCAAACGTATACCCCGTACTTCAGCTGCCAAAACAGTTCCAAAATGAACGCTGGTATTAGCTCGCCGTTCGCAGCTCCTCCTCAATGTCTTCACTACCTCCGCCCTTCTTCTTCTTCTTTGGGTTTGAGTGGCGATCACTAAACGTTAAGGTGCATACACCGCCCCCTACTGTGCTGGAGTGTGAGGCAGGACACAGTCCCCCTCTGGGGTGTCAAACTGAATCCCAAGGGGCCCCAGTGTCTTCGGGTTTTTGTGGTTTCCTTTCAATCAGCTGCCAATTAAAGCCTCGAGAACGAGGTATGTAGGATTCCTTAGCCAATCAATGACTTAAATGAAGCACTTGTGCCGAGAACACCCCAAAACCCAGCAGACATTGCAGCCCTCCATTAAATTATTATTATTATTATTATTATTATTATTATTTAAACCTGGTACTCTAAGATAGGGCTACCTAACCCTGTTCCTGGATATCTACCATCCTGTAGGTTTTTATGTCAACTCTAATTTGGCACATTAGATGCTACTAATTAGCAGTTCAATGAGATTGTTAGCTGTTGAATGAGGTGTGATTTGTTAGGGTTGTAGTGAAAACCCACAAGATAGGACATTTCCAGGAACAGGATAGGACTGCCTCGCTCTAAGAAACTAAAAAGAGCATTAGCCTCACTTATTTCCCCTTTCTGCCCCCTAATATTACCCCATCCCTGCCCAGTTTTTCTGACCCCATCAAACAGTCTTTCCCCGTCTACATCATACAATTCACAAAACAGCAGCACGGTCCACTGTTTCCTCTACTTAACACGCATCACATAACCCTGTTTCACGTCTCCCAATCAGTCAGTGATGCATTTATTCCTGTTTAATCACACTGTAATCTACTCCATATAACTTCCTCTCTCCCACAATTCCAATTCCACACCTGTTACTTAACCAATTTGTCTACCATGCCCTGACTGACATCACTGTTTATCTTTGGTTGCATTTCAGTGTAATATGAAAAGGGGTGTGTTTTAGAGTTTAGCTAGATTTGATTTTTTTGAAACATTAGCAGCAAAACCTAGACTGTTATCATTAACAAACCAATTTCTGTAAATCTTTGACTTAACCAGTAAAGTGTATGCAACATTCAGCAGGAACGAAGGTGCTGATGGTGTGACTCAACAGTGCTAAATGCCATTGGTCATAACTTCCATGCGACCCCACATCCACAAGGCTTATGGATAGGAGGTTGGTCCCTAAATTGTTAGATCATACACTGAAAGTATAGTTAACAGACCTCAAATCTGCATGACAAAAAATGGGATGCCAGGCAGGCAAAATACTGTACTTGCCAATTAATCAGTTTCACAAATCAAACCATGTATATAAATTATGACCTAATTACATTAATTCATTCCACAGACATATGTGACAGGGAAGCCAATAAAGCTGTAGATGAGCAAGAGAAGTTATGATTTATATAATAGTTACTGAGATTAGGAAAGCTAAACTGACTCAAACTTTTCTCTACTGGGTTCATACACTTCAGAAGGCATCTTCTGACTGGCCTCTCTTAGAAATGTGTGCAGCGTCATGCACAGTCACATAAGGTGCTGCATATGGCGATAGAATTCCAGTGCAGATACCGTTCTGCTGTCTTCAGTGACTGACTGGTCTCTCATGTTCTTCCCAGTGCCACGGCATGCTTACCACCATCTTTACTGTCCTGTACCAATGCAAGCGCTGATGCATGAAATAAAGAGCTCCTCCACAGCTCACAATCCTTTCCACTCAACTGGAATTTCAGTATCCAGTGGAAAAGAAGACTGCAGCAGACACGGCCCATACCAAGGTTTCCAGCTCAAGTTGAGTGATTTGCTTTATTAATCAAAACATCTGACTCCTTGTTGCTATCAGCTAAAGGAGCTCAACATTATATTTGCAGCATTGTGAACATTTCCAGAAAGATTTCATATTTTAAATCCCATTTTGTTAAATCAAATTTTAGAAAATAACCTCCGCAATGACATCAGACAACTTAATCTTTTGGCACAAGATTCATCAGGGCTTGGGGAGCTGTGGAATTGGCACAAACAGTTCAAAACTGCACAATCTTAAATGCTTGTCTCTATATGGACATCCTCCTAGGCATAACACCTGAAGAGATTCATCTTCAAATTATTATCATTATCACAAATTCCTACCTATTAAAAAGGCTAAATCAGATATTGTTGAGGGTGATTTAGTTTCCCTGGCAAAGCCAGAAAGGCACTTATAGACAAGCATTATAAGGAGTGGCCAGCTGTCACAGAGTAACAGATTACACACACATTAAACATTATACACAACAGAAGTAGTCATTTTAATCATGACATGCTTACCTATAGGTTAAAACTGTCAGAATAGAAAATGTATTATTAAAACATTTTTAAAGAGGAAGTTTTGGGAATGTGCACAGGGGCTGACGTGCAGGTAGACATGGTAGAACTGAGGATGAATGGATGAGGGAAGGTGCATTACAGGTAGAAGCTGCTCTCTAGAACATAAAAGATGAGAATCTGAGTGTGCCTTTAAGAGCTATGGACTGTACATACTGACCATCAAATTTGTGATGCTTTTTAAAAATACCATTGTTTGCACAAATCCTTTTATTTTAAATCATACATTTAAACAGAAGTGCAACATGATCAAAACAAGACCAGGTTAAAATCTAGTATATGGCTGGACCGGCCGACCAATGGTGCCACTTCATATTTCGGCCGACCAATGGTGTAACTTCATCACTCAGTCACTCAGTCACAGACATTCGCGTTTGTAGGGCTGGCCCCACTGTTGCGGTCCAGCCAAAAAACTCCACCACATTTTCAGCGGACAGTGTAGGTTTTCCCACTTTAAACCAGGTGTGTACCTGCGATTATGGTTCAGGACGAACACATAATCTAATCCCGGATGGCAGTCACTGACTCGTATGCAAAACTAAAGGACTGGAAATCATACATTCTATTGCTGCAGCATGCTGAATAACGGTCTTCCATTAGAAATGATTGCTTTGCCTTGAGTGGAACAACAACCATGGCCCTGTTTCCTGAAGCAGGATTAGTTAGCTGGATAACTGCACTGAGCAATACCCCCCCCCCCCCCCCCCCCCCCCAGCTACGATTACTAGAATTAACCTGTTATTTTACCCTGACAAAAAGTGCGGAAGGTGATTTCCAGTTTGCTTTTACTGTATCACCAATGTGAATTACACAGAACTACCGCATACCTCACATAACTGTATCAAACGTTTTGAGTCAATTACAACGGGCTAAGAAAATCCGGAAGAAAATATTCAGCAACCGAATTAATCCGTTTGAATGTTTTAGTACGTAATATGCTGTCCCAGCACGAATGCTTAGCATTTTATAAAACGAATACTAAAGCAAGAAAAGAACAGAAGAGCACACGTTATAATTCCAAGACGTTGGCAGGCTATAACCAAACGTAGACTATTGCGCCGCATAACATACAAGTTTGATTTGAAGTTATTATGAAAATAAATTGGTTTGCGCCTGCATATTTTCAAACATGGCGCCTGAAAATAGACACAAAAAAATCCCGTGAGTACTCGACCAATCCGAAATGTTCAGCGCTGCAAGCTCCACCCAAAAGGTTCCTGTACTTTCGGAAAGTACTACCCCCCGAGCAGGAACCTTTTGGGGGGTAAAACAAAGCCCCCAGAACTAAATTTAGACCCTAGTTCCTGCGGTGGAAACGCACTGAGTTCCTCAAAAGGTTCCTAGTTCCGGGGTATAGTTCCTGCGGTGGAAACGCGGCTTAACTCAGTAGCCCTGCTTCCTGAAATAGCCCCCCCAGCCAAGTTACTAATCCTGCTTTGTGAAATGCCCCCCAGAGCAGCCATCCCCAGAGCCAGGGTTTTGCTCTTCCATTCTCCCCGAATTCTCACATCCAGTTTAATCTTATTTGTGCCCAGCAGGGGTCACTGTAGAGACAGCGTAGCTGCCAGCTTGATCTACGGTAGCTCCAGCTGAGACTGCAGACTGCTAGGACACCTGTTCCACAGGCCTCATCAGAACATCTCCAATCTGCATCAGGAAGATACATTAGAACCAAAAAGGTAAACAGACAAGTCACACAAACAAGTCAAACTATCCATGACAATTTGCTTTGAATAAATCCCTCAAAAAAGCTCAGCATAATCTCCCCTAGATTTTGAGTGGTATGTCAAGGTGAGCGAAGGAAAATGGCCAATCTCTCATGCAGTTTATAAGGAAATGGGAATAAAAAACTTCCAAAAATGGACATGTGCAAATTGTAATAGGATCCGTCAATCTATGTGGAACATTTATGGAAAAAACACATGCCAAGAATGTTTCTGTTGTTTTGCAATCTCTCTTTAGCATGGACTAAGGACATGAACAGCACTCTGTGTATCTGGTTTAGTGCGACATTAATAGTCACATCTCATTTTATGATGGCCCTATTTGGCCCCACATAAACAACGGTCAACATGAAATGAAAAACCAAAATACAGGTCCACCCGATTTCATTCAACAACCATTTTATGTCCTAAATTTCACGCAGACATGAGCATGCTTACCTGCACATGTGGAGGTACACTGAGGATGTATGCCACTGCGCTGGCTACGTCGTTCGCTTCCAAGCACTGAGGGGAATGAACACATTTTAAAACTCACTTATCACTGCAGGGGAGACTTCCATTCCAAAGAATCGCATTTTCAGCATGTGATTGCTACTTATAACTGAAGGAACTATTGTTCTTTTGCGATACCATCTGACAAAGTACTTCTGCTGCCTTACCTTGATTTGTTCATAAGTGGCAGCGGCTTTCTCTGGGTTGCTGTTGTGAAGTCGAAAAGCAAACTCAGTTTCCACTAAGCCAGGAGATATACACTGTGGTAAAAAAAAGTCAGACAGAACACTCACCATGGGTAGAATCAAACTAATCCAGAAACCATGCATAGATGCATACAAAATTGAATGTTTTTTTAAAATGTATTAATAAGTGCAAACTGTAGCCAAATGAAAGCACTGCACGATTGTTTGAGAATGCAGTGAGAGAAAGCTTTTTGTCAAAAAAAAGTTTTCTTCTCTGCAGCTGTGAGTTTCACAGAGTACCCACAGGTTTTTAATATCCGGCCTTGTATCATTGGTGCAGATTTCCAATTAAGGAACCTGCAAAAATATGTTTTCCTGCTTCAGAGACATGAAGAACTGAGAACATAGGAATTGTATTTTTGATACCATAGCTCTGACAGCTTGTAAATGCCGTTACTGAGACCTTTATGGATGCACTGAAATGCCGTAATGCAGGAATGGCTGCTGGTCACAGTGCCAGCAGCTCTTTCACTCAGTGCGAGTCATTAGGGCACTTCATGTGCTCAGTATATATGAATGCTGGAAAGGTCTGACTGTCACTCAAATGGTACAAGTTTTCGAAAGCTCATACTATTGGCTCACATGAACCAGATTTAGACAGTTCTTACTTTATCACATCGGTGATATAGGTGCGATTACGTTTATCATTAAATAAATGAAATAATTTTTAAAGAAATGCATTTTGTGATTACACAGGTTCCATTTGTCTAATACATTTTGTCTGTATGTGCTGTACCAGGTTAAGACAGCTCTTACTGAGGCCAGTATGTACTGTACCAGGTTTAGACAGCACTTACAGAGGCTCGTATGTACTGTACCAGATTTAGGCAGCGCTTACAGGGGCTCATATGTGCTGTACCAGATTTAGACAGCTCTTACAGAGGCTCGTATGTGCTGTACCAGATTTAGACAGCTCTTACAGAGGCTCGTATGTGCTGTACCAGGTTTAGACAGCGCTTACAGAGGCTCATATGTGCTGTACCAAGTTTAGACAGCTCATACAGAGGCTTGTATGCGCTGTATCAGGTTTAGACAGCACTTACAGAGGCTCGTATGTGCTGTATCAGGTTTAGACAGCTCTTACAGAGGCTTGTATGTGCTGTACCAGGTTTAGACAGCACTTACAGAAGCTTGTATGTGCTGTACCAGGTTTAGACAGCTCTTACAGAGGCTTGTATGTGCTGTATCAGGTTTAGACAGAACTTACAGAAGCGTGTATGTGCTGTATCAGGTTTAGACAGCTCTTACAGAGGCTGGTATGTGCTGTACCAGGTTTAGACAGCTCTTACAGAGGCTCGTATGTGCTGTACCAGGTTTAGACAGCTCTTACAGAAGCTCGTATGTGCTGTACCAGGTTTAGACAGCTCTTACAGAAGCTCGTATGTGCTGTACCAGGTTTAGACAGCCCTTATAGAGGCTGGTATGTGCTGTACCAGGTTTAGACAGCTCTTACAGGGGCTTGTATGTGCTGTACCAGGTTTAGACAGCTCTTACAGGGGCTTGTATGTGCTGTACCAGGTTGAGACAGCGCTTACCGAGGCTCGAATGTGCTGTACCAGGTTTAGACAGCCCTTATAGAGGCTCGTATGTGCTGTACCAGGTTTAGACAGCGCTTACCGAGGCTCGAATGTGACTCTTAGCTTCCCTCAGCTCCTGTCTCAGCCCTTCTGTGAGCGCAGTCACAGCATACTTGGTGGCACTGTAGAAGTGCACATCTGCATTGGGCACCACCCTGTGTCCACTCATACTGCAGGAACAAAACACAGTCAGATGAACAGCAAAGGCCCAGCACTTCACCTCGGTCAGTGCAAGTCCAATTTCTTTAATGCACAATGGTTTATACCTAAAGGTCATTTGCTTAACTAAACAGGCAAAGCAGTCGAAAACAATTCATTTGCCTGGGTGTTATTTTGCTCTGTTTAACCCACAGTCATCTTGATTTTCTTAAATCCCGTATTAAGACACACCTTTTTACATTGGCATATGAATCTTAATGTCTGGCATGTGTTGTAGTCTTTGTGTATTGTATTTTATACCTTTTATTTTATTTTTGTATTTTATGTATCTTTTTATCTTTTGTACAGCATTTTGGTCAACTTCTGTTGTTTTTAAATGTTTTTTATAAATAAACTGACTTGACTTGCTTAGCATGTGACCTCTTTCCCTGGATAAGTAATCTTCTGTGCTGATCCTGGAACACAGTTCTGTCAGTAGGACTGAGGGCTTTAATGGTAAATGACAGGAGCACAGAATCTCCTGCAGTTTTTCTGTCACATTTCATAAGAGGCAAGTCGGTGATTGTTCTCAGCAGAGAATGGATGGAAATCACACTCTACCTGTTAATGTTAATAATATGGCCATCATCCACACTTCTCTCCTTCATTGACTGGTAGGCCTCGCGTGTGCAGATGGACAATGCTAGAACATTCACCTGAAGTAAAAATAGGCAAACCAATAATGGTGCTTAACTCCATACAAGACAAGTTTGCCATTGCAAGGAGACAGTTCTACCCAATACAGCTTGTGCTACAGAGGCTAGGACTGTCTCCTCACAGCGTCAAGCTATCGCCAATAGCATGCAATCATGAATATCGGCCAAATAAACAGGTAAATGCATAATCAATCCAACTGTTAAATTTTTGGGAAAAAAACTTTTAAAAGACAGAACAACTTGCCTTATCCTATGACATATGGCTGTAGATAAAAGATGAACTCTTAGAAAACACCTTCCTTTAAAAACAAAAAAATAATAAAAAACAGCTGAGCAAGGGAAGTCAAGTGAAAACAATGTAGAGAGTCATACAGTCCAATGCTCAAACTGCTGCAGTCTCTCACCACTACTCCTCACTGTGGTTCGGCTGGCAGTGGACCAAAAGCAACGTCGCCAAGGTAACCGCGGTTCCACTCACGTTGATCATGGTCCTCCAGCCGTCGGCCTGGCCGCTCAGCAGGGGCTCGGCGCAAGCCAGGCCCGCGTTGTTGACGCACACGTCCACTCCCTGGTGGAGCGTCTTGATGGCGGAGAACATGGACAAGATCTCCTCCTCGCTGGACAGGTCACACTTGTACGGGATCAGGGTGCCAGCGTAGCCCGCGCTCCGACACTCTGCAGCCAGCTTCTGAAATGCAGGAACACAGGAGCTCCTGTCCTAACACCACCTCAGCACAGCCAGCCAAGGGAACTGCCGTAGCCAGCAGACCAACCATCACAGCTACGTCACAAATCTATTTTAACATAACAGGCCGGAAGCAAGGGCACAGTACAGGGATCTCAGAGAACAGGTGATCTGCCGTCGTTTGTTATGACAGCTGCGGTAGCAAACGATTTTTAGGGCCTTAAAAAGGAATTCTCTTTCATCCCCACAAGGCTTGATCTACTGTGGCATTCCAAACAACACACACACAGAACAGGCTTTAATTCAACATGTACTGATAGCAATATAATCAATTAAAAAATTTATTTAGAACCGGTTATTTTGATGATAACAGTGCGGCAAAATGGTTAAGGAACTGGCCTTGTAGCCAAAAGGTTGCAGGGTTGCCATTACCCAAGGTACTTGACCTGCTTTGCTTCAGTAAAAAATGTCAAATTATGCAAGACACACTGGATGAAAGCATCTGCTACATGCCCATAACCTATAGTAATGATGCCTTAAAAAAATTGCGTAATTTGTATTATGCAAGGTTTTACAGTAATTATTTATTCCATATCTGCCTAAAATGGTAAGTACTAAAGAAAGGAACCCATTGAATAAAGGGCATGGATGTGTTGCAGTGTGTGTGTGTAAAAAAGCATTCTTGTCTGCTTTAAAGCAGCGTGTGTGCTGTGGTGACCAATGGGAGCAGTCCTGTGTCTGCTTTAATTCAGCGTACTTGCTGAAGTGACCAATGGGAATCTCTGTCCCTTCAAGGTACCGCGAGACTCCTCATTCAATCAACACCATTTCTGGAGATCTACAGTATACATTCTTTTTAAAACACTGTTTTCCTTAATTACAAATATGTGCACAATACATTAAAGATACAACTGTTTTGAGCTGAGACATTAATTGTAGGCTACCTTTTTTCACCCACCTCCCACCGGATCTCAGGGTCCACCCACCTCCCAAATCCCAATTGAACCCCTGCTTAATGCTAAGGTTCACACATAACGGACTAACTAGCTAAACGTACGTAGGGCTGCACATTGGACGTGTCTGTATTTTGTACATAACATATCTTAGCAACTGTCTCGGGTATTTCTTGGAAAGCAAATGACTAACCTCTATTTTCTCCACATTCCTAGCGCAGCCGACCACCGTCATACAGTGTTGAACAAGAGTACGAGCTATAGCCGCTCCAATCCCAACCGAAGCTCCTGTAACAAGGGCAACTCTGCCTTTCCACCGCTCCATGTCGAAAAACACAGGCTGTGCACAACAGAACGAGGACTGCTGATCTTCTCGTAACTCGGAGTCATATGGCTATGGCTCTGTCGTAATTCAAGCAACTCTACGACGACACAGTTGCGCACATAGACACGCCGCATTGGCCTTTGGATCGTACGTCAACGTCGCCGCCATATCGGTCCAGGCAAGACTGGCCTGTAAACGGATGAGCTGCGGTTTTTCTGGATAAAAAGCACTACAATTTTGTACTTCACGATCATAAACCCTTGAATATAAAAACGACTCGTTGAAATCGAGTGAGAAATATAAACGTCATAGTGCTTTTTATCCATAACAACTGCGGCTCCCCCGTTTACTTCTATTTGTTTTCAGGCCAGTCTTGCCTGGACCAATATGGCGGCCACGTTGACGTATCGCAGCAAGGGGCCGAAGCGGCCAATGCGGCGTCTATGTATATATGTCTGTGGTTGCGCACATACTGGCTGCGTCCGAATAGTCGAAAAAATTACGTCTTATGTCTTTTCCTAACCACCTTTCCTTGACCTTGATGGAAAACGTCATGAGGTTAAGGAAAGATGTGAAGGAGAATTCAAAAGGACTTAGGAAAACACAACCGCGGTGCTAAGACAATCCGACTGCACTTACACTAGGCTACGGAATTTTGCGACGGCGGATGTTATTGACGTGGGTCTGCCGTGGTAAAACTACAATGTTCCAAAGGTGGACTACTAAAAGCGCATCTTAGATACTTCGCCCCGTGCGTTCTTACCGTGTTGTTTCATGCAGGCTATATAAATATGGACAACCCGGTGAAAAATATAACTTCATTACCAAGGTTGTAATTGAAATAAAAAAAGGAATATAAGCTACCAGTCACAAAAGTGAAACGAAATGGTTGTCACATTGAGAATGGTTGCTCACGCTCACCCTCCTGTCCACTCATATTTATCGACATGAATCCCAATTAGTATGATTGTATGAAAATAATTCATTAAATTTAATGCAAGATAGGCATAACATGTTAGGCCTACACATTTACTACCGTACATATCATCATTCATAAGTTTCAAACATGTTGAATTAAAAACATAATCTAAAAACGTCTCATATCCCTGTTTCTTGAAAGACAGACTTCTGTGTTATGGTTACTATGCTGATTATGATCTGATTATAAGCCTATGCATATAATAGCTTAAGAACCACCACACAACTCAGTCATGTTGATCGTTTGTTTTCGTGAACGGCCGAATGGTGCTTCGCTTTAAATGATGCTGCCGTAAGGAACTGTGGGACGGCACTATCTCCTTTCCTTTCGTAAAGGACGGTCCAGTGTGCCCTATGCTAAAGGAGAAAAGATAGGAAGCATTGAAGCACCTTTCCTTAGTATTTAGAGAATTCGAACAGCTCTTATCATGGCTGCCACTTAGATACTTCCGGGTCATTTCACTCTGTTAGGAACCTTCCTGAGCAAAAAAGATTATTCGGACCAAGCGGCCAAAACCAGACTTCGTTTTTGAAGCTCATTTCCTGGTGTTGTAGTTCCTGGTTGCTCACTAGCGCCACTACGGATGGCTCCAGTATAGGTGTTTTCATATCCGGTTTCCATGTAAGTCTACGGTACAAATGCGATCAAAATACAAAGTCAATAATTTTTTCTCACAAGAACAAATAGTCATAATAGGTGTGTTTTATTCGTCTTATGACTGTCCATGGGTCGATTTCATGATTTATTGCGTCATTTGGGCACAGTGCCAATATTTGTTCTGGACCAATGAGGTACAGCTTGCGTCACTTCCGGATCACTGCGGAGGACTGAGCTACAGTAGGGGCTACCATCTGTGGTCACTGGGGTGGGAGGTGGCGTCTCTTGGCCTTGACATTGCGGCTCCGACCACGGTCCACCTGTGCGAAGTCAGAAAATGCAGGCATCCCATTTTGTAGTGGTTTCATTATAGCGCGTGCTATTTACAGCTGCACTAGACGACCATAAAATAATCCTCCTCTGAAGTTTTGCGGTAGCCGAGTCATTTTTACTATTTCCTTTAGCCCACTTAACCAAATAATTAGTTGGCAGAAAGCATAATCAGCTAACGCTTATTTACTATATGTGGTAGTCCAGTAGCCTATGCTAAAACAGTCCGCAACTTCGGCTACCAAGCCATTTGACTAGCTAGCTAACCCTAACCGGCAAATATTCCATCTGTCAAACGTGTTTGACGGCTTGTCAGTCGTGTACATTCCGTAAATGTCTACCTGGGCTATGCTGCACGAATGTGACAAAGCTAGAAGCTAGCAAGAAAATAATAATAATTAGAAATTCAATGTACATTATTTTTGTCTTTATGCAACAGGTGGAAAACTTGCTCTTCAAAGTGCGTTGTCATATTTACACGCCTGTATATCAGTTATTAAAGTACTTGGTAGATTTGTTAATCACCGCTGACAGTGTTAATTTTTATTCGGTAAAAAGTGACTTGCGAACGATCGGTCAGCTAGCGTCACCCAGCAAGTGAACACCACAAACGGCGATGGAGTAGCTAGTAGCAGTTACTGGCTCATTAACTGACTGTGGCGAAAACCTACGACGATAACTTGCTTGGTTAACAGCAGGTCTACCAGACAGTTATACGAAAATTAGCCTAGTCAAATCACCAGTAGCCTACACATCTCTGATTGATTGACCATCACGTAGTCAATGTTCTTCCCCTGTGGTTCATATTGCTAATGCATGAGCTAACCACGGATAGCCTACCTAGCTCACTGGCAAACTGATATGCTAGCTAAGCATATTCGTTTTGCTGCGAAACATAAATTGAAGATAAGTGAACATAGCCTAACTGTATTTTTAATGTCATAAATATAACGTGATTACATGACACAGTACAGTCACGGATAGAAATTAAAATCCGTAAACATCTGATAATATATTTTAAAACATAACGGCAGACAGTCAGCTAGCCTCGTTCAGGTTGATGGGCTTTTCCGCACCGGACTGTCAATCAAATTGTAAAAATCACAAGACCGCTTAACTCTATGGTTTTGGCTCCAAATCGAGAAAATGGCCGCGCCCGCCATTGAGCTTCAAAACGTGTTTTAGAGACCCACGGAGAGTCAATGGGTGACGTCACAGTAGCTTAGTCCATATTTTTTACAGTCTCTGATTCGGACCAAGCGGCCAAAACCAGACTTCGTTTTTGAAGCTCATTTCCTGGTCTTGTTGTTCCTGGTTGCTCACTAGCGCCACTACGGTTGGCTCCAGTATAGGTGTTTTCATATCCGGTTTCCACGTAAGTCTACGGCACAAATGCGGTCAAAATACAAAGTCAATTATTTTTTCTCATGAGAACAAATAGTCACAATATGTGTATTCTATTCGTATTATGACTGTCCATGGGTCGATTTCATGATTTATTGTGTCATTTGGGCACTGTTATAATATTTGTTGTGGACCAATGAGGTACCGTTTGTGTCACTTCCTGATTACTGCAGAGGACTAAGCTACAGTACGGGCTACAGTCTATGGTCACTGGGTAGGAGGTGGCGCCTCTTGGCCTTGACATTGCGGCTCCAACTACGGTCCACCTGTGCGAAGTCAGAAAATGCAGGCATTCGTTGTGATTTCATTATGGTGTGTGCTATTTACAGCTGCACTAGACGACCATAAAATAATCCTCCTCTGAAGTTTTTCGGTAGCCGAGTCATTTTTGCTATTTCCTTTAGCCTACTTAACCAAATAATTAGTTGGCAGAAAGCATAATCAGCTTGTTATATTTGGTAGTCCAGTAGCCTATGCTAAAACAGTTCGCAACTTCGGCTACCAAGCCATTTGACTAGCTAGCTAACCCTAACCGGCAAATATTCAATTTTTCAAACGTGTTTGACGGCTTGTCAGTCGTGTACATTCCGTAAATGTCTACCTGGGCCATGCTTCACGCATGTGACAAAGCTACTATAATCGCGATTTTGGGATAAACACTGCTAAATTTTCAGTTTCACGAAGCAAATTAAGAGTCTTAGGTTTATTTAGCCTACTGGATAACATACAACACACGATGAAATCACACACACAGAATTTAACGAAATTAACCATCTTTGTAAGATTGGCATTTAGAAAGGAACATGTTTTTAGCATTTAAGAGACCGACAAGAGCATTTAAGACAGTGGTTCTCAGAATCGGTCCTGGGGGCTCCTTGCTTATATTGGCTTTTCTCCATTGGTTTTGATGGTCTACAAGAAAAAAAAATAGCCTAATAATAATTAGAAATTCAATGTACATTATTTTTTTCTTCATGCACCAGGTGGAAATCTTGCTGTACAGAGTGCGTTGTCATATTTACCCGCCTGCAGATCAGTTATTAAAATACTTGGTAGATTTGTTAATCACCGCTGATAGTGTTAATTTTTATTTGGTAAAAAGTGACTTGCGAACGATCGGTCACCTAGGGTCACCCAGCAAGTGAACACCACAAACGGCGATGGAGCAGTTACTGGCTCATTAATTGACTGTGGCGAAAACCTATGACGATAACTTGCTCGGTTAACAGCAGGTCTACCAGACAGTTATATGAAAATTAGCCTAGTCAAATCACCGGTAGCTACACATCTCTGATTGATTGACCATCAGTGTAGTCGATGTTCTTCCCCTGTGGTTCATATTGCTAATGCGTGAGCTAACCACGGATAGCCTACCTAGCTCATTGGCAAGCTGATATGCTAGCTAAGCATATTCGTTTTGCTAAGAAACATAAATTGAAGATAACTGAACATAATTGTATTATTAATGTCATACATATAACGTGATTACATGACACAGTAGCCTATAGTCACAGATGGAAATTAAACTCCGTAAACATTTGATAATATATTTTAAAACATAACGGCAGACAGTCAGCTAGCCTCAAGTTCGTTCTGCAATCGTTCGTTCAGGTTGATGGGTTTTTCCGCAGCAGACTGTCAATCACATTGCAAAAATCACAGAACCGCTTAACTCTATGGTTTTGGCTCCAAATTGACAACATGGCCGCGCGCGCCATTGAGCTTCAAAACGTGTTTTAGAGACCCACGGAGAGTCAATGGGTGACGTCACAGTAGCTTTGTCCATATTTTTTACAGTCTGATTCGGACGCAGCCACCCGCTCCCAACAGTAATCTTCTTCTTTTTTGGTTTTAATGGCGATTTGCAAACAAAAATTAGTGCATTACCGTCACCAACTCTATGCTTTGCTATCTTCTCTCAAAAAATAAATAAAACAACAGCTCAACCCTTCCATATCTGACTCACGATTCTTTACTATTTCCTATATCTCTGGCGTCTGGCTCCCTCCAAACCCTTTAGCCAAAATTCCCTGAATTTCGTCCCCCTTCACGTCCGTTATTCCCAAAATCTCTTTTGTTGCGTCCACCGCCATCTTGATCCTCTCTGATTTTGTTTCTGTTTCACTTGCACAATTGATCACCATCGCTATAAATGCCAAGAACCTTCTTCTCTCCATATGCAACATTTCTCTATCACATCTCACTTGATCTTTACCCTGTGTTAACAGTCCTATTCTGTTCCTTCCTCACAGTTCCGGTTTCTGCCCTCACTCTCTTCTTTGCTTTGTTACCCCGATTAACCCTTGTAATGTCTTAAGGGTCAAAAATGACTCACCACTATGTTTAACAGCAGATAAAACCCCATAAATTATCTTTTTTCAACTTGAAATTTGATTACTTTTCCTAGAGTGACCCCAGCATTACAAAAAGTGAAACATTGCCTTTGTTCATATTTCCATGAAGGCCTACACCACCAAGGTACAAAGATTGTCTTAAGCCGGGCACCCACCGCACACGTATCGACCGCGAGCGCACTACGCGCGTAACTGAAGCGTAGTTGAAGTAGGCCTACTGTTATTACAACGGCAGCGGGCGACGTCGTCTCCGGCTGAAGCCACACTATACGCAGTCCCGCCGCGCGGCGGTGCCGCCTCCATTCATTTTGAATGAGAGGTGGCGGCCAGACCCCGCAAGGCATGATGGGATTGCCGGCGGCACGGCGTGAGGCAGCGAGGCCGCGGGGGAGATGGCAAAAATTCAACTTTGACCCCCTCGCCGCATCGCGGTAAGCAATCTGATTTGATCTAATTATCCGTCAAGTAAATTGTCCCTAATTTTTTCTAATTTTAGTTCCACATTCTATCGTTCCACAATGGAGGACCTAACTCATAATTTCCGTATCGGGTTTCCCAACTTAATAAAATCTCCTACAGAGACATTGATAAGAGGAACGCAGCGTGGAGAAAAGTCCCTGAAATTGTCGGTGGCTCTGCAACGTAGTTATCGCCGTTAGCTACTATCACTTTGCAAAAATCATTTTTGCAGTAACCTAGCTCTGAAAAATGTTAATAAGCTGCCTGGCTAGGCTGTCTAGCTATAGTGAGTAACAACAAACAATAACAAACAAAAAAATCTTCCTAATGTATTAGTTGCAAGTTGTTCGTTTCTACCAGCCACCTAGCTAGCTGACCAGATGTAACTCTGAAGGCATTATCTGGCTAATTAGCCAGACAATGTTTTTGTTGTTGGTTGTTACTCACTAGCTAGACATTAAACAGCCTAGCTAGGCAGCTGACTAACATCTTTCAGATCTAGGTTACTGCAAAAATGATTTTTATTTAGACAGGACAATGAATATGAAACACGATATTAAACCCGGTCAACATTTAACGAACACAACTGTCTGTCAAAAATAGGTGACATGCCCACAAACAGCCGATTGTGGGGACGCGGCGCGGCTACAGGCGGCCGTCGCCGCGTATAGTGTGGCTTCACCGTAACACATGCACACACATACACCCACACACACACACACACACACACACACATATACACCCACACTCACACACACACACTCACACATGCATACACACACACACACACTCACACATGCATACACACACACGCACACACACATACACACACACACGCACACTCACACACATACGCACGCACGCACGCACAGTTGTACAGTGTTCAGCAGAGGCAGTTGCGCTGTAGCTCTCAGAGAGAGATAGGGCCCCACCTTGCTTTGACAGGCCACATTATGGGGAGACACCAGTACCCCCCATGGGCTAATTACAACTGCTGACTGACATAAGACAAAAGGGTTCACCTTCGCACTCACCACTGCCTCTACCTGCTATGCTATGTACACTGCACTGCCTCTATGAGCTATGCTATGTACACTAAACTGCCTCTATGAGCTATGCTATGTACACTAAACTGCCTCTATGAGCTATGCTATGTACACTAGACTGCCTCTATGAGCTATGCTATGTACACTAAACTGCCTCTATGAGCTATGCTATGTACACTAGACTGCCTCTATGAGCTATGCTATGTACACTAAACTGCCTCTATGAGCTATGCTATGTACACTAAACTGCCTCTATGAGCTATGCTATGTACACTAGACTGCCTCTATGAGCTATGCTATGTACACTAAACTGTGAGCAAGGCTACACACTTGCATACTGTCCTACTAATTAGAGTTGATTGATTTATGTTCTTCATGTTTTTGTCTTGTATCTATTATCTGTCATGGTTCTGTGTTTCCGTCTGTCTTTCCTTGTTGGGCCGCCAGATGGCGGCACTTCTGTTTTGTGTCCTGCTCCCCCTGTTTAATTGTATCATTGCTTTCAATTATACTATTATTGTTTTTGGGTTGTCTCGTTTTCCCTTCCCTCTCTGTGGCCTGATTGTGCATTGTGCCCTGCTGTGTCTCGTCAGTGTCTTGTCTATTTAAGTTCCCTTCACCCTGACTAAGGGCTGGCTCCTCGTTGGTTGTTTGTTCGTGTGTGCATCTGATCGTGTTTCTGCCCCGTGTGTTCCTGCCCGTGTTCTGTTTTCCATGTGCTTTTGAATTTTTGGATTTTCTTTGTTTCCTGTGTTTTTGAAGTTTTTCTTTGTAGTTTTTGAGAGTTTCCCTGCAAGGCTTTTTGCTCCCTGATTTAGTTCCTGTTTGTAAGTAAAGTCCTTGTTTCCGATTACCCTTTAGGAGTTTTGCGTTTTCCCCCTCACTCTGCATTTGGGTCCTTTTTGGGCTTATTTATCCAGATCCTGTCTGAACAGGGAGCCTGCTGCAGATGAACCTGCGGGCCCGTCCTCTGGCGGGGCAGGGGAAGCGCAAACAAACTCTGAGCAGGGAGGTAATGATAATGGGGATAATGGTGCGTTTGTGACAACAGAAGTGGTTGTAGGAAAAGAGGGGGAGAAGGTGGCAGAGGAGGCAAATGAACAAGGGGCTTCTCAAGCAGATAGCATGGTTGGGGAGGAGGCGAATGAACAAGGGGCTTCTCAAGCAGATAGCATGGTTAGGGAGGAGGTGAATGAACAAGGGGCTTCGCAAGCAGATAGCATGGTTAGGGAGGAAGTGAATGAACAAGGGGCTTCTCAAGCAGATGGCATGGTTGGGGAGGAGGTGAATGAACAAGGAACCTCTCCAGCAGATAGCATGGTTACAGCCATAGTCGAGGGTGGGGGGCCTGAAGAGGAAGATGAGGGTGTTTTCAAGATACCAACAGCTAAAAGGAAAAGTTAATGTACAGCAGGACGTAGTGCAAAAACAAAAAAGTAGACAAGCAAACATCAGATGAGAGAGCGGAGAGACAGGATCTCACGCTAGTGAGGACGAGTATTTTTCAGACTCCTCTACAGCTAGTGGGCTTGAGCAGCCTACAGGTGGCTACAGTATTGAAAAGATTATGAATTTTCTGAAAACAACTAAGAATCAAAAGAACATTCAGATTCATGAACATTTTCCAGATCTGAGGCTATTTGTCAGATCTGTAAAGGCTCAAATGAGCATCAAAGGGCAGGTAGCTTTTCCCAGTCCTGAGGTTTACAGAGTATTAATTTTTGCAAAAGGCAAAGGAGCAAATCAAGCTAAATTATGATATTCAGGCAAAGGCAAACTCCCCCTTTTCTCTGTTTAGTGTATCCAGTGCTGTTTTATGTGTTCTTTATCACTTTACCATCCATGGCTGAGGCTAAGATAGCAACACTTAACCTGAACGGGGCGAGGGATGGTAGAAAGAGGGGAATTTTAAAAGCAAATTAAAGCAAAAACACATTGATGTTACCTTTGCTCAAGAGACACACAGTGATACTGATAATGAGGCTGACTAGAGGAAGGAGTGGGAGGGTGAGGTCTTTCTGAGCCATAAGAGCTCAGATAGCTCAGGGGTGGCCATTTTGTTTTCAAGGACTTTCTCGCCACTCTCCTATGTTGTAGAGGAGGTGGTTAGAGGTAGATTTTTGAAGGTGGTTGCAAGGTTCATTTCAACATGGCCTTTATTAATGTGTATGCCCCAACATATGGACCAGAGAGGGTGATTTTTCTGAATGTGCTTAATGAAATAATAGCTAAATGTAACACTGATGACTTGTATGTTGCTGTAGATTTTAATTGTACAGCGCAGAACACACTGGATAGGAATCATACAGAACCACATGCACCTTCCAGCAGATTAATCTGTCAGATTATTGAGACACATGAGCTGTGTGATGTCTGGAGGCGTGTCCATGGACAGCATAGGCAGTACACCTGGACACACACTAGAGGAAATTCAATCACAATGGCTAGATTAGATAGGATATATGTGTTTGAATATCAAGGTAATGCAGTAAAACAGTGTTTTATAACCCCTGTGGGTTTTTCTGATCACAGCTTAGTGACAGGGACTTTTTCCATCCAATCTTTCAAGCCTGGGAGTGCTTACTGGCATTTCAACAATACACTCCTACAAGGACTCTAATTTCAGGGAGGTTTCTGAATTTTTTGGGGGTACATGGAAGAAGCGAAAACATAGTTTCAACTCTTTACAACAATGGTGGGACTGTGGTAAAATCAGATTAAACAGTTGTGTCTGCAATACACTCTAAATGTGACAAGAGACATCACTCAGTCTATGAAGGCTCTGGAGAGAGAAATAGAGGATCTCCAAACTTTGGTGGAGACCTCTGGAGGAAGAGAAACAATTGGTGTTCTCAAAGCCAAAAAAAAACGTAATTAGTTGACCTGCTGGGCATACAGGCTCAGGGAGCACTCGTGCTGTCAAGGTTCCAGAATGTAGCAGAGTGTCATGGTCCTGTTTTCCTGTCTGTGTTTCCCCTGTTGGGCCGCCAGATGGCGGCACTTCTGTTTTGTGTCCTGCTCCCCCCCTGTTAATTGTATTATTGTCTGTCTCGTTATTCTATCACTGTTCCCACCTGTGTCTTGTTATCCCCTCCTTCTGGTTTGATTGTTTTTTGAGTTCACCTGTGTCTTGTCACCCCCCTGTCTATTTAAGTTCTCTGTTCCCTTGACTCGGGTGCTGGTTCCTTGTGTTTGTTCCCGATATCTGTTGGTTTCAAGCGTATGTACCTGCCTGTGTTTGTTCTGACTTGTGTTTTGTTTGACCTGCCCTTGTCTGCTACCTGCCTGTGTTCTGCCCTGCCCATGTTTGTGAGTTCCTCTTGTTTTCTGTTTTATTTAGATATTTTTTGAGTTTGTGTTTTTGCCCTTCGTGTCCTTTCTGTTCCCTGTTTGTTTGCCTTATTTAGATTTTTTGAGTTTGTGTTTTTGCCCTTCGTGTCCTTTTCTGTTCCGTGTGTTTGCCTTTCTGTAAGTAAAGTCTTTGTTAATTTTCTCCCCTTTGAGTTTCGTGTTTTTTCCACTCTGCGCCTGGGTCCCAGCACCCGTACCGTCACAGAAGGAACCAGCCAGTTTGGGACCCAGCAGAGGTTTTTTTTTTTTTTTTTTTGTTTAAAATGCCATCGGGGTGGTGGGAGCTTCAACCTCCCAGTGCCCGGGGCGGGCGGTCGCGGAGGCGCCGTGGTCGGGCTGCCTCCCGGTCGGCCAGACCTCCAGCTGATCAGCCGGCGGATCCTGACCCTTTTGAGGGGTCGCGGCTTGCAATCTTCCCAGGGTCCGGCCCGCGGGGGTCCCGCCGGTCCCGTCCGGCTGCCCAGCCGGGTTCCCTACAGCTGTGGTCTGTGTTCCTGTCCCCTGCCCAGCCCAGATGGCAGGGCCCTCGGCCTGCTCCACCCCAAGTCCCAGAGGGACCTTCACGGCCTGCTCTGCCCCGAGTGCCGGAGGGACCTTCACGGCCTGCTCTGCCCCGAGTGCCGGAGGGACCTTCACGGCCTGCTCGGCCCCGAGTGCCGGAGGGACCTTCACGGCCTGCTCTGCCCCGAGTGCCGGAGGGACCTTCACGGCCTGCTCTGCCCCGAGTGCCGGAGGGACCTTCACGGCCTGCTCTGCCCCGAGTGCCGGAGGGGCCTTCACGGCCTGCTCTGCCCCGAGTGCCGGAGGGGCCTTCACGGCCTGCTCTGCCCCGAGTCCCGGAGCGGCCTTCACGGCCTGCTCTGCCTCAAGTCCCGGAGCGGCCTTCACGGCCTGCTCTGCCTCAAGTCCCGGAGCGGCCTTCACGGCCTGCTCTGCCTCAAGTCCCGGAGCGGCCTTCACGGCCTGCTCTGCCTCAAGTCCCGGAGCGGCCTTCACGGCCTGCTCTGCCTCAAGTCCCGGAGCGGCCTTCACGGCCTGCTCTGCCTCAAGTCCCGGAGCGGCCATCACGGCCTGCTCTGCCTCAAGTCCCGGAGGGGCCCCCAGATCCGCCTCGAGCCCCGGAGAGGCTCCCAGATCCGCCTCGAGCCCCGGAGAGGCTCCCAGATCCGCCTCGAGCCCCGGAGAGGCTCCCAGATCCGCCTCGAGCCCCGGAGAGGCCCCCAGATCCGCCTCGAGCCCCGGAGAGGCCCCCAGAGCCGCCTCGAGCCCCGGAGAGGCTCCCAGAGCCGCCTCGAGCCCCGGAGAGGCCCCCAGAGCCGCCTCGAGCCCCGGAGAGGCCCCCAGAGCCGCCTCGAGCCCCGGAGAGGCCCCCAGAGCCGCCTCGAGCCCCGGAGAGGCCCCCAGAGCCGCCTCGAGCCCCGGAGAGGCCCCCAGAGCCGCCTCGAGCCCCGGAGAGGCCCCCAGAGCAGCCTCCAGCCCCGGAGGCCTCGCCTGCTCTGACCCTTCCGCGGAGGCCGCCTGCTACACCCAAGTTTCGGGCTGTACTTGTGCCTCGAGCCCCGGGGGGGCCTCCGGAGCCGCCTCAAGCCCCAGGGGAGCCTCCGCAGCCGCCTCGAGTCCCGGGGGGGCCTCCGGAGCCGTCCAGAGCTCCGGAGAGGCCTCCAGAGCCGTCCAGAGCCCCGGAGAGGACAACGGTCCCATGTGTTGTCCCGCAGGGGCCGCCGCAGACTGCTCTGGCCGCCCCGCAGGCTAAGCCGCCTGCCTTGCCCCCTGGCGTTCGTGCTCCCCCTGGCGTTCGTGCTCCCCCTGGCGTTCGTGCTCCCCCTGGCGTTCGTGCTCCCCCTGGCGTTCGTGCTCCCCCTGGCGTTCGTTCTCCCCCTAGCGTTCGTGCTCCCCCTAGTGTTCTTGCACCCCCCAGTGTCCGTTCTTCCCCTAGTGTTCTTGCTCTCCCTAGTGTCCACACCTTGCCCCCTGGCGTTCGTGCTCCCCCTGGCGTTCGTGCTCCCCCTGGCGTTCGTGCTCCCCCTGGCGTTCGTGCTCCCCCTAGTGTTCTCGCGCCCCCCAGTGTCCGTTCTTTCCCTAGTGTTCTCGCTCCCCCTAGTGTCCACACCTTGCCCCCTGGCGTTCGTGCTTCCCCTGGCGTTCATGCTTCCCCTGGCGTTCGTGCTCCCCCTGGCGTTTGTGCTTCCCCTAGTGTTCTCACGCCCCCCAGTGTCCGTTCTTTCCCTAGTGTTCTCGCTCCCCCTAGTGTCCACACCTTGCCCCCTGGCGTTCGTGCTTCCCCTGGCGTTCGTGCTTCCCCTAGTGTTCTCGCTCCCCCTAGTGTTCGCCCTTCCCCCAGTGATCGTCTCTCCCCCGGTATCGTCGCTTCCCCCAGTGGTCGCCTCTTCCCCGGAGTCTGTCCTCCCCCCAGTGGTCGTCCCTCCCCCGGTCTCGTCGCTCCCCCCAGTGGTCGTCTCTCCCCCGGTGTCGGTCCTTCCCCCAGTGATCGTCTCTTCCCCGGAGTCCGTCCTCCCCCCAGTGGTCGTCCCTCCCCCGGCCTCGTCACTCCCCCTGGTGTCCATTCTCCCTTTGGTGTTCGTCCTCCCAACCGTGTGTCCGTGTGTTCCCCGGCCCCCCTGTCTAATTGTCTGCCCGCCTGTTTGTCTGTTGGTCTACTCGTATGTGTGTCAGCCAGTTTGTTGGCCTGTTTGTCTGCCCCCCAAGCCGTCAGCCCATCGGCCAATGTGTTTGCCCGCCTGTCTGCCTGTCTGTCAGTGTGCCAGTCCGCGTGTGTTTTGTCTTGTTTGCCTGTGTGTCAGTCCCTATGTCAGTTGTTGGGCTCCCCCCTCGCCTTCCCTGTCTGCCTGTCCCTTTGTGTGTCCGTCGGTGTCGCCGTGTGCCTCCCCGCCTGCTTGTCCCTGTGTCTGTCCTTGTAGGTCTCCCGATTGTGCCAGTATCTGGCAGTCTGTTTCCCCCTCAGTCTTGTCCAACCCAGTCCTGTGTTGTCGTGCCCCGTCTCATTGCTGTCCTGTGTCTACCTCGCCCCAGTCCAGTCCTGTGTCCACCTCACCCCAGTCCAGTCCTGTATGTCTGCCTTGCCCCTGTCCAAGTCCCCCCTGGTTTCCTGTATTTCCCCGTGTCGCCCGAGTGCGGGCCCTGAATTTCCCCGTGTCGCCCGAGTGCGGGCCCTGAGTTTCCCCCGAGTCGCCCGATGTGCGGGCCCTGAGTTTCCCCCGAGTCGCCCGATGTGCGGGCCCTGAGTCTCCCCGTGTCGCCCGGGTCCTGCCCAGCCCTGAGTCTCCCCGTGTCGCCCGGTTCCTGCCCAGCCCTGAGTCTCCCTGTGTCGCCCTGTTTTCCTAGTTCCTGAGTTTTGTCCCAAGTTTTCCTGTTCTGTTTTCCCCCGTCCTCCTGTTCCCCCGTCCTAGTCCAGTCCCGAGTCCCGTCCTGTTCCTGTCCAGTCCTGGTTCAGCCCTGAGTCCTGTGTCCAGTCCTGTTTCCAGCCCCGAGTTCCCGTCCAGCCCCGAGTTCCCGTCCAGCCCCGAGTTCCCCTCCAGCCCCGAGTTCCCCTCCAGCCCCGAGTCTTGTTCTTGTTTTGTTCCTGTCCTGCCCAGTCCAGCCCCGAGTCTTGTTCTCGTCTTGTTCCTGTCCTGTCCAGTCCAGCCCTGAGTCTTGTCCTGTCTCTAGCCCCCACCCTCTGTTGACTCCCTCCCCGGGTCGACCTCCTGGGACGTCAGGAGCCGTCCCTTGGGGGGGGGGGTACTGTCATGGTCCTGTTTTCCTGTCTGTGTTTCCCCTGTTGGGCCGCCAGATGGCGGCACTTCTGTTTTGTGTCCTGCTCCCCCCCTGTTAATTGTATTATTGTCTGTCTCGTTATTCTATCACTGTTCCCACCTGTGTCTTGTTATCCCCTCCTTCTGGTTTGATTGTTTTTTGAGTTCACCTGTGTCTTGTCACCCCCCTGTCTATTTAAGTTCTCTGTTCCCTTGACTCGGGTGCTGGTTCCTTGTGTTTGTTCCCGATATCTGTTGGTTTCAAGCGTATGTACCTGCCTGTGTTTGTTCTGACTTGTGTTTTGTTTGACCTGCCCTTGTCTGCTACCTGCCTGTGTTCTGCCCTGCCCATGTTTGTGAGTTCCTCTTGTTTTCTGTTTTATTTAGATATTTTTTGAGTTTGTGTTTTTGCCCTTCGTGTCCTTTCTGTTCCCTGTTTGTTTGCCTTATTTAGATTTTTTGAGTTTGTGTTTTTGCCCTTCGTGTCCTTTTCTGTTCCGTGTGTTTGCCTTTCTGTAAGTAAAGTCTTTGTTAATTTTCTCCCCTTTGAGTTTCGTGTTTTTTCCACTCTGCGCCTGGGTCCCAGCACCCGTACCGTCACACAGAGATGGATGCCCCATCAAAGTTTTTCTTTGGCTTAGAGAAGAAAAGTGGTCAGAGTCGGTTTATTCACTGTCTGAAATCCGCCACAGGTCAGGAGCTCACAGAGCTTACTGCAATCCGACGGAGGGCAGTGGAGTTCTTTTCAGAGCTTTACCTGAGTGAATATAGAGGGGAGGCAGGGATAGCAAATGCTTTCCATGACGGGCTTCCAACCGTTCATGCCAGTGGGGATCTGGGGGGGTTTCTATCTCAGCAGGAACTCTACACAGCACTTCAGGGCATGGCGAGTGGGAAGGCCCCTGGAATTGATGGGCTGCCAGTAGAATTTTACAAGGGCTTCTGGCAGGTGGTAGGTGAAGACTTGCTATCCGTGCTCAATGACAGTCTGGTTTCTGCCCTCACTCTCTTCGTTGCTTCAGCATGTTATTTTGTTTTGCACTTGTGTTCTTTCTACCTCACTTTCCCTCTTCCTTCTTTCACACTGTTTTGCCCCCACTTCATGATTTCCCCCACAGTGAAAACATATTGCCTGGTCTTTAGACACCGTGCACTCCTCGTCCAAACACCCATCTTTCCCACACCTTCTACACCTGTGATCCCTTCTACAAACTGCTGCCACGTGTCCATAATCCTGACACCAGTAACACCTCAGTAGAACGCTTTCATATTCCCTCACCCTGTAACTAACATAGTCTAAATAAATCCTCTCCGGTAGTCTCCTTCAAATTCTAATAGTATTGAGCCACTTTCTTGTTCTTTCCCCTCCCGATAACTTTTCATTCTCCTCGCCCCGAAAACTCCCTCCACCTCCAAGAAACAGTCAGCATCTACCAAATCCGGGGCGCCACTGATCACCCCTTTTCGTAGTGCTCTTTCCCTCATTAAAAAACAGATAACTTCTGTCAATCCAAATCTTTTAATTTTAAGTGCTTTGTCCCTCAGTCTCTTTGACAATGATTATAATCCCCCCCCCCCCCCCCCCCCCCCGTTACCCTCACTGCTCTAACGTCCCCAATATCCTTCACTAATCTCCCTATTTCATTGATGTCATTAAAAACGCCATTAGCTTCCCATCCAGACCCGGGCTCCACCTTCATTCCTACTACATATTTCTCATCTTTCTTTTCATTTTCAATTCCTTTTTACCTTTCCTTATTTGCTCCTTCTTCCACTTCACACTCCATTTTCCTCAGTCGTTCGTATGCTTAGCGTTATTTTCAGCCAGACCATGTTCGGCGGCTCTAGTGCCAAATATTTCCTCAGTGGCGCTTTACCTCCCAACAGAAATGCAGCATCACGTGCATTATATATGCTCCAACCTCCACCCTCTGAATAAAAAAATTAAATTTCTACTCTGTTAACCTGACTGTCCGTTTGCATTTTTTATTTATGTGAAACGTTGCCTAAGACGAGTGCAGCAACAACAACAGCAATAACAGGAATGATGATTGTGATGATGTTGATGATGAAATAAGAAAAAAACTACAAGAGTGCACTCAGTAGAGTGCAGATCTCCGCCAGGCGTGTTAGCTTT
The DNA here is from genome assembly GCF_013347855.1 of Anguilla anguilla. Taxonomy (NCBI): domain Eukaryota; kingdom Metazoa; phylum Chordata; class Actinopteri; order Anguilliformes; family Anguillidae; genus Anguilla; species Anguilla anguilla. The sequence goes on along the minus strand of NC_049212.1, from coordinate 311,343 downwards.
GCTGATGCCCTCTTTGATGAGATTGAGACAGTGTGGTACACATGGAAGATATGGCAAGTTAAACATGGAATTAAATTAAGTAAACACAGACACAGTAATAAAAATAATAATAATAATAATAATAATACAGACACCTAAACAAACACTAAGAAAGAAGAGTTAGTGGTTGCTGACATTCAGGCTGTCACACTGGACTATTGAAGATCCGAAGTTCAGGAGGCAAAGCCAGTAGACTCAGCGTGCACACTACTGCACACGCAGAGCCTTCGTATACACATAGACACAGAGATCTTATACGGGGACCGTGTGGCAGACAGGCAGCAAGACCCGCGCCCAATGTAGGCAGGCACAGGACACACCATTACTGTGACACCCTACCAGGGGGAAGCCGATCAACATAATTGATCAGTGGTCTCATAATTGATCGGAGGAACCTCTTAGTGTAAATTTAATTTTCTGCAGTTTTAGGAGAGACAGAGTATCGAGCAGCCAAGATTTAAATGAAGGTGACAGGGTGGACTTCCACTGAAGGAGAATTTTCCTATGGGCAATCAAAGAGGCGAACGCGATAACATTGGTTTGGATAGTTGTTGTAGTGACTTCATCTGGAGGTCTACCGAAGATAGCTACATGAGGGGATGGAGGGACTTCAATTCCTAAAATTTCTGAGACCGCATCAAAAAATGATTGCCAGAATCAAATCAGTTTGGGGCACGACCAGAACAAAAGAGTCAGATCACAGGGCGCTTGTGAGCATCTGTTACATCTATCATCTAGTCTGTCTGGGTAAAATCTGGAAAGTTTAGCCTTGCTATAATGGAGTCTATGAAGTACCTTGAATTTTATAAGGCTAAGCCTAGTGCAGCTGGAGGATGAGTTGACAGCTCTTAGGGCTTTCCCCCAGAAATGATCAGAGAAGGTAATCTGCAGTTCATTCCCCCAGTTGGCTCTGATCTTGTTAATGATAGACTCATCCGCTGGGGATAAGAGGTCATAAAAGTAGGAGACATGGCCCTTGGGTAAGGTTCTAGCTCTAAGTACAAAATCTAGGCCCCTGGGGGGGTGGGATTTGGGGGAACCAGGGGGAGTGGGTTCTAGCAAAATCTTGTAGCTGAAAATATCTTTAAAAATTAGAGCTGCCTAAATCGAAAGCTGCGCACACTTGATCGAAGCTGGCAAACAGGCTGTCTATGTACCAGCTTTCCAGGCAGTGGATGCCTTTCCTATCTAGAGAGGTAAATCTAGGGTCAATTCCAGCAGGCAAAAATAAATTATTATTGCAAATATGGGTCGCCTGGGGAAGAGTAAGCCACTCAAAGTGACGCCTAATCTGTGCCCAGATTCTCAGAGTGCCGATAACAATGGGGTTAGATGTATATTGTGAGGGGAAGAGGGGCAGGGTGCTGCATGCTAGGGCTTGGGGTGAAGATGAAGAGCATGAGTCAGCCTCAATCTGATACCAACTATTCTGAGGTGAAACAAACCAAAGCATGACCTTGTGTGCATTGGTGGCCCAGTAGTAGCCAAGGAGGTTGAGTAAGCCAAGCCCACCTAGCAACCTGTTTTTCTGTAGCAAGGTTCTACTAATTGTCGCATGCTTACCAGCCCAGATAAATGAGGATATAATGCTATCAACAGATCCGAGAAACGATCAAGGTAAAAAGATAGGGAGACACTGGAAAATATACAAGTACCTAGGTAAAATGTTCATTTTGATTGTCTGTACCCTTCCCGCTAAAGAAAGCGGTAGGCGGCTCCACCTCTGTAGGTCAGATTTGACTGTTTCCGTTTGTGCCGTAAGGTTTTGTTCCCGTAGCGAGAGGATGGATCTAGTAATAGCTATGCCCAGGTATTTAAATCCCACGTTAGATAGTCTGAAAGGTATTAACGACATTGGTAAATCTGCTGCCAATTGGTTAATAAGAAAACATTCGCTTTTTTGGATATTTAATTTATAACCGGAGAGCACGCCAAAAGATTCCAAGAGTGAGAGAATATGAGGGATACTAGACAGGAGGTCGTACACATATAAAAGCAGGTCGTCGGCATATAGTCCCTATAGTATATAGTAGACTTTATGTACTGTACCCCATCTCTGGATGCCCTTAAGCCCGCTCTCTGCTTTTAAAGCAATCGACAGTGGCTCGATAGCGATCGCGAACAAGAGCGGTGACAGCAGACATCCCCGGCGCGTCCCATGGAAGAGAGGGAAGGGTTCGGAGCGGTGGGTGTTTGTGCACACTGATGCGTGAGGGGAAGAGTAAAGTAATTGAATCCACGAAACAAAGTCTTCACCAAAGCCGAACTGTCGCAGCGCAGAGAACAAATAGACCCACTCCACCCTGTCGAAGGCTTTCTCAGCGTCAAGAGATATGATCACCTCTGGTTCAGTAGGGGAGGGCGGAGTGTGAATGACGCCGAGAAGCCTTCGTATGTTTGTGAAAGAGTGCCTCCCTTTTATGAATCCCGTCTGATCCTCCGACATGATTGAAGGTATAACAGATTCAAATCAGCGAGCAAAGACCTTTGCAAGTATTTTCATGTCCACAGATAAAAGTGAGATTGGGCGATATAACGCGCAGTTCAACGGATCTTTGCCCTTCTTGAAAATCAAAGAGATAGAGGCCTGCGTAAGGGTGGGCAGCAGCGAGCCCTGGTGGTGAGACTGATTAAATATTTCAAGTAACAACGGGGCTAACTGGTCTGAAAACTTTTTATTAAATTCCACCGGGTACCCGCCAGGGCCCGGAGACTTGGCGCTATGCATTGACTTAATTGCTTCTTTGATTTCAGAAAGCTTTAACGGGGCGTCAAGCATTTGGCAATCCCTAGTAGAGATCTTGGCCATGTCTAAATTCTCAAAAAAGTTAAGTAGTCGAGCTTCATCCTTGGGAGATTCTGATGTGTAAAGCTGGGAGTAGAATGTTTTGAAGATATCACCCGAGTCAGAAGCAAGAAAGCCTGAATCATCTCGTATCTGGGTGATTTGATTCAATGCCATCTTGGCCTTCAGTTGGTGGGCCAAGAGGTGACCAGACTTGTCTCCGTGTTCATACATGGTCCCTCGAGAGCGCAGTAGGAGACGTTCTGCCTCTTTTGTTAGGAGAAGATCAAGTTCCGTTTGAAGTCCCATCCTTTCTTTATATAAATTGGGTGAACGGTTAATTGAAAATAGGTTGTCTAAGGTGGTGATAGACTCTTCTAGCTCATTTTGACGTGCTCTACGAAGCTTATTGGCATGTGAAATAATTTTACCCCTTATAAAGGCTTTGAGGGTTGCCCACAGCAGAGGCGCGGGAGTCTCTTCATTTTTATTGGTCTTACAAAAGAATGTAATTGACTCAGAGACGTATTTGCAAAAGTTTGCATCGGCTAGCAAAAGTGGGTCCAAACGCTGGAATCTAAATCCCTTGGGCTTAAGGTCAATGTGAAAATCTAGAATCACAGTGGAATGGTCTGATACAGTTATCGGTGAATATTGGGTGGAGACAATAGATGGGATGAGTGTTTTATCCACAATGAAATAATCTATATGAGAGAATGAACGATGTGCATGGGAAAAGAAAGAGTATTTTCTAGTAGAGGGCTTTACGAATCTCCATGGGTCGACGTAACCATATTGGTCCATAAAGGCAGAGAGAGTCTGAGATGCTTTTGAGGGTGTAATATGTCTTGGGCTAGATCTATTAAGTGTTGGGTCCATAACACAATTCATGTCTTCTCTCATTATCAATAAGTGTGAATCTAAATTCAGGATAGAGGACAGCAGCAGTTTCATAAAGCTATGGGCGTCCCAGTTTGGGGCATAAATGGACGTTAAAATGACTGGCTTCTGATGTATGCCGGAGGCAATGACATAGTGGCCATTTATGTCTGCGATGATGGTGTTAGGAGTAAAATGTACATTTTTCCTAATTAGTATAGCTGTACCCCTCATTTTCAGATTAAATTTGGAATGGAGAACCTGTCCAATCCAAGGCCTACTCAGTTTCTGCTGGTCAGAGTTACATAAATGCGTCTCTTGAATAAACATTATGTCCACGTTTAGACTTTTGATATGTGTAAAATTTTTTGCACGTTTCACAGTTGTGTTCAACCCACCAGTGTTTAAAGAGATGATCCTCACTGCCTGTCCGCCACCGGCCCCTACGCCAGTCACGCTAGCCATGACACAGCGTATAATTTCAGGAATGTCAGGTTGGTCCTGGAGTGCAAGCAACAAAAAGGAGAAGGAAAACAACACATAGAAACAACACAATATAATGTATGTGAGTTCAGTGAAAAAGGACTCCCAAATGAAGGGTAGACAAACAAAGAGGTCTCCCCACCCACCCTTACCTGGCTCTTCCTCCCTGTCCTATCCCTCCCCCCCAGACTTATCACCCCGAACGATCAATCCCACCCCTGCTCTTCCCCCTCCCACCCCCCTGTCCCTTCATTTCCCTTAATACAACCCTTCTCTGCCAAACAGATTGGCACAAACCTTCCTTTCTTTATTATCTTTCCTTCTTACAGGGGCGACATAGCTCAGGAGGTAAGACCGATTGTCTGGCAGTCGGAGGGTTGCCGGTTCAAACCCCGCCCTGGGCGTGTCGAAGTGTCCTTGAACAAGACACCTAACCCCTAACTGCTCTGGTGAATGAGAGGCATTAATTGTAAAGCGCTTTGGATAAGAGCGCTATATAAATGCAGTCCATTTACCATTTACCATTCTCAAGATGTCTCATCACCCACATCCCTTCATTAAAACCCCTACATTAACAAATGTAAACAGTTGTGAACAGTATATATAGGAACAAAAAAATTCACAAATTCCATGGTAAGAAAATAATAATGATTTAAAGGAATAACAGTTAAAGTGCCACGGGAGCACAATTTGGGCTTACCCATTGTAAAAGATAATATAGATATTTAGAGAACATTACCAGTGGTGTAAATGTACCAGGAGGCTCTATCAGTAGTAGAATAGCTCTGTTAGAAACAGTACATAGCAGGACAAGACAAAATAGAAGAATAAACAAATAGAAATAAAATAAGAACACCGGAGGCAAATGTCACGGTGTTACCGCCAATAGTGGCTCCATCACAGGTGTACAACAACGACAAAAAGTGCATATATGTCTACAATCAGTGTTCATCGTCTTTGTACAGTGCATATGCATTAATAATATGAAAATATAGGGTCATACTACGATGTATCTTAGTCCCATATTGAGCTGATGTTAGTCCCATGGGGCACTTTAAAGAGCACAAAAATAAGGCGATGTACGAAGTATGCTAGATGGCTAGTGTCTAGCCTAGCTCAGTTTAGCGGCCAAGCTAGTTGACCACCGGCTACTGTTGGTAGCTAGCCTCGAAGGCCGCAGCCTCCTCAGCCGAAGAGAACCTCTTTAGCTCCGCTTCCCAGCGTAATCTGCAGGCGGCCTGGAGACAGAAGAGCTGGTCTGAGACCCAGGTTGTACAGCTTAGCCATGACGTCCTGGTACTTTGCACACTGCTCCAGAACCTCCAGGGTGTAGTCTTCGAAAATCTGTATGGGTGTCCCACGGTACTGGAGATGGTCTCGCCTCTTGCGGGTTTCGCGGACGATTAGGTCCTTGGTCTGGTAGCGGTGAAGCCGAATAATTATGGGTTGCGGTCTCGACCATGAGGCCTAGCTGCAAGCGACCTGTGCGCGCGATCCAATTTGGGAGGAGATTGAAGAATCTGATCGCCTAGCAATTCGACTAGGAGTTCTGAGAAGAAGTTTGTGGGTCGGGGTCCCTCGATAGATTCCGGGAGTCCAAAAATACGGATATTATTTCTGCGGCTCCGACCCTCCAGATCTGCGGTCTTGGCAATTAGCTTGGCATTGCTATCGGCTAAGACTGTGTATCGCTCCTTCATCGCTTTGATTCGCTGATCTTGCAGATCAGCAGTCGACTCCAGAGAGTTGATACGCTGATTGTGCTTGGTTACTGTAGCCTGAGTGTTGCTCAACTTCACCTCGAGGGCCACAAAGGTTGTTTTAAAATCGACGGAGATGCTGGCTCTGTGTTCTTCTAGCAGGCTAGCTATGATAGCCATACAGGAGCTATCACATGTGGCCGGTACCTCAACATTGCCCTTCCTAGATGACTTCGCTGATTTCAACATTATGCCGGTTTGTACTTTATATAGCGATTTCTGTTTACAAATATGTTTTTTTTTATTGTCAGGGGTTATGAAAAAGTTTTGTTTGAAAGTAAAATCGCGGGAGAGCGAGACTAACACGTCTACTACATTCCGACGTCACCTGAAGTCCCCCGATGATCTGACTTCTAAATGGAGCTGGAGCAGGTCTGTCCTGGAGTTTCTTGCTGTCAGGGGATCTGCTCTAGGCACACATTGATTTTTAGCAAACAGCTCCAATTAAGGTCCAGACTTGAAGTTAGGGTTATGGTTAGGGTTAGGAAGTTACAGGTATTTTAATGGAAAAACTGTGCAGAAAAGTACCGGAAATAAACTTTGTTACAGACTTGTGTTGTTTGTTTGTTTGTTTTCCCAAGAAAACTTTTACAATAATATATCAGAATTAGGATATTATTAACATAGCCCAGATAGCAAGCCCTTGTGTGCCAGACTGCTGGCACGTTTGGTTGAGTGCTGGCACGGCTGTTGGCAGTTGAGCCAGAGATTTGCCACATGTGCTTATCAACACTAAGGAAGTGAGGTGAACTTTCTTGTGTGGGCCTCTGGCAGGAAGTGTGAGGCCCTGCGGGTAAACAGACAGCTGTGGCCCAGGTGTGGTGGACTTCTGGCACATTTGGAAAGTTGTTAGGATGTGGGGAAGATCTGCTCTATTTGGGGGGAACACTGGCTGAGTGAGCTGTTCGTAATGCCGAATTTAATAACTTAAATGTTCGGTAGCTAACCGTCAGAAATGTTGCTAACGTTAAGGGCCTAATGTGACAAGCAAAGTGTCCTCCTGCCTAAATTTCACCAATTAGCTAATGTTGCTACTGGCTAGGTTATCATTTAGCCAGAAAGCTCAATTAAGTTGGCCCATAACTGTATAACACAGTGTCCGGGTTCGGGGGGGTTAGGACCCAAGCGCAGAGTGAAAAACACAAAGCTCAAAAGGTTATATTCAAATAAAGACTTTACTTTCCAAAAACAAACAGTGAACAAACAAAAGGCCACATGGGGCAATTTCAAA